>NW_012102032.1:5635227-5641055 GCF_000951045.1 Mandrillus leucophaeus
GAAAATGAGGGCAATTTGTGAGATCCCCACGACTTTAACCTCTTGATCTAGAGAGGAGATTTGGATTGGGGCTGCAATTTCAATGATCTTTCTCTTGAGAGGGAGCCAAGGAAGAATTGCTTCCTTCCTGCCTTCATGACTCTAGTGTATTTCAGGCTGGAGACCTTAGAAACACTGGTGACATCTATCACATTTAGTGTTTCTAAGGCTAGAACAGCCTTAGAACAGCCAGGGGAGCAAAACCTTGCAAAATAATGTAAAACTTTGGTTGACACTTGTGAGTCTCTCTGGAAAATTCAAAGTAGCTAATACAGTGAGAGAAAAGAAATAACCTCAACTCCTTCCTGTGTTTTGCTTGCTGGTTTGGCATATCACTATTTATGCCTCTTTTAGGGAACTTTCCTATACAGGAAGGACTAAAGATTTTGCAGGATTATGTTGGGTACAAGGTGCAGTAAAAACTAATACCCTTTGTTTACCAACCTCCTCTCAACTCTTCTCTTCAGCCATTCCCAAATGTGTTATGTAGGTGGAAGCTGGGTGAGTGTCAGGAAACTAAACTCCACAAATAAGATGACACCCTCTTGGAAGGTTTGGAAAAGCGTATCGGTCTTCAAGAGCCAGCTCAGCTACTACTTCTTCAAGCTAACCTTTCTTGAGACCTCCCCTTTACCTGCTTTCACCTGTGCTGCCCGTTGACTTAGCTGTCTCATCTAGTGGACTGTAAGCTCCTTAGGATGCTGTCTTTAATCTTTGTATCTGAATGCACACTCAGTTCTGAGAACATTCTACTTAAGAATTTTTTGCTGGGGAAAAAAAAACCCATTGTAAGCATTTGATGTATATCTTTCAGAGGTTTTCTTCCTATGTTTCTTTCTTTGTTTTGCATAGTGAACCTACTATTTTGCTGTTTTCTCTTTGCTTACTGTGGTTTCAGATGTATTTTTCCTGTTGTAACATAATTTTAAAGCTTAGGAATAACAGCAGTAACAATTCCATTTATTACGTATCTGTTTGTGTTCCCGGTATGGTGCTAGGGACTCTGTACACAGTTTCTTACCTAATCTTTTCCATTTTCAAGGTGGATGTCATTAGCCCTATTTTACAGATGAGAAACTGAGGCTCAGAAGGCTTAAGTAGCTTGTCAGCAGTAACCAGCTGATAGAAACCAAATTGGTCCCTCTAATTTCCATATTCATATCCCTGCTCTTTTACCATGCCACTTCCCATCATTTTAAGTGGCTTCGTAATACTTACTCTTTTGTGTAGAGGTGCCATAATTTGCTTAACCATTTCCCTATTTTTGGTCACTTAGGATATTTACTAATTTTAGATATTATAAACAATGAGGCAATGAACATCATTGTGCTAACAGACTTTCCCTTTATTTTTGGATTATCACCTTGGAATAGAGTCCCAGAAGTGGAATTACTGGGTTAAAGGGTAGGACTGTGTTTATGGCTTTTGATACTTATTGCCAAATTGCTTTCCCAGAGGACCGTGTTTAGTAAAACAGGCTCACTTTATAGGCCCTGGGGAGTCACCTCACTCCTCCAGGATGTCGGGTTGCCCTCTAACCACTAGAGGGTGTGAAAGGATACTATTGCTGAAGTGACAAGAGCCTGGCCCCCTCTAGGAAATCCCCAAATTTACTTGAGGAGCCTTCAGAGTTGCCTGAGAAGGAGAGAAAGATGCTTAATTAGTTAGACGCTCCATGCCAGGACAGGCTGACTTTCCTGGATTTCCACCAAAGGCAGGATGGTTTACTGTCTGGACTCAGAAAGAGAGGGCAGTAAATAGGGTCTCTGAGGCCTAGGGTTCGAGCTGGGCCACGCCAGCTCCTGCTCTGTAACTTTGGGTGACTGACCTTTCTCTGTATGTCTCTGTCTAAGGACTTTGAGCCTCAAATCTCAGTGCCAATTAGACTGGCAGCAACTCTAAGCTTCTCCAGTGCAGACAGTGGGTCTTGCATGTTTGTTATGACCACAACAGAAGCACTTAATAAGAGCAGAGTAAATGGTGGCTGAATTAATAGATAAAATGAAACCAGAAATCAAGAGAGGACATGAGGAGGTGGGCACAGAGGCTTCCAGTCTGGGCTTCCAGTCTTCACAGATGGTTTATCAAAGGACAGATGTTGATTGCTTACCTCCAAGGCATTGAAAATGGGAAGATACTTAGAGATCAACTTGTTCACATTCCTGGGACAAAACAGAGGCCCATACGCTTACAATGATGACAGGGACATCACTTCCACTTTTTTTTTTTTTCATTTAACCAACATTTATTGGGCACCTATTGTATGTTGGACTCAGTGCTAGGCATTGGGCATAGAGAGATGATCGTGAAAAGTTCTTGCCTTCAGGGAGCTTTAGTTTGTGCAGGAAGATCAGCCGCCCATATTAAACACTAAGCAAAGGCTGTGCCCTTTGAATAGTGAGGCTAAGGAAGGCACATAAAGCTGGGAATGCTGGACTTGCCTCAGATATTTCTAGAGGAGCACTTCTTAAAATGTGTTCCTTGGAACATTTGTTCAATCAGCCATTTAATAGATATGAACTAAAACGTGGTTTGGTGGTATGTCAGTCAGCGATTGCTGCAATAATGCTGAGTAACAAAGCAGCCCCAAACCCAGTTGCTGACAGCAATACTTATGACTATTTTTAAAGTATGCCCACAGGCCTGTGGGGCAGCTGGATGGAATGCCTCTGCTCCACAAGTCTCTCATTCTTCTGGGATCAGCAGGCTCCCAGGGCATGGTTTTCTCACGGTTATGGAAGAACAAGAGGGCAAATTTACCTGCATAAATATATTCCAAGCCTTTTCTCAGGTCATGTCCTTTAACATCCCATTGCCCAGACTAAGTCACATGGCCAAGCCCAGTGTTAACAAAGCAGAGAAATATACTCCACCTCTAGTGGCAGGAACTGCAAAGTCATGGTAGAGAATGTGGATATGGGGAGGGGTGAAAAATTGGGAGCAATAATGCAATCTACCACAGTGGTCATTTTTAGTTTAGGGAATCCTGGTGAGTTAGTTTGATTTATTGCAGGACTTTTCAGAACCTTTATAGATGATTCAATGTAGTACCCTCACTTGAAAAGAAGGAAACTTAAACCCAGAGAGGAAAATAGCTTGCTCAGGATTTGTAGCCACTTAGTAGCAGTCCTGCAGTGAGACCCTAGACTTTGTGATGATCAGACAAGGGCTCTTCCCCTCACCCCACACTTGCTAAGGTGCCTTGACTACACTAGGCTAGGCAGAGAGGGATGAAGCAGTGGTTGAGTGATCCTCAGAAATATGACCCCGAGTAGGGCAGAGAAAATAGGCAGACGGAGTCTTGAGGAAAACCGTCATGAGGCCAAAATGAAGGACACGTACTCTGGTGTCAGGTTGTCTGTCTGGGTAACCCTGGGCAAGTTATTTCACCTCTTGGTGCTTCCATTTCCTAATCTGTAAAATAGGGAAGGTAGATATACCTACCCTGAAGAGCAGTTGAGTTATAACTTGTATAGTGCTTAGAACAGGACCATAGGTCTGCCATTATTATTATTATTATTACTATTGTATTATTATTGTGCAGGGAGATGAGCTGCCCATATTGAACACTAAACAAAGGTCGTGTGTTCTGAACGATGAGGCTAAGGAAGGCACATAAAGCTGGGAATGCTGGACTTGCCTCAGATATTTCTAGAAAAGCACTTTCTAAAATGTATTCCTTGAAACATTTGTTCAATTGGCTATTAAATAGATGTTAACTAAAACATGGTTTGGTGGTATGTCAGTCAGCTATTGCTGCAGTAATGCTGAGTAACAAAGACACCCCAAACTCATTTATCTCCTCTACTGTTGTTTTCCCTGTGTCTTGATTTTTCCTGCCCCACCAAATGCCTTTTTAATACTCTATTCTTGGCTGGGTGTGGTGGCTCACGCCTGTAATCCCAGCACTTTGGGAGGCCTAGGTGGGCAGATCAATTGAGGTCAGGAGTTCAAGACCAGCCTGGTCAACATGGTGAAACCCTGTCTCTACTAAAAAAAACAAAAATTAGCTGGGCGTGGTGGTGGGCACCTGTGATCCCAGCTACTGAGAGGCTGAGACAGGAGAATCGCTTGAACCCAGGAGATGGAGGTTGCAGTGAGCTGAGATCACTATACTGTATGCCAGCCTGGGTGACAGAGTGAGACTCCATCTCAGAAACAACAACAGCAACAACAACAGCAAATTCTATTCCTGTTGTTGGTTGGCAGCTAGTACCCACTAAGAAGGATCAGAATAATTAAATATTATTTAATATTAAAAAATGGGGACACTGGAAACGTTCAAGGTGCAAAGGAAAAGCAGGGAGTGGAGTTACACTTTGGAAATGGGAATCTTGTCTGAGGCCATATCAAATTTCACTCTGGCTGACCACCTGGCTCTTCGGATATTTGGAAGGAAATGGGTTGAGTGTGACTAGGATGGCAATTCACCCAAGTCTGTGGTTCTTAACCCTGGATGCACATTAGAACTACCAGGGAAGATTTCAAACAATAACAAAACCCCTGATGCCCAATGCTACCCCAAACCAGTTAAATAAAAATCTCAGCCGGGTGCGGTGGCTCACGCCTGTAATCCCAGCACTTTGGGAGGCCGAGGCAGGTAGATCACCAGGTCAGGAGATCGAGACCATCCTGGCTAACATGGTGAAACATCGTCTCTACTAAAAATACAGCAGCAACAACAAAAGATTAGTTGGGCGTGGTGGCGGGCGCCTGTAGTCCCAGCTACCTGGGAGGCTGAGGCAGGAGAATGGCATGAACCCAGGAGGCGGAGCTTGCAGTGAGCTGAGATCCTGCCATTGCACTTGAGCCTGGGCAACAGAGCAAGATTCCGTCTCAAAAAAATAAAAAAAAATCTGCAAGAGGCACAGGTATGGATATGATTTAAAAGCTCTGCAGGTGAGTCCAGCATCTGTCTCTTATACACATCTAGATGTGTATAAGAGACAGATGTATACCTATGTAACAAACCTGCACGTTGTGCACATGTGCCCTAGAACTTAAAGTATAACAATAATAATAAGGTACTGTATAGGTGAGCTCTGGCACTGACCTCTCCATCTGATGCTGGAGACAAAGATACAGGAGGTGCTTAAGGTGTCCACACTTTTCCTACTTGTCATTCCAGCCCTGACCACATCAGCCAGCAGCCTAGCTGGTCAGAAGGCTGGGATGCAGTGAGCAAAGATGGGGTGGCGCCTTGGAGCAGAGATATCAGGCAATTTGTAAGTGGTGGTCCAGTAGGTTCTTCCAGGTGGTAAGAGGCTTGGATTCTGGCCAGGTTCATATTTAGCCTGTGACAGCATCCATGCCTTCATTCTGATAATTTATTAATAATTCAGAATATTTCGTAAGACAACTGGGTTCTTTAATTTCATAGCCTCCCACTCAAAGATAGAGGGTTAGGAAACTAACATTGGGATAGACACTTCAAATTATTATCTCAGTAGTTAAGAAATAATTAAAATAAAACTTCACGGCTGGGCACGGTGGCTCACTCCTGTAATCCCAGCACTTTGGGAGGCCGAGGCGGTACGTTCTCCTGAGGTCAGGACTTTGAGACCAGCCTGGCTAACATGCTGAAACCCTGTCTCTACTAAAAATACAAAGAATTAGCCAGGCGTGGTGGTGTGTGTCTATAATCCCAGCTACTTGGGAGGCTGAGGCAGGAGAATTGCTTGAACCCAGGAGGCGGAGGTTGCAGTAAGCTGGGATCATGCCACTGCACTCCAGCCTGGGTGACAGATTGAGGCTCCATCTCCAAAAAGCAAAACAAAACAACTCCTGCT
>NW_012102032.1:5648470-5649605 GCF_000951045.1 Mandrillus leucophaeus
GTGGTGGCGGGCGCCTGTAGTCCCAGCTACCTGGGAGGCTGAGGCAGGAGAATGGCATGAACCCAGGAGGCGGAGCTTGCAGTGAGCTGAGATCCTGCCATTGCACTTGAGCCTGGGCAACAGAGCAAGATTCCGTCTCAAAAAAATAAAAAAAAATCTGCAAGAGGCACAGGTATGGATATGATTTAAAAGCTCTGCAGGTGAGTCCAGCATACAACCAGTTTTGACAACCACTGGCTTAAGGCATAGGATGGGTCCACAGGGAACTGTGAAGTCAGACACAAGTGGGTTTGCATCCCAGTCCTGCCATTTATTAGCTGTATGACCTTGAGCAAATGACATAGTCTCTCTGAGCCTCAGTTTACTTCCCTATAAAATGGGAATAATAATTGCTATCTTGCTGAGATTTTGTAAGAAGTGAATGAAATCCTACTCGATGCACTTCGTGTAGCTGATATATGGAATGGGCTCATTAAGTATTTGTTAATTAAATGCATGATGATGGTCAATAGCAGCAGCACTAAAGAGCAGGGTTGGTTGGTAGCATCTAATCCCGGACTGAGGCCATTTGGCCTCCTCCCTGTTTGGGGTTGTTGACTCCTATGCTTATAGGCCTAAGTCCACTGCAAAAAGAATAACTGTGACCTGAAGGGGAGGCTTGCTCCCGGGTTACTCCGTCTATTTACTGATCAAAAGCACCAGGTCTTGGGGAGCGCAAAGTCTGAAATTCACTCCTTCTTGATTGTCAAGTCGTGTGCCTTCCGTGTTGGGGAAGGCTAGTTGGACTACCTTTTCTAATCAGTTCTCCCAGAGGAGGCATCTTAATCTAAGTCACAGTGATCCCATTACTGGGTACATACCCAAAGGCTTATAAATCATGCTACTATAAAGACACATGCACACATATGTTTACTGCAGCACTATTCACAATAGCAAAGACTTGGAACAAACCCAAATGTCCATCAATGATAGTCTGGATTAAGAAAATGTGACACATATACACCATTGAGTACTACGCAGCCATAAAAAGGATGAGTTCATGTCCTTTGCAGGGACATGGTTGAAGCTGGAAACCATCATTCTCAGCAAACTCACACAAGGACAGACAACCAAACACCACATGTTCTCACTCATA
>NW_012102032.1:5650585-5700668 GCF_000951045.1 Mandrillus leucophaeus
GAGGTTGCAGTAAGCTGGGATCATGCCACTGCACTCCAGCCTGGGTGACAGATTGAGGCTCCATCTCCAAAAAGCAAAACAAAACAACTCCTGCTACCTGAAACTCATTCTCACTCTATCTTCTGCTCAGTGCCACCAGTCTAGAAGATTTTGTAAGCTTGACTCCTCTGGACCTTCCCTGTAGATGTTTGGAGATGGTAGCATCCAGATTCCAGCCCAGCCCTTTGAATGCAGCCTGTGATCTTTCCACATTAATAGTAAAACAAACAAACAATACAAAGAAATTAACAGCAACAAGGTAGTTTTACAAATATAACAAATAGAATCTAAATTTTAAAAGTGCAATTTAACATCGGGGTGGATGAAAAGTAATATTTGAGAGCAGCAAGTCAAAACATATTTCTTGTGAGCCGGGTTGACGATCTTTTTTTTTTTTTTTTTTTTTTTGTATGAAAGTGAAGTAGGTGACAAGTTTACCAAGTTGTCAAATGAGAGACAGATTTGAAAATGTTTTGTAAACCAAAGAGCCATGCAAGTGTCGGTTGTTTAGATCAGAGATATTTAAGCTGGGGTTCATAGATTCTTGGGAAAGTCATGGATGAGTAATTCACCCCAAGAACCACCAATATTTGCAAGCGAAACTTCGCACATATTTACATATCTAGTTTTCTTTAGTGAGAGAATACATAGTTCTCAAAGGTGTGTGTGGCTCAAAAATGATTAGAACCACTACTCTAGTCTGAACCTTTATGTCATTTGCTAGTGAGAAGAACAAAGCAATGATTTCAGAATCCAAAGTCCGCCTAAACTCTCGCAATTTTCTTTCCATGCTGTGGGAACCCAGGGAAGAAGTAAAAGAAAATTTTCCAGGGGAAGGAAGATTGAGTAAAGATCCTGTTTTTCCCAGTGGCCATGGGCCTTGGAATTCACCCTAGTGTTCACATACTCAGCTGGAGAGAAAAAGAGAGAGAGAGAGAGAAAAAGAGGGAGACAGGAGAGAAAGATTTTTACCTTCTCATGAAGGCATTGCTGCTTAAGCAGATGGCAGAAACACCATCCCTTTCAAAGTGATGAAGTGAGATTGCTCAGACAAATGCTTTTCAAAATCTTGAACCTGTGAGGTTTTGCTCTGAGTTCAGGAAATAACAGGATATAAATCTGCCTGAATCATCTCAGCTCATGCAAATTCAATGCTGGGCCACAGTGGCTCTGGCAACATCTTGTTCTTTCTGTGTAATGACTTTTGATGCTGTGGATTTAGATGGATTAGGCCATTTAGGGGAAAGAGGGCAATATTAATATACAAAATTGTTAAATGTCAAATGAAATCCCTTAATAATGTGTGTGTTTAAGATGAGTATACAGGCACTTTGAAAACACTTCTAGCACCAGCTCAAACATTTAAGAAATCCATTTTGCAAGTTCAAACAAATAATCCTCCACCAATTATGCCATACCTGTGTGAGTCTGATGGGTAATTCTGCACAGTCTCAGTTGCGAGTGAAGGCCCATTCTCTTATTATTGTCAGTATCATTGGCACATCTAATTCTTCATCCAACTGGCTGAATGCTTAAATTCCACAGATAAGTGTACAGCTTGCAACCAAGAGTAGGTTTTAATATTTCCCACAAATTAATTACCTAAGCAGTTAATTTTACTTGTTTTAAAGGCCAATATGTGTTAGATCTGGGCAGTCTCTACACTGAATATCCCTACATTTTGGTCTTGACAAATAATGTCTGGGATTTGGAATAATTTTTGGAGGCTGGGGAAACTATCGAGAGGGGTCAAAAAGTAGTTATGAGAATGTAATAATTTATATTATATCATCTTATATTTTCTACCACCAGTGCAGGTTAAATATGTGACCATTCTTGCATTTATTAATAAAAAAAAGTTGTACCATCACAGAGCTGGAGACAGGAATGCATAAAATCATCTATGATTTAAGGCAGAGCCTGGTAACTCCTTTAATAGATACTAATGAGGGCCTATGAGACACAGAGGGGTAAGATCCTGTGTCTTATGGATTTGGCACAGTCAGAGCATAGTCATGGAAAGCTCTGACTTTGAGGTAATAATATTTGGACTGGGCTGTGGTAGAAGTGTAAGGTTTAGAAATAGCTTAATTCCCATCCTGTAGTAGATGTTGGCTGAATATAATGATCTCAATAGAAAAGCAACAGAACTACAGTAGAAGCCATTTAGAATATAGAATAAAGAAGAAATATTACTCACATTTTCACACCACCAACTTAAGTTTGGTTGGCATTTGGCTGCTTTTCTTATCAGCTTTTTCTCTGCTATTGTTTCTTCATAACTGTTGTTCGTCACATCATGTGCTATCATATTAAGCAGACATTCTTGTGTTTATTTTTTTAGTGAATCATTAATCGGAAGCATTTTTCTTTTTTCATTGAGTCTCGCTCTGTCACCCAGGCTAGAGTGCAGTGGCACAATCTCCGCTCACTGCAACTTCAACCTCTGAGGTTCAAGTGATTCTCCTGCCTTAGCCTCCTGAGTAGATGGGACCACGTGCCAGCATCAAGCCCAACTAATTTTTGTATTTTTAGTAGAGACGGGGTTTCACCATGTTGGCCAGGCTGGTCTCGAACTCCTGACCTCAAGCAATCCACCCACCTCGGCCTCCCAAAGTGCTGGGGTTACAGGCGTGAGCCATCGCTCCTGGCTAGAAGCATTTCCATGTTGTCACAATGACGTGCATATTTAAACTAGGAAGAGATGGGGAATCAGGATTCCTAGGGAAGGAGAAAGTGAAGGCAAAGTTCTCGTTGTAGAAAGTGGCTGATTGGCAGGGAGTCCACTGTGGCTGTACCTTGGATTTTATGGAGGGTTGGGAATAGCCTGCTATGGAGCTGGGACTTTGTCATGTAGGTGATGGAGAGACATCGGGGCTTTGAGTGAGATGGTGACATAATTAGAATTTCATCCTCTCTAGGGATGGCTTTGGAAGTTCTGAGATCCCGTGGGGAACTTTGGGAATTCCAGAGTTTCTTGTGGAAATAAGTAAGCAATCCATTAATCAATAAATAGAACAAAAATCATTAACTAGCATCTAGATGCAAATGCCAATATGTTTTGTAAGGACTATTTAGTGTCAGTTCCAATAGCACAGGACTGTTCATTGAAGACTTCATTTTGGAAGCATCAAACATGTCATTTGATCTCAATGATCTATCAGAACCTAACCTCTGCTTCCCCTTGCCAAATCTGATCTCCTAGTTCATGGATGGCAAACAAGCTTCAACATACCTAACACTTTTAGTGGTAGGCTGCAACTGTCCTATGAACTGTGTTAAGAAGGGCTCTGAGGGCATGTCCGGACTTATCAGGCCACTGGTGTGGGAGTGAGAAGCCTCAGCATGTATGCGGTACACTGCCTTTTCCATCCTTATGCTGCCTCAGATGTTCAGTTTAGATGTCTTATATTTAATATTCATATGACCTAAATCTGTATAGTAGAGCCAAACCAAATGGAGTCCACAAAAGAAGCAAATAGAAGAAAACTCATACTAGTCAAGATCTCCATAAAGTACTTGATCCATCCATCTATTTATCCACCCATTATGCATCGATCCATCTATCCATTCACCCATTTATCTTTATTCTACATCTACAATGGGCCAGTCAATGTACCAAGCTCTGGGGATACAGAAATGAGTCTAGTTTCCAGAATTCAGAATCTAGTAGGGGAGCCACTGAAGAGATGGATAAGTATAAAACGGTGTTACAAGCTAGGCCAGAGGTTTGAACATAGTGCTATAGCACAGAGGCAGTACTTACAGAAGCAGACTACAGCAGGGGAGGGATGAGGGCAGAGGTGGGGCTGTGGTTTACTTATTGAACTGAGAGCTCCATGTGTTTTATTCACATTGCATCCCCAGCACATAACCTAGTGCCTGGCACACAGTGGGTGTTCAGCATATTTTTTTTTTATTTGAATGAATGAGGTGTCCAAGGAGGGTGCAAGACTCCCAAAGGTCATCTAGTCCATCCACCTGCCTCTGGGCTGAGCCACACCTAAATCATCCCAAGTACTATTTTGAGTGCAGTTATTCTTAGCTGGCCTCTCTGACAGCTGGAAAGAATCAGAGAATCAACCTCTCCTCTGAGGCTTTAGTGCTACAGCCCACATTCAGGAGAAGCTCTGTTTGGTGGAAACAAGAGCTGGGAAGAGAAAGAGAGGCAAGTGGGTCCCAAGCCTGAAGCTTGGCTGGAGGTAACTCAGAGGTGGGCCAGTCTCCTTTTCATGGGCAATCAGAAGGTGAAGCTGAGACGCTCTGATTCAGGAGAGGCTTGGAGGCTTTGCAGTTGGGGTTCCTGAGGGACTGGGTTGTTGCTGGGTGCCTGGCTTGGCCCTGTCAAATGGGAGGAGGAATTTTCAAGGGCCGGAGTCCCCCCATGCACAGCTTACATTAGGGCAGAGGTCTGCAGTGTGCAGAGGACCTAGGAAGGGCAACTTCCAGATCCCCCTCCTTCCAGGCTGTCTCAGCTCCTATATTCCCTCCCCCCATCCCTGCCAATATCATTGGTGAAATAGGAGTTTGAGGCTGCAGCTCCTTAAGGAGATCTTTTTTTTTCCAGGACCTGTTTTTTCCAGGGTATTTCGCAGTGGCTGGAGAGTGTCGGGGCCTAACACAGTCAGGCTGTACCAGGAGCCAGAGCCCAGAGTATTATAATCTCATGGGAAGATAGGAAGAAATGATTAGTGCTTGTTGAATGGCCCTGCTGTGAGCATTCTGAGCTGGACCGGTCCTGGGGCAAAATCAAGGGCAAGTTCTAATCTCATTTTCAGGTAGGGGAAGGGTAGAGAAGTGACTTTCTGGGGCAGTCTCTTGAAAAGCAGGCATAAACAGGGAACAATGGTACCATTCCTTTCTGACCTACTCAACCTGGTGCTTGATACGAAAGGGGTGTGTGCGTGTGTGCGTGCGTGTGGTGTGTATGTGTGTGTGTCAGAGAGAGAGAGAAAAAGAGAGAGACTAAGTATAAACTTGTGAACCCTCTTAGGAGGCTAATGCTTGCTCCCAAATCCCCCCGGGGTAGGGATGGATTTGCCCCTTGTTTTCTTATAAAAACCTGTGTTTTCTAAATGCAATACAAAAAGTGGCTCAGAGGAGCCACCCCTGAGCTTCAGACCCCTTGATGACTACATTGTCCCTATCCTTACTTCTCTTGGCCCCACCCCCTGCCACCAAAGCTTCTTAACCAAAAATAAAACTTACAGAACAAGATCAGAAAGACTTCTTCTGACCTGGGATGGTGGGAGATAAAGCAGTGACAGCTGGCTGAGCCCCAGCACCTAGGAGGGTGGAATTGAAGAGATAACTGGCATTGGATTTGGCAGACATGATTGAACAGTGGCTTCCTACCTAGAATTGTGCTATGACCTGTAGACACCACAGAGAAGAATGCAATATCCTCTCTGCCTACAAGGAACTTCTACAACCTTGCTCACCTCATGCTTGTCTGCAGAACGTCTTTAAAGACAAAGTTAGAGGCACCTGCTTTATTTAGGATGACAGTGAATATTAAGTGCTTTCTTTACTAGGAGCCTGACGGTGTGTACACAGTAAAACCCTGCAAGGCTGGCATTTCTGAAGTTCTAAGATATCCCTCACCAAATCTGCCCTTATCTGATCTACTCATAGAGGAGCTTAAACATATTGGACTCATCCTCCTTTCCTTACTCTTTAAATGGCATTGAACATATTGTGGCTTTGATACTTATTTTCTCTGTGGCTGTGCAAAAATCACTCACCCTCTTTAAGTTTGGTTTCCTCCTTGATGTTAGGTTGGACCATAAGAAATTGCTATATTCTTAGTTTAAAAATGACCACATATCAGTAATTTCATATAGTTCAACTGAACAAAATGAAGGGGCTGTTTTGCTGTCTAAAATCCCTTCTATGTCTGATGTTTGAGACTCCTTGAATAATACTTGATTCTTCCCTACTCTGCCTTCGAAAAGGTGAGTTCACCACTACTAGTCACTTACCTATCAATGCCCCTGGCTAAGGTGTACTCACTGTCATAACAGCTTTCAAGCAAGTCCCACTCCTGGGTTAGGGGTTTATTCTGTTTTCTGGATCTAAAATGGCCTTATCACACTCCTTCTATGCTAAAGAACTTATTCTTCAATGCCAGCTCCATGTTACCTGCCTTTAGGTACTCTGGCTCTCTCAGCCAGAAATAATCTCCACCTTTTTTCATGCCCCAGGGCCCTTCTCATAGTTTTAGTAACAGTTTTTTCTTACTTTAAATGAAAACACACTCATTGTAGAGTATTTGGAGATAGAAAAAACATAAAGAAGGAATAGGGATCATGTGTAATCCCCCATCACCCAGTGTCTACATTTGATACGTTTCCTTCCAGGCTCCCTTTTATGCCAAATTAAATGTATTGTATGTTTGTTTGTTCTTCTAAACTGCCATAGGCCTTTAGAATAGATTGCATTTCGGACCCTAATTCCTCATTCTTTCCTGTATCTATGTTCTTTGTCACGTGAGTTTGCAGTTCCTCCCACCAAAGAGGTGGGACTATATTTCCCTTCCCCTTAACTTTGGGTTTGGCCATGTAACTTGCCTTGTTTGTTTACTCTGCCAATGAATAACAACTTTACCATATTTTTTAGGTGAATTATAATGATCTTTTCTCACTAGCTGACTCACAGATTGAAAGTATTTAGAGGGTATGGAGTAGATCATTTCTCTTTTCCCTTAGAGTTATTGGAAAAGAGCAAATGTTCAGTAGGTATCAGATTAGTTGTTAGTATTAGATATCTCTGCTGGTGTGGTTATTTACGCTGGTATAATAAATTACCCCCTCCCCTTAAATTCAGTGGTTAAAGCAACAAATATTTATTATTTCACAGCTTCTGTGGGGCAGGATTCTGGGTGTGGCTTAGCAGAGTCCTCTGGCCCAGGGTCCCGGGTGCTGGGGCATTTCAAGGCTCAGGGGGAAGAATCTGCTTCCAATCTCACTCGGGAGGTTGTTGGCAGGATTCAGTTCCTTGCAGGCCGTTGGACTGAGAGTCTCAGTTCCTCACTGGCTGGTGGCTGAGGCTGCCTTGCTTCATAAACATGGGAGCTGGCCTGCAATGAGAGTGAACAAGCAAGAAGCCAAAGGAGGCGAACAAGGCAGAAGCCAGAATCTTTTGGTAACATAATCTTGGAAGGGACATCCATACTGTATTCACTAGAAGAAAGTCACTAGATCCAACTCTTGCTCAAGGGGAGGGAATTTTAAAAGGTCATAAATTTCAGGAGGCAAGACCTTTGGGAGACTTCTTAGAAGCTGCATACCATGCTCACAAAGATAGAGTCAGAGTTTATATGACTTTGTGGAGCCTAGGCATCGGACTATGAAGAGTTGACATGCACAAAACACTGAATACCACAACACAATGAATTAGACCACTTGTTCTCTGGGGGAATAAATCAGCTATGGTCTCTGTTCTCATGAAGCTTACAATCAATAAAAGCAAAATTATGTACACACGTGGAGTCTGTGTGTGTACATAATTTTGTATTTATGTGCATTTGGGGTATGGAGATCAGAATCAGAATCAGAGTAGCAGAAAGTTGAGCTGACAGACCACTGGGACACTGCCCTTACTTACATGATTTGGTTTTGTGTTAAAAAGACTTCATGCCCTGCCTTACCCAGCCTGGTCTGCTCATCTCTGAGGGACAAGAAGTATCAGTTGGAATATTCCAGAAAAGAAATGTGATGTATCAAGGAGTGTAAATGAATGTTATTGGAAAAGATACTGAGTGTGCCTGTGTCCTCGAGGGTGGAGCAGATGTTGGGGCTCAGAGGTTCAGGGTTAAGTTGAAGTAGAAAATGCTGTGGAATGCCCCCAGGTAAATGCTCAGCCTCTTTAGCATGCTAGTGCAGTGGAGAGAGTTCTGGGTCAACTTATACAGATCAAGATTTGGGACCTGGCTGAGCCCCTTCCTAGCTAGAAAAGAGGTGACCCTGCACAAGATGTTTCGCCTCTCAGAGTCATGGGTTCCCTGTCTGAATTACAGGATAATCACAATACTTAACTCACAGAGCTAATGAGGGATAGTTTACTTGTTTAAACCTCTACTTTGTTCAAAGGGAATTCAAGGCAGTGTTTGAAGCATAAAAAGACATAAATAAACAAAAAGTATCTAACACAGGGCCCAGCATTTCATCCACCCCCTGACCCATCTATCCACCTATCCATCCATTAACCCATTGATGTATATGACTGTTCATCACCCTTTCATCCATTCACCTATGGACTCATTATCAGTTCATCCATCCATCCATGCATCCATCCATCCATCCATCCATCCATCCGTCCATCCATCCATCCATCCACTCATCCATCCACATGTCCATCCATCTACATGTACACCTATGCATCCACCCATGCATCCACACACCAGCTATCAGTCCAACTGTTCCCTCATCCATAATATTTATTGAGCACCTACAGTATATCAGGCATTGACTGACTGCCTTTGTTGCCTTAGACTCTGGGGGAATAAGTCAGCTATGGTCTCCGTCCTTATGAAGCTTACAATTAATTAAAAGCAAAATGAATGTTTTTCCTTTCTTCTGTCACCCCTTTCTTTCCTCCCATCTGCTCTCCATCCTATTTCCTCCTCCTCTCGCCTTTCCTTCTTCACCTCTGGTTTTGGGAAAGAATTGATTCCATACCAAGGTTGGGGGAAAAGCCAAAGTTGTGGGAGGCCTAGCTTCGCATAGAGAGAGATTTGTTGTGGTGGAGAGTGCAGTGGCCAGTAGCCGGAGTAAGACCTCGTGATGAAAATTAAGTCCTTGTTTGAGCCACTGTGAGAGGCCAGCAGGGGTCCCTAAGATCTAGCACCAGGTCTCTCTATGTATTGCCTCTCTGGGACTGGCCTGACCCATGGGTGGCGCAGGTAAATGCCTTATCTATTCTGTCCCCAGCACCCCTCCTCATCTACTCTTTGATGCCTAAAGGGCCACCAAGTGAAGTGTATTTCTTGAGCTTAAAGCTTTGATCTCTGTGAAAATGAAAATTCCTGTGGGAGGGTCACAGTTTAAACTGGTACTGATTATTCGCACTTGGTTGTGAATGAGTATCACTTTTTGTCCTGCAGTGGAATTAAATCTACAGGTATTTACAAGCCTGCTTGAGATCAGATTGGGTAGGCAATGGTATATTTGGAGAGAGCCCTAGATGGGGAGACAAGTATGTTGGTGATGGTGCCTGCCAGGCCACCTATGAGCTCCTAAGCCTTGTGCAGTCCCTCTGGGCTTCTGGGACTGGATAATCTGCAAGGTGCCTCCTAGGCTGTGAAGTGGATGTGGAGGGAGTCACCGAGGGCCTGCTTCACGGGCATCCTCCTGAGCAGCTACACAGGGCTCTGTGCTTGGCTAATGTTCTCCTGTCACCATTCTGAATAGAATAGTTTTTGAACAAGAGGCCCCACATTTTCATTTGGTATTATGCCAGGAAATGATGTAGCCAGTCTTGGTGGCAGCGGTGGTGGTGGTGACTCAGGAAAGGGGTCTCAAAGACAAACACCACTCACTTTAGCAGCTTGCCCCCAGTGGCTGCTGCTCCCCATTCTCCGCAGTCCAGCCTGGGACTCACCTCCTTGAGAAAGCCATTCCCAGATAAGCTCACCTGCTGGGAACGCTCAATTCCTCCCTGGGAGGTAGGTAGATAACAGGCTTGGCTTGGCGAATCTTTTGCTTGTTTGTGATGCTCGGGGGAAATATTGAGTGATTTCAAGTGCGTGTACCCATTTCCCTGCTAATGGCTCTTGGGGTGCTCCCCCTTCTCTGGATGCCCTGCTGCATGGTGGCAAAAAATTCTTTGAAATCACATAGTCCTGGGTTTGAGTTCAGACTTCACTTCTTACAAGCTGTGTGATGAAGGGAAGATAGCATCCCCTTGGAAGCTCCCACCTCCCTTCCTGGATTACTATGAGGATGGAGAGATGCGTATGTATAGCACTCAGCACATAGTAGGCACTAAATAAATAAAACGGTCTTAAACTCTCAGAATCTTGCTTCCTTGCCTATAAAGTGGAGAAATCACTTCTACCTCTAGGCCGAAGGCACAAGGCCATTTAGAATCATTATCAACTAAAAATACCCAGACCCTAGTGCAGTCTCCCCCTGCCCCCACCCCACCCTCTGGCAGGCAGAGAGCTGTGCCCAGTGGGAGTCCTGACAGCAGAGCGCTGCATCTCTAGGGTGATCGTGCCTTGCGAGTTTCTAGAGGCTGTTGAACCCTTTGAGGTTTGAGTTACATTTTCACTTGGCAGAGTCTAGTTCTCTGATTCAAAGAGAAAAGCTGTCAGAGAGAGGGATAGGAAGAGAAGGGGGGTGTGTATAAAAAAAAAAAAGGCTCCCACAGCTTTTCGGACTTGGAATGGTTCTGTGGAGACCAGGCGGGATGCATGCAAATCAGAAACACATGCATGAGGCTTTCCTCCCAGCACACGCGGGCTCCGGAATGAAGGCGCCAAGCCCTTGACATGCTGGCTCAAGACTGGCCAGGCTTGGGCTGGATTGGGACGTGGAGTTGGAGCCTGCACCTGTGTCCTCTTGTCCTGTCCTGGTGAAAGAGAAGAAGATGGGAGCAGTGGCTAGTTCTATGCTCAACTCTTGGACTCTGAAAGGTCTTGAGGCCTTGAGACCTCCTGGATCAAGAGGCCAGGGAAAGCTTTTGGGAGTCATATCTGGCAGCACAGGGCAGTGGAAAGAGCATGGGCCTTTAAGTCAGAAAAACTTGAGTTAGCATCCTGGCCATGTCCCTTATTAGCTGTGTGACTTTGGGTAAGTTACTTAAGCTGTCTGTGCCAGAATCATCTCAGCCAAAACTTGAGGACAATGATCACTGTTCCAACAGGCTTTTGTGAGAATAAAACCGAAGTTTGCATTTTGTTTATTTATTTAATGGAAGATTGATTTGATCCCTTATACCTCTTTTCTTTCCAGACAAGAGACAAGACAGCTCTTTTTAAAAATGTAGTGTATTGAAGAAACCATGGCAAAAAGAAAAGAAGAGCCGAACAGAAATATGAAGCGAAGGCAGGGTTAGTACACAGGCATGCACAACTTGGAATCTTGCACAATTATTAAGGTTGTTTAGTAAATTTGTTTCTGAGCTTTTAGTTGGCCAGAATAAAGCAGAAGATCTCACTGAGAAGATTCATGTTGTCTATTAAAAAATAGTTTCGGCTGGTTGCGGTGGCTCACGCCTGTAATCCCAGCACTTTGGGAGGCTGAGGTGAGTGGATCATCTGAGGTCAGGAGTTCAAGACCAGCCTGGCCAACATGGTGAAACCCCATCTCTACTAAAAATACAAAAATTAGCTGGGCGTAGGGGTATGCGCCTGTAATCCCAGCTACGCAGGAGGCTGAGACAGGAGAATCACTTGCATCTGGGAGGTGGAGGTTGCAGTGAGCCGAGATCGCGCCGCTGCACTCCAGCCTGGGTGACAGAGGGAGACTCTGTCTCAAATAAAATAATAATAATAATAAAATAAAAAATAAAATAAAACAAAACAAAAGAAATGGTTTCTCTGGAGAGTAACTTTCCTTGACACTGAGGTCGCTCACAGTCATTTCTCCCAGGGGTCCTCTCTTAGGGGTCACAGACTGGGAATAAGTGGAGAGCAGTTCCTTGTTGCACTAGACTGTGCTTCTTATACTGACTCCCAGTGGAAGGCATTGGGAGGAGCGCAATGCATGTGCCTGTCTTGGGTCCCGGTACATAGAGGGTGCTCTCTCTGCTCTCTCTGATGGGCCACTTATGGTATTGGGGTGATTGTCTCCTTGCAGGAGAAGGGCTGGAATCTAATACAGCTTTTATCCCACAGCTTTCCTCTGTGGCTTGATTTCACCTTCTGCCAATCCAACCTGCTCCTCTCTCTTTGCTAGTCTGAAGCTTCTGTCAGGGGTGCCTCTTGGTGGCTCTGAGATGGAGATGAGGCAGACAGATCGGGCTGTTCTCAGGAAGCCCAAATCCTCCTCCTGGAACTCTGCATAGTTGGCTCAGTGACATTTCATCTCTCTGGGTTCTGTCCCAGGGAGAAAACATGTGGGCATTCTCTAATAACTTGAGCATAGCTCCCTCCTGCCTTCCTTTGTTTTTCCTTCCTGGGCAAATGAAAGGCAGTATGAATGAAAGTTTCTATTCTGATGGGAAAACTCACTCTGGCCTTGTAATGAGCTAGAATAATTGATTTGTCGATGAAAACCGAGTCTGTGGAATTGATGCTTAGTGTCAAAACAGTCCAGATCACTTTGGTACCAATTCATTGTCGCTGGAGGGAAGCTGTTAGCCAGGAGCCCAGTGAGAAAGGAGTAGGCTGAGTTGAAACATGAAAAGATTTGATTGTGCTAAAGCTCTCCAGCACAGAATTGCCCTGTTGGGATCTGATTTCAGTGCTCCAGATCGAAGGTCCCGGCTAATATTTTCTTTCTTTCCTTTCTCATGAGGGTAGAAATAACTTGGCAATTGCCCCATTGCAGCTACTGTTTGAACGTGGATATTAATTTAATCTGGAGTTCTGTTACTCTTTAAATATTTAGGAGTTTGGCTGAGGCCTTTGTGCTCTTACAATGCAATAGACAGTGAAAATGGAATTGGAATGTTTCTACTCATTTTAGAAAGGACAGGGATTCTTGGCCCCCTTTCCCGCACACCCTGCCCCACCCCATTTTCATTCCTTCATCTTCTGACTGCAGCTCCTGATGAAAATCAAAAGTTATTTCGACATATATGGACAGAGGCCATGGGGTGGAGGAGAAAGAGAGTATACTTTAGAATCAGACGGATCCACAAGGGAATGTTCTAATCCTGGCTCCTTCACCATGAGCTGTGCAAATTTGGGTGAGTGTTTAAGAACTCCGTCCCCTCCTCTATGGACACCTACTCCATGGAACTGATACAAAGATTCAATGAGATGTAATGTATGTTTACAGCAACCACCAGAATACTGTTGTTATTTTATGAAAATGCCATTGACTTAAAACCGTATATCCCCAAAGCATTCCTGCAAAATTCCGAAAGGGTATATTTCCTGTAGGATGAAGCTAGTTACTTCTTGGGTGACCTGGTGTCCTTTTAGTTTCATCAGTTTGTTGAAGGAGTTGGGCTCTGTGCTGTTGTTATCTAGAGAAAGGCACAGAAAAGAGGGGTGCTAGATAGAGCCCTTCTATACTTCAAGTGCCACCATCTAATTCTCTTGTTTCCCCCTTCCAACAACTACGGGGTATATTTTTATTTGAAAGATGAGGAAACAAACTCAGATATCCGGAGTCACTTGTCCCAGTCACACAGCGACTCAGGGATCACAGTGTGATTGCATCCACAGTTCAAGATCTTTGCACTTGACTAAGATGCTGCTCACAGTTTCTGATGGTGATGGGAGATAAGGGGGGTCTTCCCCGTCTCCACTAGAGACCTGCACCTGGGACTCTCATTGTTTTGTTGTTGGCTTATTTTCCAGATATCTTTCTATTGATCTATCTGTCTGTCTATCTATCTATCTATCTATCTATCTATCTATCTATCTATCTATCTATCTATCTATCTATCTATCATCTGTCTATCCGGATGGGTTCTCGGTCTGTGACCCAGGCTAGAGTGCAGTGGCCCCATCAAGGCTCACTGCAGCCTCAACCTTCTGGGCTCAAGAGATCCTCCTACTGGCTGGGCCTGGTGGTTCACACCTGTAATTCCAGCACTTTGGGAGGCTGAGGCGGGTGGTTCATCTGAGATCAAGAGTTCGAGACCAGCCTGGCCAACATGGTGAAACCTCGTCTGTACCAAGAAATAAAAAAATTAGCTAGGTGTGGTGGCAGACCCCTATAATCCTGGCTACTCAGGAGGCTGAGGCAAGAGAATCGCTTGGATCTAAGAGGTGGAGGTTGCAGTGAGCCGAGATCATGCCATTGCACTCCAGCCTGGGCAACAGAGCAAAATCTCCATCTCAAAAAAAAAAAGAGAACGAGAGATCCTCCTGCTTCAGGCTCCTGAGTAGTTGGGACCATAGGGCCATCACACCCAGTTTTTTTTTTTGTTTTTTGTTGTTTTTTTTTTTTTTAGAGACAAAGGCTTGCTATGTTGCCCAGGCTTGTGTCGAACTCCTGGCCCCAAGCGATCCTCCAACCTTGGCCTCGCACAGTGCTGGGATTACAGACTTGAGCCACCTTGCTCATCTGCAGGTATTTATTAAGTGTCTATTCTGTGCCACATGTTGTGGGAGGTAAAAAGGAGCAAGGCATAGCCCCTGGCCTCAAGGAACTAACAGTTTATTTAGAGAGATGGAGAGATACATAAGTAATTTTTTAAAAAGAGAAAGGAGGAAGAAAGTTTTGGAAGGGGTGTTGGGTGCTTCTCCTTGTCCCTTATTTGTACAGGCACTGCTGAGCATGTGGACAGGAGTGTGCACACAGTAGGTCTGCAATAAATGTCCTCTAAGTGAATACAGTCTTTCTCCCCCTCATCAGCCCCCAAATGCCAGAAATCCCATATCTGGTTTCCTTAGACGTAAGACCTGGAGTCTTCAGTGCACAATCAGCTTCAGATTGACAACCCAAGAACCTTGCTCCGTAATAAAACAAAGCCATAGCTATGCGAACCAGACAAGTGGATTCAGCCCAGGTAATAATAAGAACAACAAGGACTGGTAGCTATTGGGGCTGACTCAGGGCCAAGTTGTGTCTGCACGTTCATTTACTCTTCATGACTACTGGTGTGGTGGATACTCGCTATGGATGGAATGTTTATGTCTCCCCAAAAAAATTCATGTAGAAAATGAATCCCCGATGTTATGGAATGAGAAGATGGGGCCTTGGGCAGGTGATTAGGCCATGATATTGGAACCCTCATGAATGGGGTTAGTGCCCTTCTAAAAGAGACCCCAGAGAGTTCCCTTGTCCCTTCTACCATGTGTAGACACAGCAAGAAGATGGTTGTGTAGAAACCAGGAAGTGGGCCCAAATTAGATCCTGGATCTGTAAATGTCTATTGTGTTTAAGCCACCCAGTTGATGGTATTCTCTTATAGCAGCCTGCACAGTCCAATATAGTGTTCTTACTATCTCAAAGCCCAAGCTACAGATGGGGAAACAGACATGATGAGGTTGCCAGGCTACGTCTCCAGGTACACAAGGAGAGTGGGGAAGAAGCCCCTCAGGCCAGGCCCAGGGAGAAACTGATGACATGTGGACACCTGGACATGAGGTGCCTGGGTTGGAGGGTGCCCTGAACAGCTTCAGGAAGGGAGGGTTGGAGCAGGCAGCTGTCCAGCATTCCTGAACTGGGTCGAGCACACGCCTTCTCCATCAGCTACACCCATATCCCTTCCCATGTCATCTCCATCTTCCGGCAGACACGGAACAAGGGTCTTGGAGTCTGTGGCTCCTCAGCAAGGCAGGCTTTGAGGAGTCCTCACCGGCTGAATATGCTTTCTTGGGCCCGAGGAGCCGCCTGACAATTTCTGGCAAGTTAATGGCCTCAGAGTGGGTACGGCTATTTATTTTGCTGAGAAGAGATGTCTTCATCTTCACTTTCTCTATTTCTTCTTCTGGCAATTCTTTCACTCACCTACCCCTCTTTTTTTCTCTTGACTCTTCCTCTTCCTTTTCTGTCTCCTTTTTCTTCTCTTCCTCCCTCACACACTTCCTCTTATGCATTCTGTTTTCCTTTTTCCTCCTCATTTCCAAAGAGTTGTCTTTTAAACACACACATATGTAGGTATATGTATAAGATGTAAGATTTTTGAACTAGATATTACATATGTGTGTATATGTATTATATACATATTTAAATATACAAACATATATTACAGATATATATATGTGTGCATATACACATATATGCATATACATGCAATATACACATAATCAGTGTAATTATACATCCAGGCATGTTTTTCTGCTAAGAATATTGAAAATCCAGAAGCGAGTCTGACCAGGGCCCCACTGGGAGTCTCAAGGGTAGGTAGAAGAATGGTGGAGAAAGCAAGGGCTTTTAATGTTAGAGATCACTTGGACTAGAAGTTTCTGATACTAAGTTGCTGTATGATGCTGGGAAAATGATTGTATCTCTGTTTTCTCTTCACATGGAAAACAAAACCTACATAGGACATAAAGTTGGATGATGCTCCAATTAGAAAAGAGTATTAGGAAAAATATGAATGTGTCATCGTTTTAATTATGTGTTGTTTCATTCTCTCCCTCATTTGAAACAACTGCAGAACAATTGTGTGAATGTGGGGAGGGAGTAGGGAGGAAAGAGGAGAGGAAAGGGAGGAAAGACTTCTTTTCACAAAAAAGTAGAGTGGTTTTTACATAATTCTTATTGGATTACTTATCCCCACTGTCTAAAGGAAGATTTCTTAATTCTCTTTTAACTGATGTCCAATACCACATTTGTCTGACTTTTCGTAATTTGTATAATTAAAATGAAACCTGTTTATCTTTTTGCTGTGCTTTATGTTTATGCTTTTCTGTTTGTTTGTTTGCTTTTTGAGACGGAGTTTCACTCTTTCGCCCAGGCTGGAGTGCAGTGGCGCGATCTTGGCTCACTGCAACCTCTGCCTCCTGGGTTCAAGTGATTATTCTGCTTCAGCCTCCCGAGCAACTGAGATTACCGACATGCACCAGTACGCCCAACTGATTTTTGTATTTTGTAGAGATGGGGTTTCACCATGTTGGCCAGGCTGGTCTTGAACTCCTGACCTCAGGTGATCTGCCCGCCTCAGCCTCCCAAAGTGCTGGGATTATAGGCATGAGCCACTGTGCCCAGCCTACACCCAGTATACTTTATCAAACTTTCCTTTCCGGAAATGTGGATCTGCCCCAGTTTTGGGGGATAGAGTATTGATCTTGAATTGTTTTGTGAACTTCACTTGGTTGCTCACCTTTTCTGAGCCTCAGTTTCCCTTTCTGTGAGATGGGGGATGAGATGCCTCCTCAGCACCTAGCAGGCCTGTTGTGAGGAACTGAAGTCCCTGCAGTCAAGGATGCTTCATTGCAGAGGGGTTTCCTGCCAAAATACTCAGGTCAGACCAGCAGAGGCAAGTCAGTGGTCCCTCAGTAAGAACAGTTTCTCTCTGGGAACTGTCTCCTGGACATTTAGTGTGATGTTTTTTCTCTCCCTCAGGAATCTGGCTGAACTCCAGGGCTGCCTATCATGAGCAGCCTTGTTTGCTTGCAATTTGCAGAGTTGCAAGGGGTAAAGGACTGGCTTTGACTATTCAATCTTTCAGGTGAGTGTGGGCAGCTGCCTTAGACCGGAGGTGTGGACTTTTCTTTCCCTTTTAAGAACCGGATATTCCTGTATGTGATTCAGGGGAAGCATGTGTGCATGTGCGTGTGTGTGGTGGTGGCAGTGTGGGGGAGTGTAACACTTTTTCGAGTGACTACTTAGTGTCTACACTGTCTTGCAAGATGTCCTCTTATTTAATACCTCTTATTTAATCCTGCTGCTTCTGGCCGGGCGCAGTGGCTCACACCTGTAATCCCAGCACTTTGGGAGGCCAAGGCAGGCAGATCACATGAGGTCAGGAGTTTGAGACCAGCCTGGCCAACATGGGGAAACATCATCTCTACTAAAAATACAAAAATTACCTGGGTGTGGTGGCGGGCACCTGTAATCCCAGCTACTCAGGAGGCTGAGGCGATTCAAGGAGAATAGCTTGATCCCAAGAGGCAGAGGTTGTAGTGAGCTGAGATCATGCCACTGTACTCCAGCCTGGGCAACAGAGCGACACTCCATCTTAAAAAAAAGAAAATGTTGCTTGGAGGCCTGATTATCCCCACTTTACAGAGGAGGCCCTGGAGGCTCAGAGATGGTATGTAATTGTTCCCAGTTATGTATCTAGGCCTGTAGCTTCAGAAGCCCAGGTGGGAATATAGGAGGGAGGGAGGAATGTTTCCAGGGGGCAACAGGGCAAGCGCCTAAGCTCTTTCCTCTCTGTTGGCCCATTTTCTTGAGCAGAATGAATTTGAAGAGGGGATGACAATAGCAGCTGACCCCTGATTGTGCCCAGCAAGTGTCTTGGAGTTTTGGATCCTGCTATAGAGGAAGCCAGCAGTTCAGAATGGGCTCTGCTCTGCCTGAGCTGTGGACGGCCATCCTTCTTAAGAACCAAGGGTTTTGATAGATGAGCCCCTGCTTGTCTTCTTTGACGTTCACAGGCCTTGAGTCCTTGTCAGCATAATGGCCCAGAAAGCCAGAAAATGCAGGAGGAGGGAGCAAAAAAGGGTGTAGACTTTATTATTATTATTATTATTATTTTTGAGATGGAGTCTCACTCTTGTTGCCCAGGCTGGAGTGCAATGGTGTGATCTCAGCTCACTGCAACCTCTGCCTCCTTGGTTCAAACGATTCTCCTGCCTCAGTCTCCCCAGTAGCTGGGATTACAGGCGCCCACCACCACACCTGGCTATTTTTTGTATTTTTAGTAGAGACAGGTTTTCATCATGTTGGACAGGCTGGTCTAGAACTCCTGACCTCAGGTGATCCGCCCGCCTCGGCCTCCCAAAGTGCTGGAATTCCAGGCATGAGCCACCACACTTGGCTAAGAGTGTAGACTTTAGAGTCCAACAAATCCATGCTCAAGTCTTGTTCTGCCACCTTCCAACTCTATGGCTTCAGACCAACCCTAGCTCATCTTTAAGCCCCAGTTTCCTCCTCTGTAAAATGGAGACGATCATCTCCTTTGCTGTAGGAGTGAACCAAGATGAGGAATGAGGAAGTGCCCTGCATGGAGCCTGACACACGGTAGGATCCAGGAGAGGCTGGATTGTTTTCTTCCTGGTAGAGAAGATGTGTGGTCGGGAGACTCCTTGGCAAAGGGCAATCTCACCCTTCCTTGACCCCAGCTGCTCAGACCCAGGAGATGCTGGACTGTTTTATTCCTGGGAGAGAAGATGTGTGGTCGGGAGACACTTTACCAAAGGACAGTCTCGCCCTTCCCTGCCCCCAGCTGCTCAGAGTTAAAAGCAAGAGTCGTGCACTTCACAAGCACTGAATATCACATGGGGAGAAAAAAAACAAGTAAGAAAGGGAGAAGGCAAGACAGGCGGATGGGTCTGGATCTGTAGACGGTTGGTCATTGCCAGAGTGATGCTCAGAGCTAGTCGCCCCCAATGGCTGCTCCATAACAGAACACAGCCAGAGGCATAGAGGATGTTTCTCATCATTCCAAGCTCTGCACTAGGCCTGAAGGGGGCTGGGATCCGGTTTTGGTGAGAGGAGACGAGGCCCTCGCCTTGCTGGCTGCAGAGGCAGGAAGAGCCCACCAGGGTGGGGCTCCCCATGAGGCTGTCTGGAATTGAGAAACAGAGCCCACTGCGGATTTCAGAGCCAAAGAAACGAAGCTCTCCAAGCTCATAACTGTGGAGAAACACTTCTTTGGTTTGTTTTAAATCAAACTCCCCACACTGACACTTGGGCTCCATTCAACCATTTAAAAAGTTCCACTAGCAAATAAACACTTAGCCAAATATTTGCACTTATGTGTTTTCAATAGTAAATACCGGCTATATTGCTCATCTCTATATATCACCCCTGGTTGTCTTGAGCTAAGTGGTCTCTTTAAAGACGGGTAGAAACTCCTTCCTAACCTCCCAGTATGGCAACCAAGAGTGGTGGACTCAGACCCGGAGGGAAAAGAAAAAGTTGTCTCCCACCCTAAAGGGCAGACCAACTTAGGATCATTCCATGAGATGTAGCAAAGTCCCCAGAGCCCCCAGGCCCCAGAAATGTATTTCTGCTTCCCCATCCTCTTGTAGATCCTGTTCCTACCTTCCCCAGTGCTCAGTCACCAGCCCTATAATTGCCAGCACACCTCTGAGAGGTGGATCAGGGTTCATAGCTGCTTCCCACCCCATCTTCTGGCCCCCAAGGACTTTAGAGGAAGGTTTAGAAACTGGGAAGGAAGAATGGAGATGAGAGTGAGAGGGCAAAGGGCTTCAACTTTCACAGGTACAAAGGGTGTTTGGGACCTTAAGTTACACAGAACAAAACTACCTACACATACACACACACACACACACACACACACACACACACACACACAACCACATATCATGCAACACAGCAACCACAGAATTGGTTAGCATTCCTCGGTTGTAAGCAACAGATACTGATGGGTTAACTTAAATGAAAAAGAGAATCTATTGGAGGAATTAAAGGGAGCTTGTAAGAGGACAGGTGGAAAACTTAGATTTGGAAAAGGCAAGCCAGGCAGGAGCTTCAGAGGTTGTCGGTAGCAAGAACTCCTCAGCAGCCTCATCCAGGTGCTGCCACTGGAGAAAATGTTCTTAGTCCTGGACACTGCTCGTGAATTAAGTTCTAGTAAGGGAATTTTCTGTTGACGTTGATTGGATTCTGTCCTTGATCAGGTTCCCTCCCTGTCGACCATGGAGGTCAGGATGCCTTGATAAAGAGTCCCTCAGGGCTTGGATGCCTTGTTTCTCAATTGATTTTGTATTCTGACACACAAAGGATACCTCACTTATAAGACATGATGGGGTGAAAGGATAAGTTGTTCTTTCTTATCTTAAGGCTACTTCTGGCCATAAGTGACTGCTGAACACTGCCTCCCCAACCAGGACGCAGGGGATCAGTGTCTCACACACCTGTACCTTTTATGGAAATCACTGGGAAATTCAACTGTTTCCAAGAAGGGGAGATAATCGCCAAAATATTATCAAGATGCCACCAAAGATGGCAAATGCAATGGTTCCTGAAGACTCACTCCCCTCCCTAACATGCACTAAAGCCTCCAGCATCATCAGTAAAGCAATGGGAGGTTCTCTTCTGCCTCTACCTCTGCCTCCCACTCCTCCCCATTGCATTCCAGCCACAGTATACTGAATTTTCCCACCTAATTCATTTCTCAGTACAGGGACAGCAAAAAAATGCATTTTTTTTTTTGAGACAGAGTCTCATTCTGTCACACAGGCTGGAGTGCAGTGGCATGATCTCGGCTCACTGTAGCCTCCGCCTTCCAGGTTCAAGCGATTCTTCTGCCTCAGCCTCCTAAGTAGCTGAGGCTACAGGTGCATGCCACCACGCCCGGCTAATTTTTGTATTTGTAGTAGAGATGGGGTTTCACCATGTTGGCTAGGCTGTTCTCGAACTCCTGACCTCGTGATCTGCCTGCCTCGGCCTCCCAAAATGCTGGGATTACAGGCGTGAGCCACCGCGCCAGGCCTAACAAATGCATTTATATCTCTGCTCGCACACCACAATCTCTCCTTCAAAAGACTGTGGGCACTTGAGGGCCCAAGCTCCTTGGTCTTTCACTGGCACCTAGACGAGTGCCCTGTACACAAGTCAGTCTTCAAAACAGACCCCAAGCTTAGACAAAACTTATGCTGCAGATACATCAAATGCTTACTTAGCTCCCAACATGCTCTGCTGTTTACAGGTCTACTTGGAGGGCTTTCTTCAGTATTTACAATGTCTCTTGAAAAGAACCTTTGATGTACGTTTATGGAGTGAATGGAGAGAGTGGTAGAGTGGATTCCCCCCAAATAGTAATCAGGCCAAAGCATCAGATCATACAAAGACGTTCATGATGTTCTTTTTTTTTTTTTTTTCTAGAATCTCTTAGGAAGACTTGATCCAGTCGGCTATATTATTGGACTGGAAATACTGTAATGTTGAGGGCTTCTACCAACTGATAACCTATGGGAAATCAAGACAGAACTGCTCTGGGATGACTATGCACATTGAAGGAGGGGTGGGATTTCATTTACAAGACATTTTGATGAAGTCTCAGTAGGGAAGAAAACTAACTTCTGGAGAGAGCTTACCTGTGCTAGATAATTGTGCTTGTGTTATTTCACTGAATTTTTTCAGCAAAGCTTTGAGGTAGACATTGTAGCTCCCTTTGTGCAGATGAAAATACCAAGGAGAGATGTAGACATATGCCTAAATTTATTTTTAAATAACTGATGTGAGGCAGAGCTGGGAGTCAGATTCTGGTGTTCTCCCTCTGACCCAGAGCACTTTCTTTTTTCTTTTTTTTCTTTCTTTTTTTTTTTGAGACGGAGTCTCATTCTGTTGCATAGGCTGGGGTGCAGTGGCATGATCTCGGCTCACTGCAACCTCCACCTCCGAGGTTCAAACAATTCTTCTGCCTCAGCCTCCTGAGTAGCTGGTATTACAGGTGCGTGCCACCATGCCCAGCAATTTTTTTTTTTATTTTTAGTAGAGACAGGGTTTCACCATGCTGACCAGGCTGGTCTTGAACTCCTGACCTCATAATCCTCCCACCTCGGCCTCCCAAAGTGCTGGGATCACAGGCGTGAGCCACCGTGTCCGGCCCAGAGCACTTTCTACTCCACCTCTGCACCTCTTTGACTGCTCTGTCATTAATATCACTGATTTTCTTTTGGGCCAGTTTTTAGTTCTGGCTTATACTGAAACTAACGGACATGCCATCTGATGTGGACAGAGGTAGCTTAGAGGATGTGGTCACGTTTTGGGAATCCAGTATGGAGACTGAGATCCAGCATTAACCGTGGCTGAGATCTATCTCGAACACATGCACACATATGTGTTCTCTCTCGAACACATGCACACCTGTACACCCACGTGCATTTAAGTAGAAACAATTGAGGGCTGCTAATCCAATCAAACAGTTGATCTCTTCCAGTTGCTGGAAAGGCAGCAGAGAGGGCATGGGGACAGACACGCCTGGATGAGGAACTCCAGCTCCACCTACTTAACAGCTGTGTGATCTTGGATGTGCCATTTATTCTCTTGCCTCAGTTCGTTCATCTGTGAAGTGGAGCAAACATCACATCCCTGGTGGTTGTGAAGATTAACCATGATCATGTGTATGTGGCACGTACTGTTACTTACCTACCTGTTATCCCTTAAGTCACTGGGGTGAAGGTTTGAAAACACTTGTGAAAGAGGGTGGTGTCAGCTGATGTATA
This sequence comes from Mandrillus leucophaeus, assembly GCF_000951045.1. NCBI lineage: Eukaryota > Metazoa > Chordata > Mammalia > Primates > Cercopithecidae > Mandrillus > Mandrillus leucophaeus. The sequence goes on from NW_012102032.1 coordinate 5,673,558, forward strand.
CATTTCTCTGTTTGTCTTTCATTTTTCTTACTGTTCAAGTGAAATGCCAGAAGGTTGAGCTTCAGTCTAGTGACCAGGAAGGCAAGGGACACATGCTAGAAATAGAAGACAATGGTGCCTTGGTCCCTATTGGTAGATTGAATGATTTATTAAAAACATATTCACAGTGCCTTTCTGTAGGACCCCAGCTCCTGCCGCTTTACGGGAGAGGACAGCACTCCCACGCCATTCAATCATGCATGGCCGTATGTCTTGCATTAACCAGTGGGATGTGAGCAGAAGTGACTATGCCCTGCTTGAGAAGAAGTTCAGTGCCATCCCATGATTTTACTTTTCCTTTGACATGAGGCCGCAAGTCCCAGAAAGGGGTTGCTCCTTCTGCTTGGACCTCAGAAAGAAGATAATAGGGGTAGAACTGCAGCTGACTTGTGAAGGGCGTTTAATGGGAGCAAAAACTGACCTTTGAGATTTGGGGTTATTCCTTATGGCAGCACAGCTGGGAAAGCTGACTAATTAATAGCATCGCTGATAATGTACTGGGGCTGCCACGCTAGCTCTCACTGCTTTTACCTCCAGACTTCTTGCTACATGAGAAAAAGCAACTCCTACTTGGCTAAGCCACCATTTTTTGTGACTGTGGTCATGCTATCCAGTATCATGAAAGTACTAGGCACACTTGCACTTAATAAATTAATGTTAGCTATTATTACAGTGATAAAAAGATGTGCATTTTAGAAAATACTCAACTTATGCGAGTCTACATTTATGAGATAAATTGATGGTGGGTTTTAAAAATGAAATTCTGCTTTGTTAATAACCTAATGAATTCACATATTTTTATTTAAAAATTGAACATTACAAAACATCATGAAGTCAAAAGTGAAGATTTCTACCTGCCATTCTTTCAGTACTTCTCTCCATTGATAACCTGTGTTTTGGCCCCAAACATTTTTCTGTATAAGGGTCAGATTAGGGTGAGGCAAGTGAGGCACCCTGGTTGCAAAATTTAAGGAGGCCCTCGCTTTCTGGCCTGTGCAGGGCAGAGTCAATACTTCTATAAGCTGGAGTGTGAGGGCCTCCTTAAATTTTGCTCCCTGGGTGTGCCTTACTGCCTCACCCTGTCGTGGCCTTGCTAAGCATTGCATACATTCACGGGGGTACTTACGTAGTTATTTTTCAAAACTAAAATCACTTTCATTGAACTGTGACTGGCTTTTTTGTTTTTTACACAACAATGAATCAGGACTGTTTGTGTCAATTCCTACAAGTCTATCTCAAAATTTTAATAGTTGTGTAGTATTCTGTACTGTGAATGAACCATACTTTCGCCATTTCCCTACTGATGAGCATTTAAATTTTAATCTTGCTCTTGCAGTGAATGCTACAAAAAATGTCACCTAGCTCATATGTGCTTGCCAATATTTCCAGGGCATACATTTCTAGAGGAGGCAATGCTGGGTAAAGGGGTATTTTAAAATTATGAAAGCTACAACCAAAGCACCTTTCAAAAGTTTCAAACCAATTGATGTTCCTACCAGCACTGCAGAAGGATATAATGGGAGACACTTCACGTTAGAATTATCTGCATGATTTCTTTAAATAGCCAGCTTTCTTGGTACTTATGACTTCCCCAAATTACAGTCATGTGCAGTTTTCCAGCAGTCTGTTATTGCATAAATCCAGACAGGCTGCTGAAGTGTGTGTGCTGCCTTCAGAGCCAGCTCTTTCCCTGCTGTGTAGCTCAGCTGGGAAGTGGTTGCTCTGACTTCTTCTATAGGCCTGGAGCTGGTCTGTGTTGGAAATGGGGAGCTGGGCAATCTGTAAGGTTACACCCTGGGTCAATGTCTCACAATCGCCCTCCAATCTCTCCAAAGATGGGAGCAGGATCATGAGTCCTATGGGACATCTGTAGAAAAAAAAAAAAACTTTCCAACGCAGAGGAGTTTGTTGAATCTCAATCTCTATATTTTTGTAGAACATAATTTGATATGGAGTATTGCTAGGCCTTCTGGCAAGGAAGAAGTGCTGGACCTGGTGACCAGTTGAGATAGTTGTGTTCTGTATTATGAATGAACATAGTTTAACCATTAGCCATAGCAACAGAGTGCTGGACCTGGTGACCATTTGAGATAGTTGTGTAGTATTCTGCATTATGAATGAACATAGTTTAGCCATAAGATATAGCAACAGAGTGCTGGACCTGGTGACCATCTGAGGTTCCTGAAATCCTCCATCCTGGCCCTCTCCTACACTTTCCCTACAATCCAGGATGGATGTGGATTCCTGTCCATTCACCTTCAAATCAGGAGCTGGCAAACTCTGGCTTGTGGGTCCAATCTCACCCGCAGCCTCCTTTTGTAATATAAAGTTTTATTGGAACACAGCCATGCTTATTTGTTTGCAAATTGTCTATGACTGCTTTTGCAACAGAGGAGTTGAGGAGTTGCGGCAGGTTGTATGGTCTGCAAAACCTGAAATATTTACTGTGTGGCCTTTTACAGATGAAGTATGCCAACCTTCTGCTCTAAATGTCTTTCAAGTTTGTTCCTTCTTTTTCCCTGTCTTAGTGCATCACATCTTGCCTGGATGACTGCGGTAGCCACTAAGCTGGTCGCAGAGTGAGCTTTCTTAAATGCAAATGTAAGGATGGCAGAGCCTCAAGTGCTTCAGTTTCTCCAAGTGCCTATTCCCTGAGTGGCATGACACTGAAGGCCCTCTGAGTCTGCAGCTATCTTTCCACTCTCATTGGTGTGTGCACCTGGAGCTGTCACTTTTTCAATAATGCATTTCTGACTCCCTCATCAACAAAGGTATTTACTCCTTCCTCTTTGCTGCCAGTAAACCACTGAGAACATGCCTTCCTTTGGTATTTCAATGGCATTTGTAATTATGTGTCTTTCCCTGTCTTCCTCACTGATCTGTGAACTCCAGCACACAGGAAACTTGTCTTATTCTCTTTCACATCAAACAGGGTCTGGCCCTAATAAGTACTAAAGAAATGTTTGCTGAATGAATAAACACTAATATTTCTTGAGTTCTTCTTGCTTTTTCTCAATACTATCTCTTAGAATCCTCACAACAGCCTTGTGGCATAGACACTGTTCTATCCCCACTTTATAGATTTGGCAGCTGATGGCACAGAGAAGTTAAGTCACTTGCCTAAGGTCACAGAACTTGACAGGATTTGAACCCTGGCCTGGCAGTTAGGCTTTATGGTATATATCAAACTCTAACTCCCATGGTAATAATGAGCAAATGAATGAATGAATGAATGAATGCAGTGAGTTTCCATGAACTGAAGATAGGAAAGGGAAATGCTACATGACTTTATCAAACCCATTGGTAGGGTTTATAAAAGAAAAATACAAAGATTCCAGGAGACCTGGCAGGGATGGAAACTATGGAGGATCAACATCCCGCAGAGTTCAGGCAGTTTAAAGCAAGTGGAAAATCAGACCCTCTTGTGAATTGCTGGGAGTGCTCAAAGAAGAAGCCATAGGTCTGGGCACGGTGGCTCATGCCTGTAATCCCAGCACTTTGGGAGGCCGAGGAGGGTGGATTGCCTGAGCTCAGGAGTTCAAGACCAGCCTGGGCTACATGATGAAACGTCATCTCTACTAAAAATACAAAAAATTAGCTGGGTGTGGTGGTGCATGCCTGTAATTCCAGCTACTCAGGAGGCTGAGGTGGGAGAATCGCTGGAACTTGGGAGGCAGAGGTTGCAGTGAGCTAAGATTGCACCACTGCACTCTAGCCTGGGCGACAGAGCAAGACTCTGTCAAAAAAAATAAAAATAAAAATAAAAAACAAAAAAAGCCATAGGGCCACAGTTAAACTAAACAAACAAAGCCTGCCCCTTGGTGCACTGGGTGAAGGGAAAAAGGGCACCAACCTTAACATTTATGGCAAGCCTCCTGTATGCCTAACACCATGCCATTGAGCTATACATATGCTAGCTCAGTGAATGAAAATTACCTCCCCCACAGCCCGCCACAAAACTTTTCTGATTCAATACATTTTCATTGATTAGGTAGTATGTGCCAAGCCATTGAACTAGACGCTGAAAGAACAAAAATAAACAGAACTCTAGGAGATCCCAGTCTAGCAGGGGAGAGCGTATAATTCTAACAAAGTGGTGGGCGTTATCAGAGAGATACAACCAGGAGCACAGAGGGGACCTAACTCTGCCTGGAGATGTGGGGAAGGTTTCAAGACAGTCATGACTGAGGTGGGTTTTGAAGGATGAATAGAATTTTGCCAGGTAGACAAGGCAGAGATGGGCTCCTTGAGAGAAAGCACAGTTGGTGCCAAAGCACAAAGGCAAGAATGCCAGGATGCACTTGGGGATCTAGAAACAATTCAGTGGGGAGAAACGGAGAGTGGAGGCCCATCAGGAAGAGTCTTGTAAGGCATGCTGTAGAGCTTGGCTTCCTCCTGTGGAGCGACTGGATTTTTAAAGCAGATGTTTTTTAAAAAAATAAGATGGTATTTGCATGACACTAATGTGGAAGAAACAGAGAAAGGTGCAACCGGAAGTCGGGAAACCAGCTAGGAGGTTGTTGCTGTAGTCCAGTGGGGAAAAATTCAGGCCTGAGCTGAAGTCACGGACAGGGGAGGTGAAAAGCAAGCCAAAGACCAAGAAGTGTTGGTCTTGAAATGTTAAAATATACACTAACCATTTGCTTTTTGAAAAGGCTGGTTATTAGAATCGTCCTTTGAGGGGGCTACACACACACAGAAGTGATAGTGTGGCCTTTATCTGGGAAGTGAACAAACACACCCTACAGACAAATGGTAGAATAAAAGTAACCAACAAAAAGAGTAAATATGTATAATAATTACAATATTGGGCCGGGCACAGTGGTTCACACCTGTAATCCCAGCACTTTGGGAGGCCGAGGTGGGTAGATCACTTGAGGCCAGGAGTTTGAGATCAGCCTGGCCACCATGATGAAACAGCATCTCTACTGAAAATACAAAAATTAACTGGGTGTGGCGGCACATGCCTGTAATTCCAGCTACTTGGGAGGCTGAGGCATGAGAATCACTTGAATCTGGGAGGTGGAGGTTGCGGTGAGACAAGATCACGACACTGCACTCCAGCCTGGGTGACAGAGCTAGACTCTGTCTCAAAAAACAAAACAAAACAAATTATAGCACCAGTGTAGTCTGAAATAAATGCATGTAATGTGTAGGATGCAAGTAGGTAGGGATGGTAAGAGTTGGATGGTTTTAGCTTGGGGACCTCTTGTGAGGCTGTAGTCAGGATTAGGTGGAAGTTTTGGTTTTTGACTGGAGAGTCCAGTTCCAAGATGGCTTGGTCCTGTGGCTGGCAAATTTATTTTGGTGTTAGGCAGAAAGCTTCAGTGCCTCACCCGAAGAACCTCTCCATAGGGCTACTTGAGTGTTATACCGACAGGTTTCCCCCATGGGGAGTGATGGAGAGAGCAAGGTAGAAGTAGCGATGTCTGTTATGATCTCGCCTTGGAGGTCACATGCTGTCACTTCCACATTCAGGTCTGTCCTCTTGGCTATTCAGGTCTGTCCTCTTCGCTATGGGAGAAGACTGTACAAGGATATGAACCCAGAAGGGGGGGATCACTGAGAGCCATCTTGGAGGCACAAATGGGCCTTGGTCTAGCTGAGAGTGGGCTAGGTAATGTGGTGCAAAGGAATGCAAGCAAGATTTGGAGACAGAAATTGGTTGACTGACCAATGGTCATCCCGCCTACATGAGCCTCACTCAGCTCCTCATCTGTAAAATGAGGTGCATAATCAATACCCTGATGGCTAGTGAAGGTCATTTGAGACAAGGCTTGTAAAATGCTTTTTGGGAACCATAAAGCATGATAGTATGGCGTACAGTGACTGCATAAATAAAAGGAATCATTATGAAGTCCCATATTTTATCTGGATGGGAGGTTTAACCTTGATGAATCTCAGAGCTTCAAGAAAGACACTTGATCCTTTATTTCTGTGGCTGTAGAAATCCAATAAATAACATTTATTGATCTTCTATTTCTACATGCCAGGAATGGCACCATAATAATTTCATTTCATTCCCTCAATGGTGCTGAGAAATGGAATCTACAAACCACATTTTATAAGTAAGAAAACCAAGGCTCAGTGAGATTAAATAACTCACTCTGAATGTGGGAGAGCTGGGGACACCAGCCCAGCCTGCTGGACCCCAATGCATGAGTATGAGGCAAATGGGAGATGGGCTTGGTGGGACCTGAAAAAAGTGTCCCGCCCGGCCAAATCTGGGACCTGGGATATCCTCATGGCTGGGGTTTTGCAGGTGTATGGCAAGGGAGGTTGAATGGTGAGTGACAGGCCTCTCCTACCCCTGCACGTCCTTGGTCTTGAACTGATGGGAGGTCTTCGTGCGTGCATGTGTGTGTGTACGTGTGTGTATATGTGACCACACCGGCAACTGCTGCCATCCCAAAGCTGGAGATTAGGGTGACGAGTCCTACAGCGCCCTCCAGAGTTGGGTGTAGGCCAGGGCTGCACTGGGCCTCGGACTTCTTGGAGGACAGCTCCCAGACCATTCTCGGAAAAGCATTTGCAGCAAGGCCACTCCAGGTGCCAGGCCGGGCCATCAATCCCTCACTCTTCGGAGCAGTGAGTTTATAAAGTAGCAATTAAATAAGAGCTCTGTAAGTGCTTCTGGGAACTGCCCTGAATGCATTTTCCAAACATAAATAACGGGGACCTCCACTCTGAGCAAAGCACATGCAGAGCAGAGAAGCAGCGCCGAAAAGAAGGGAGCCCTGTTGTGCTAACAAGTTGGGCTATGTGCCCCTGGTGTGCACGTGTGCTCCGTGTAGGTGGCAAGTCCATTTGTCTTGCCTGCCTGGGTGGCATGTCAGCCCGTCTGGACAGGTCGTGGTGAGGGGATGGTGGCTGTGACTCCTGCTCCCCTGGGAAGGCAAAGCATTGTTATTTCAGAGATAGTGATAATGATGGCGGAAGCAATAACGACAGCTGCTAATCATTGAGCACCTATGGTGAGCCAAGAGCCCGCAGATCCCCTATTACTGGGAGGATTAGAGACTTGTCCAAGGTGGCAAAGCCTATAAGGTGGAAGGAAAGATAAGTGAGAACTCTTCAGCAGTTTACATGTATGAGGCTTTTATTATATGCCACATACTGTTCTAAGAGTTTTATGTGCATGAACTTACTTAGATCTCCCAACAAACCTTTGTAGTAGGTACTTTTCTTATCCTATTTTGAAGGGGAGAAACTGAGGCATGGAGAAGTCATGTCTGTTTCCGAGGGTCACACTAAGCCAGCATTGAGTTGCAGGCAGACTGGCTCCAGAAACCCTACTCCTAACCGCCTTTGTGCTGCATTGGTCCTGAGCCCTGGTACCGGGTGCCATCCCATCTTTTCAGTTCAGGTTTGATTACTGTCAACAGTCTGTCCCTGCCCAGGTATGGGCAGCAATGTCTTGCTCAGAAAACAATATTCCCCTAAGTTCCCCCTGCCTGCTTCAGTGAGTCCTCCTGGTCTCAGGCCTAGCCTTGGCCCGAGTCATTCTCCTGTCCCCAAGAGCTGGCTCTGCCAGCCGTGCAGGGATCCCGAAGGGCCATGCTCACTCTGCTCTCCCACTGCATGCCTTTACCCATGCTGGTCCTTGCCCCTGGATGCTCTTTCCCTGCTTGTCCACCTTGGGATTTGAAGTTATAGATGAATGCTCACTCACTCTTAGAAGTATTTCCCGACCTCACCTCCACTTTAACCCCCACCATCCAGCTGAATACGTCCATCAGAACACATATCAAATTCTTATTATTGTTGATTTTCTAGTCTGTCTCCCATGAAACAGTGTTGCATGTCCTGGGATCTATAGCTCCTCACATGGTGCCTGGCACATAGTAGGGATGCAATAGATATTGATAGGTAGATGGAGCCTTTTTCCAGAAAGAGTGGACACATCAGATCACACCTGGTCCTGAGTTCCTGAGAGCTCCAGGCATGACTATGCCTGTCCCCCGCAGAGCAATGTGCAAGGAACAAGACTGAGTAGAATGAGCCCTGACCTTGGCTCTGCCATGAACTTACTGAGTGGCCTTGGTCAGGTCATTCCACTTCTCTGGGCTTCCATTTTCTCATCTGCATAACAGGAACAATTATACCTTTTTGGCAGATCACCTGAGGGTTAAATAGGATACAGAAAACAAAGGCACCCAACACGTCATTGGAACTTGATAAATATTATTTTTTCCTCCCCCTTCCCCTTACCTGTGAAATGGGCTCTTGGTTTGGGGATAATTGAGTGGCACTGTGAGACACCCTTTGCAACAGATGCCTCTGCAGGTTTACCATTTTCCCTCCGTGTCACTAGGGTGGGGTCGCATTGCTTTCCGCAGAAGACCGTGCCACCACTAAGCTTCTTCCCTGCCTTTCTTGGGATTCTGAAGCAGCCTCTGGCCACCAACTCTGTCACGCCTCACCTGAAAGCTCTCTTCCCTGCAGTCACTCACCAGAGAATCCCATCGCAAAAACCCCATCAAGATTTAGCCCCTGTTCATTCCAGAGTCAGGAGTCAGTGATTTCCCTGTCTCGGACTCCATCGAAGTTGCCAGTGATTAAGAAACTCATATATTTTCACACTCGTTAAAAGAAACATGATGTTCACTTTTCCAAGAAAAGCCATCCTTGTTTGTAGACCCTGTAATATATTGGGAACGCCTCTTAATTGGCTTCTAGGTCTCAGTGTCAGAAGTCAGACCCAAGTTTGTTTATTGACACAAGAAAAAAAATAAAACGTCGTATAATTAGTTGAGTGACTGACTCTAAATTCAGTAACTCCCATCGGTATGTGGCCTTGTCAGGGTTTAAGATTCCATTTTGGGTTATGAAAGAGGCCGGGTCCTAGGTAGTCCAGACGCGGGCCGCACTGCATCATAGCTATTGTACAAATGGGCTCAGTGTGCTGTTTGTGTTAAGATGGAAAACTTTTACATGTTTGATTTTTATGCAAGTCAATTAACTTGTTTTTTATAACTGTAAGGGCTTGCTTTGCAAATAAGATTACTTACCACTATAAATTATGGGAACATAGGGGCCTATTCAGACAAAATGTTACACACCCCTAACCCGTGCACCAGGCTGCATGCCGGCCTTCTGCAGGGGGGACAGCCGAGGCGAATGGGACAGGGAGGTGAAGGAGGAGGGAGGGGTTATTTTGGTGGATTCTGAGGGGCCCTTCCAAGAAAGATGGAAAGGCGGAGTGGGGAGATCTGGGGGCGGAGATTAGGAGTGAACCGCAATACTCCTCTCTGTGCTCACCCCCACCCCAACTCCTCCAGGTTGCCCAGAGCTGGCCAAGACCTTTCCTTACATGGCAACACTGGAATCTCATTTGAGGATTTTTTTCCCCCCCAAACGTTTGCTTCTTGGTGACAGCACATCCCCCTGAAGTTGGAAAGTTGGGGAAGGCTGTCTGGGCTTTATCCTCACTGTCATTTGTCATCCTTCCTGCATGATGATTCCACGCCCATTCCAGCATTCAGTGGGCAGCCCCCTCCAAAAGCACAGGGAAGGGGCAAGGGTAGGACAGAGTGAGGGAGAGGAAGAGGAGCAGGCATTCCTGGGGGCTGCCACTCAATGGTGAAGAGGGGGCTGGGAGGGTTTCAGGCAGGACTGGGAAAGAGCAGAGCCAGTCTTTGGTCCCTCTGACCTACTCCTTCCCTTCAGGTCTTTAGCAGAGGGCACTGCAGTTCTATGCATAGGTGTTCTGGAAGATCAAGTTGGGAGTCTTGTTTCTCAAGTCCTTTTGTGAACTTGGATGGATTCCTTCCTGTTCTAGGTCTCAGGTTTTTTCATCTGTGAAATGTGAGCAGAAACCCCAGCCCAACATACCTCCCGTGGGTGGGTTGTGATCCTAATGTGATCCTCAACAAGGTAATTTTGCAATTTTGCATTCCAACCCCGTGGACATGTAGCAATGTCCAGTAACTCTGTAGCTATTACAACCAAGGGGTGGGTACGGGCATCTAGGAGTTAGAGGCCAGGAATTCTGCTAAACATCCTGCAAGATACAGGACAGCCCCTGATCCCTGCCCTCCAACAAACAATTATCTGGCCCAAAATGTCAAGAGTGTCAAGGTTAAGAAATTCTGTTTCTCCAAAGCATGTGAGGGAAAAGGAGACCTTCTTGAGGCTGATCAGTATTTGGGACAAGATTTAAGGATTTACTGAAGAATCAATACACAATGTCTAGTCACTCAGAAATAAAGGGATAAGTCTTCAACAGTAGCAACAATACAATCCTTCACAAATAAATAGGACATTACTGCCAATTCAGTGCTTTTAGATGCATATTTCACCATCAGAGTTCCACAGTAACTGTGTGGGGGTAGCTAGAGAAATAATAATAATTTGAATAATCCTAATAAGGATTATGATATTATTCTTATTCTGCTGATAAAGGGACTGAGGCTTAAACATATGAAATCGGCCCGGTGACGTGGCTCACACCTGTAATCTCAGCACTTTGGGAGGCAAGGCGGGCAGATCACCTGAGGTAAGGAGTTCGAGACTAGTCTGGCCAACATGGTGAAACCCCGTCTCTACTAAAAACACAAAAAATAGCCGGGCATGGTGGTGGGCACCTGTAATCCCAGCTACTCGAGAGACTCAGGCAGAAGACTCAGGCAGGAGGTTGCAGTGAGCTGAGATCATACCATTTTACTCAGCCTTGGCAAACAGAGCAAGACTCTGTCTCAAAAAACCAAAAAACATATGAAATCATTAGTCTAAAATCACATAGCAAAATCTTCAAGCTCAGGGTCCTTCTTGCATATTCGTTGAAGAAATCAGGACACATATAATCATATTATCATGAAACAACTGATTTGAGACAAAGCCAAATGACATTGTCAGGCATGACTTCACTGCACTTGCAAATGCTTCCCAAAGGGAGGCCTTCCTTCTTAAGATAATTGTGCTATCCTCCACACATCTTGAGTACTTTGTACCCACTCTTATTGGGTCATAGGTTGTGGCTTCTATGTCTGTCACGTCTATTGAACTGGGGGCCCTTTCAGGGTAGGGGCCGTATCTTAATCATGTTGACAGGCCTCTTCAAGCTGCAGTTTCCTCTTCCAGAAAATGAGACAATGACTGCAACCTTACCAGGTAGACCTCCATTAAATGTCTGTGGAACACTGGGGTGAAATAAGAACCTTGACTTTCCCCAGTGCCCCAAGCTTCTGTGCCCACTCCTGCATTCTTTCCCTTGGCTTGTTTGATATTGTGCCAAGTGGCAGGGAAGGTAAAAGATTTGTAGAGAGCATGAGAAGAGTCATTGAACTCTGAGGACCTTATTTTATTTTTTGAAATCTGGCTTATGGAAAACTGAGAATCGTAGGTGTTAAGGGGAACTGATCTTTGAGAATCCAATTTTCATAAGAAATAGAAACCAGTGGTGAGATTTCAACTGAAAATAACCTTCAGTTCTGGTTCCTCAGGCCATCCAAGGAATCAAATGTCCCCAAAGAGATGAAAATTCAAGCTGCTACTTGGCAGATCTGGAACTCACAGAACTGTTAGCACTCGGCCTCTACATTTAGAAATGGCAAGATTCAAATCCGGCCTGATGTGTTCTCCCTTAGGCTGCTCATGATGTGTGTCTACTGGATGGAGGCCTCAGAAAACTCATTTGACATTTTGGTTGTAACTTTGTCCAAGTCTGTGTCTGATGTCATTATGCAATCAATTCTATACTAGATTCTGCAGGGTAAGATCTTAAAAGACAAAAGCTTTGTTTTCCAGATCATCGGTGGTTTTGAGGACATACCTCATTCATTCATTCTGCAAATTATTTATTAGCATTTTTTGTGCAAAAGGCTGTGTGCCCCCGGGCAAGTTAACTTCTGTGACTCTCAATCTTCTCTTCTATATAACAGGAATAATAAACCTTGCTTCGTAGGGTTAAGTTTCAGGCATATGGCCTGTACTTAAGAAATGATTATTAGTAGATTATTATTATTAGATTCTTCACAGAAGTCTTAGTAGCAGTCAAAGCATAAAATACGTTTAAAGACTGGGCGCTGTGGCTCACACCTGAAATCCCAGCACTTTGGGAGGCAGATGTGGGAGGAACACCTGAGGTCAGGAGTTCAAGACCAGCCTGGCCAATATGGTAAAACCCTGTCTCTACTAAAAATAGAAAAAAATTAGCTGGGCATGGTGGCAGACGCCTGTAGTCCCAGCTACTTAGGAGGCTGAGGCAGAAGAATTGCTTGAACCCAGAAGGAGGAGGTTGCAGTGAGCTGAGATTGCACCACTGCACTCCAGCCTGGGCAACAAAACTAGTCTTCGTCTCAAAGAAAAAAAAATTAAAGAAATTTATTTAGCAATTCAGCAACATACAAACGAATGTTTAACTGTTGCCCCTATATACATGTTGGGGACACTAAACAGACCCTCTGTGAATAATCTTGGAGGCTTCCCAGAGGAGGAGAGACGTGAATCTCACGTAAAGAGAATCCTAGGTCGTAGAGTTAGAATCAAGATTAAGTAGGGTCTACCCCTTGCCTCTAGTCTGGCATAGTGGAATGATTGTTATTTTCTCATTTTTTTAGTTGAAGAAACTGAAAGTGAGGTGAAGAGTCTTATTATTATTAAAGAGAATTATTATCTCCTATTAAAGAGAATTATTATTTCTTTCCTTTCACAAATGAGAAAACTGAGGCATAGAGATGATATTTAACTCTACCCTAGTGATATACCACTAATCAGCAGTAGATCCCAAATAGGACTGCAGGTAGCCTGGCTCCAGAGACTAGGATTGTAGCCTCTAGACTCAATGGGATTAGAGGCTATAGTGAGAAGAATAATGGATTTGGAGTTAGACGAATCTGGCTTCTAATCTCTGCTCTAGCACAGACTATCTTGAACCTGGGAAAGAGACTTAACTACCTGAGCTCTGGTTTCCTTATCTGGGAACTGGAAATAATGATAATACCTACCCTGTAGGAAACTTGTAAGAATGAGAAATAACATATGTCATTCCTTAGGTAGTGTAAATTCTATCTTAGACCATCATAGACATTTTCACTTAGAGACAGGGTCTCACTCTGTCTCCCAGGCTGGAGTGCAGTGATAGTGGTACAATCATAGCTCATGGCAATCTTGAACTCCTGAGCTCAAGTGATCCTCCTGTCTAGGCCTCCCAAAGTGCTGATATTACAGGCATGAGCTCCCATGGCCGGCCAGGTCATCATAGACTCTTAAATAGTATAATAACTTTTGCTAACATGACTCTATGGAATTAGTGCAGGCACATGAGGAAGAATACAGGAGAGACTTTTATCCCTGTTTACAGATGAGGAAAGTAAGCCAGAGAGGAAGAGAAAGGGGGAAGGGAACTCTTTTAAATGCTTTCATTTATTCAATCAATATCAGTTAAACAGCTATTCAATTTAGGTTGACTGATATCATTTATTTAATAAATGTCAGTTGAACAGTATCACATCATGAGGGGTATAAGGATTGACCCTATCTTTTCCTGGCTGCGGAACCAAGACTCAGAGAAACCACAACTTGCACATAGTCACAGAACTAATAATGAGCAACACTGCAATTTACACTAAGGTATGTGTGGACCCAGAGAGGCTCGCAGTGGAGTGATTTGCCCCTAGGTCTCAGATGTAAGGGGCAAAGTCAAGGAAGGCTCTAACCCTAATCTTCTGGATCCAGATCTAGTCCCCTTTCATCCCACCATGTGGTGTAGCCCTTCAAATAAGTTGAATTTCAAATTCTAAGCAAGCATTGACTAATGCAAAAGTGGTTAAAAAGCCAGAACCCTAGAGGCAGGAAATGTCACCTTCCTTGATTAAACTTGGGAAATCTACCCATTATGGATAAGATTTGCTGTCTACAGGAAACCTTCTTAGACATAAACTGATCCTATCTTCCAGCCAAAGAGATTTGAAGATGGCTTAACTAAGGAGATTTAAGTAGCAGACCTACCTTCAAGGTAATCTATGAAAAGGGACAGCTGACTTCGGAAAGTGTGTCTACCACAAAAGTCTGTGAGGATGATGGGTGTGGTTCTGTGATAAGTGCAATCAGAAAGTCCATATGAGTTCCGGAAAAGTGCAGGTGACCTGGAGACAGAGAGATGGGGTTCAAATCCTAGTTTCTCTCCCACTTCGGACTTATTTGTGTTTAACCATCTTCATCTGTAAAATGGAGAGAGCATTTTTTTGTTTATTTGCTTGAGAATCTAAAGACATTAGGATGATTAAACCATACTGTACACATTTCTGATAATCTCATAAGGAAAAATCATGGAGAATGGAAAAAAGAATCAGTGAGTGAAAAGATTTCTCTGTATTATCGTCACATTCCAGAGAAGAGAAGTTCAGAATCCAATGGTTTTGGACAACTTGGTCATCAGAAAAATGAAGTGTGTCCTGTCTTTGGTGTATTTCACCAGGTTCTACCTTATGAACATGATGATAATAATAATAAAAAAGTACTTTGCTGCTTACTATGTGCCTGCACATACGGTTCTTATTTTCAATTCCCTGAGTTGATCCTGTACTCTCTTACTTTTTGACCTTTGTACAATGTTGTTACTGCTGGAACATCTCTCCTCTCTCTTTGCCAGGCTAACTATTTATCCTTCAATATCAATTTAGATCTTTTATTCTCAGTTCCTGATCCACTCTACCAGCAACCTGAGCGAATAGCCCTTCTGAATGCCTTCTAATCCTACAGCTCACGTTGCAATTGCCTATTTGTCTGTATTTTCACCTCTTCTTTCCATGAGAACTGGGGTTGGGTCTTGTTTGCCTTTGAACTCCCAGAGTCTAGCACAAAGCTAGGCACATGGAAGGTGCCTAATGGATAATGCTGTAGGAACAAATGAATTTGATTTTCATAACAATTGCATTAGGAAGGTTCATAGGGCTAGAAGACACTGGAGAGATGGTCCAGGCAAACTTACTATCTCGGATGAGGGAATCAAGGCCCCCAAATTAAATAAAAGTCCTGATGGCACTCTTCCTATTGGTAGCAGAGCCGTTTGACTGGTACCAGGCTGTTCTTTTTGTCCCAAGTCTGTGGTCTTCAAGCAACCTCAAGATAATGATACAAATTTAGATACCTTTGTATTGGACTGGGAACGCTCCAGACAGTAGTCATTATGCAACGGAAAGAACATTGGAGCTATCCTTGACTCCTCCCTTCTCTTTATCTTCTGTATCTAATCAAGTCCTGTCAGTCTAACCAAGTCCTGTCAATTTTACCATCCAAGTTCTTGCATCAATTCCAACCTCTCCATCTCAGTTCTTCCATGATAAAGAACCACCCAATCTTAAACCCAGGCATTGAAGAGTTTTGCTAATTTGTCTCTTCCCTGATGGTGATTTACCCTCTACAATGACACACAGAGCTTTTTCATGACTTCACATTGAACGCTTCAATGATTTACATGAAAGTCCTCTCCCATGGACTAGAGCACTTTAATGACTTCCAGGGGCCTTGCAGATAAACTCAAAATCCTGAACATGGATTACAAGGCCCTCGACTTCTACTCTAGTTTTTATTTGTCCACCATTCTCAGGCTCCTGGTCTATGCTGCAGGGACCTTGAACTGTGCAGTGTTCCCAGTACACACCAATGTATTTTAGATCTCCATGCGTATGGTCATGCCAGTCTCCCTTTCAGGAGTGCCTCTTTTCTTCTCTGCCTCCCCATTTTGCCCAGCTCACTCTTACTCATCCTTCAACTTGTTGAAGCTCCTGGGCTGGACCAAGAGCTCACAGAGCAATACTTGTCCACCTTAAGATCAAGGACCATTTCTGATGTATCTCTGTGGCTCCAGCACTTCAACTGGAGTTTTAATTTCACCGCCTTACTAGCTGTGTGGTCTTGAGCATATCGCTTGCCCTCTTTGGACTTCAATGGATAAATATTGTGTAGCTACTATGTTGTGTGCATGATGTAAGTCTCGACTTCCTCCACTGTGAAATGGAGAAGGAAGGAGAATTGCATTACGTAATCTTTAAGGTCCCCTCAAATTCTAAATGACAGAGTCCCTGCATCAATTTCCCTGGCATAATATTACCCCATTATAATATGGTGTTAATATGTAAGTCATGGCTTTGGAACAGGATTGACTGTAGCATAGTGGTCGAGAAACCAGATTTGAAATAAGATGAAGAGGTTATGAATAGCTGATTGGTATTTTCTGGGAAGAATAATCTTGGACCACTTGGATACTCAGTTTCCTCATCTCAAAAAAATGGCAGTGATAGTAAAGCTCTCTTTTGGTTGATGAGATTAATTGAGATGCTACGTATAATGTGCTTTGTGCACCCACATGCTCAGGATAACTGTAAGGAATGGCTATTATTGGCTGGGGGCAGTGGCTCACTCCTGTAATCCCAGCAATTTGGGAGGCCAAGGCAGGTAGATTACTTGAGTCCAGGAGTTTGAGACCAACCTGGCCAACATGGCAAAAACTCATCTCTACTAAAAACACAAAATTTAGCCAGGCGTGGTGGTGCAGGCCTGTAATCCCAGCTACTTGGGTGGCTGAGGCATGAAAATCACGTGAACCCGAGGGTGGAGGTTACAATGAGCCTAGGTCACACCACTGGACTCCAACCTGGGCAACGGAATGAGAAACCAAAACGCACCAAAACCAAACGAAACCAAATGAAATGAAACCAAAACAAAAAGAATGGCTATTACTGACCTGTCTTACATAAGAAGGAATCACATGAGCTGAACTGGGCGGGTCATCATCTGATAGCTGGTAGCTGGTGCATGGAGCAGATTCTGATTCCAGACTTTCAGAGACTGGGTTCAGATTTCTTATCCAGGGAAGCCCACCAGCCAAAAATGCTAGAAATAGCGGGTTTCCCTTAGTCATAGCATACTACAGGGGCAAGAGCTCCTCAGTGGCACCCATGCATGGGAAAGGCCAAGGTGGGTGGATCACTTGAGGCCAGGAGTTTGAGACCAGCCTGACCAACATGGTGAAACCCCATCACTACTAAAAATACAAAACTTAGCCTGGCGTGGTGGCCCATGTAATCCCAGCTACTCAGGTGGCGCTTTCAGGGGCTTTGATTCTTTTGCTCTGTCTCCATCCTAGAAAGATTTTTGTTGTGTTTGTTTGTTTACTTAAGTGGAGATTCTCCATCATCTTTACCTTTGCCTCTCTTGGGAAAATGACCTCTTGGCTTTGGGCAAGGCCAGCCCGGCCCTCTGAGCAACACTTTTAAGTTAGATGGGCAGCCTTGATCAGCAAGATAGGGGTGTGAGGGAAACAGCAACTGTGCCACCTCTTCATTGCTGCTGGAATGTGTTGCTATGGATACCAAATTCAGAGAAGCAAAGACAACAGCAGAAGAAAAAAGCTATAGTGTGTGTATATTGATGTGGACATGTGTGTGCTCCTGCATGCTTGCACACTTGTGTATGAGAACTAGAGAAAAAGGAAAGATGTTCATTGAGGAGGAGGCCTGATATTTTAACAATTAGATTGGCATTATCAAAGGTGGATTAGCATTTCCAGATACTATATTAGTGACCCACCCCCATATGATACTCCATAGTCAGAACAGGCCCCAGAAACTTGACCTCTGTCTCTCCCTTTCTTGTTTCTTATTCGTGGTCTCAGCCCCTGCAGGGGACACAGCATACATTTCTTAAGTGCCAACATGTGGCAGACATTGTGCCAGGCACTTCTATTTCTTACCTGCCTTTATCCTTGCAGTAACCTTGAAGGTAAATAATGTTACTGCTACTGCATAGATGAGGAAGTTAAGGAGGCTAAAGGTATAGGCTGTGAAGTCAGAATGCCTGAGTACATCCCAGATCTGCCAATCACTAGCTGTATAAGCTTTGGTCTCTGATGTGTGTCTCAGTTTCCTCATCTGTAATTAGTAACACCACCGCCAGCATTGTGAGGGGTGAGTTGAGACATGCTTAGCTCAGTGCCTGACACATCTTAAGTGCCCAATAAATGATAGTCGCTATTATTGCTTGTGCCCACAGACAAACAGCTGAAAAGGAGGGGGTTTCTGATTTGTTGACACTATACAATACCTGCCATGGGGTAAGTGCTTAACAGATGAATGAAAGGATCACAGTACCTTGGTTTTGCCACTGTCAGGGAAAAGGACTGATGAGATCATGGCTAGGTTATGAGTGGGCTATCAATCCAGATGTCTCCTATTTCAAAACCAGGCGTGGTGGCTCACACCTGTAACTCCAGCACTTTGGGAGGTCAAGGAGACAGGATCGCCTGAGGTCAGGAGTTTGAGACCAGCCTGGCCAACATGGTGAAACCCCGTCTCTACTAAAAATACAAAAGTTAGATGGGCGTGGTTGTGTGCACCTGTAATCCCAGCTACTTGGGAAGCTGAGGCAGGAAAATCACTTGAACCTGGGAGGCAGAGGTTGCAGTGAGCCGAGATCGCCCCACTGTACTCCAGCCTGGGTGACAGGGCGAGACGCTGTCTCAAAACACACACACACACACACACACACACACACACACACACACACACATATATACACGGGCTCTTTCTACTCATCATGTTGTCCTGATTCAGAAACTGGACTGATTTCCCAGCCTCAGGAAGGTTGTATCCCTGGAAATGTTTAAGGGTGGGAGACAATAACCTGCCTTTGAGAGCCAAACTACTGTCTGGCCTGCAAGGAGGAGGTGTTGGTCCTGGGAACCTGCAGAGTACTGGTTCTTTCAATGCCCCCCGGGCTCCTCTCAAAGTTTTCAGGGCTTTGGAGATGACAGATGTCTCTCTGACATTTGTGGTACAGTGGGGCTCTAATTGCCACATTCTTTAAAGAAATGCTTCGTTTGGGAACCAAGAAAGAAGAGAATCACATAGAGCATCTTAAAAGAGTAATTTTAAGGCCAGGCACGGTGGCTCACACCTGTAATCCCAGCACTTTGGGAAGTTGAGGTGGGTGGATCACCTGAGGCAGGAGTTCGAGACCAGCCTGGCCAACATGACGAAAACCTCTACTAAAAACACAAAAAATTAGCTGAGTGTGGTGGTGCACGCCTGTAATCCCAGCTACTTGGGTGGCTGAGGCATGTGAATTACTTGAACCTAGGAAGTGGAGGTTGCAGTGAGCTAAGATTGTACCACTGCACTCCAGCCTGGGTAACAGACTGAGAGTGTCTAAAAAAAAAGAAAAAAAGAAAGAAAAAAATTGACTTTAATATTGGGAGGATGATTATCAGGCATTCCACGGGTGTCAGCTGAATCTGGTCCCAGCTCCAATGTCAACCAGCTTTGTTACTTTAGACAAGTCTGTGCACCTCTCTGGGTCTTGATTTCCTCACCTGTAATGAAGCAATGACTGGGACAAACAGTAGTCACTTTGCTTTCATGTTCCCTTGGCTCTATTCTTCTATGACTTCACCCCCAGCTTCTCTGGGTATAAATGGGTAGC
Organism: Mandrillus leucophaeus; assembly: GCF_000951045.1. Lineage (NCBI taxonomy): Eukaryota > Metazoa > Chordata > Mammalia > Primates > Cercopithecidae > Mandrillus > Mandrillus leucophaeus. Next base: position 5,693,019 of record NW_012102032.1, read on the forward strand.
AATTCCTCATTATTCCAGCTTTTGCTGAACCTGCTCCTTCTGGGAGAGTAGTAACTATGGAAAAGCATCAATGCCTGGTATTCACAGGCTTTTCCAAGCAAGAGTCCAATGATCTCCAGGGTTATCTGCCTCCACTTTCCCTCTCTGTCTCAGAGGAAACAGCTTGAGTGCTCTTTGGAGAAGCACATATTATTAATAACAATGGCTTGTGTTTGTTCAGGGTTTTAGAGCTTACAATGGAATTAGTATTATCAGTCACACAGCTGGGATGGGATAGAGCCTAGAGCTTAGGTTCCACTTCAAAGTCCCTGCTTTTAACAACTCCACATTACCTATGTCTTCAAAAGGTCTCCTTAAGTTAAAGTTGGAATTAACTGATGTTCATGAAACAAACGAGCACATTGTATTTGGATTTAATTTTAAAAGAAAAAACTGGAGCCCCTTCTCACATCTAGTCACTGAGTTCCTCATTCATCACACATTTTTTAAATGCCTACTATCTATAGGTACTATTTTGGATAATATGGTTGCAAATTAGAATCAAAAACAGTAGTTGCCTCAAAGGGCTTCGAAACCCAGAGGTAGCCAGATATGGTTCTGTACACATGTAATGTAAAGTTATAAGTGCTGGACACACTGTGATGGGAAAAAGTATGCAAGGTTGGAAAAACCATGGAATTTGAATCCTGGTTTTGAGTCCTAGCTTTGCCGTTAACTAATTAGGAGTCTGTGGCTAAGTCACCAAATCTCTGTGAACCTATTACATAGCAAGAGTAATACCACATAGGATTACTGTTGAAGTTTAAGTGGTATAATGCACATAAAGTACCCACGACAGTGCTCATCACATGTGGGCAGTTCATATCTATTAGAATTATTATTAGTGACCAACACTGTGGGAGGAAAGCATTGCTTGATTAATTTCACCTTGGCCAAGGGCTGAGGAGGTGCCGTGAAGCTGGGCCCTGAAGTATGAGTAGGTCTCCCCTGGTTTGGGGTGATGGGACAAGCAAGGGTGGGACAAGGAGTCTTTCAGGGAGAGCAAATAGTGTGAATAAAAGCTCAGAAGCATCAAAGGGTTGGCAAGTTTGGGCAGCCATGAATAAGTTGGTGTGGCTGGTTGGTGGGGGTGGGGTGGAGCAGAAAATAATGGCAGATCATAGTGGAAGGTAAATTGGGGTCATAGATTGTAAAGGGTTTGGGCGCTGTGCTAAGGAACGTAGCCAGGGTTTTACAGAAAAGGGGAGACACTGAAAGTTTGGAGTGTCTATTAGGGAAATGGCAACTCAAGTGGCAATGTTGAAAATGGGGCAAGGCTGGAGGTGAAGACATGGACTATCAGGCTATTGCAAAGGCCAAGGCAAGAGAAAACAGAGGCCTGAGGGCGAGAATGAGAAGATGGATTGACAGACAATTTAGGAGATATTGGCGGATACTTTGTTTGTGAGGAAAGGATGCAGACAAGGATGAAAGACCAGAGATTTTTTATTTCCTTCGGTCTGTATACCTGGGTGAACAGTGGGGCCATTACTCAAGAATGAGAAAACTGAAAACAGATCGGAAAGTTTGGGGATAGGGTTAGGATTCAACTTTGAAAATGTTTTTGATGTGGTGAAGTCCAGGAGGCAGTTGGCTCTGCAAGTGTGGAGCTCAGGAGAGACATCTGCCCAGGGCGTAAGATTTGGGTGCTGGCCATCCAGTGGTGATGGCTCCCACTGTGGAAGCCCTGAGTTTCTTTTCAGGCAAAGAGATGGGAAGAGGCTGACTAGAAATCTGGGGAATATCAAGCTCCAAAGGTCCAGCCAGAAAGAGGAATTGCACTGAGCATGACCCTAGAGACCCCAGGGGCTGGAGCAGGCCTATCCATGGTGCTTGCCTTTGAAGGAAAGAGGAAAGACAGTAGCAGAGGCCCAGGCCCTTGGTCAACCTGTCTCAGAATGTGGCATTTTGGGGAAGTTGTCCAACCTTGAGGGTGTGAGGCCCTTGAGTCCACAAGTTACTTACCAGCAGCCCATACTCTCATCAAAGTTTCCCCATTACCTTTGGTCTCTAACTTGAGGTTTGATATTGACCAGGTCACTTTTCCTCTCCGGGTCTCGATTTCCTCATTCTCCACTGTGGTAGTCATGAGTAGACAGATGTCCTTTAAGGCACTGCGTTGCTGACATTGCATGTTGACTCTCTCAGGACCCTTGGTCGTCTGTGGCTGTGATGATCTCACCGACGACCAGGTCTCTGCCCTTGAAGTGAGGCTGCAATGACACCAGTCAAGACTGTTTCTGGGAGGTAGTCACTTCTGCATAATTTCCAGTAAAAAAACCAATCACTAGAAATGAAGAATTTTTAGAATTAGAGCAAAGTAGGGCTAGTTTCCCTAGGCTGGATTCCTGCCTTTGCTCATGTAAAACCAACTCTCTGGTTTCCCAATTTCCTCCCATCCTGATTTAACTTTTTGTCTTTTCTCTTAGCTTGGCTTTTGGTCATTGGTTTTCCCATCCTCATGCATTCTTTGTCTTATAATTTAAAAGAACAACAACAACTGCCACCAAAAAAAAGTAACTGGAGCTAAATTAAAAGCCTTTTGTCACCTGATAAAAGGGTAGCAATACATTCAGTTTCCATTCCAATGGAGAAGAGCGAAGCACAGGCCCTGGAACTGGGGAGACAGAAGGAAACCATCATTGGCTGGGCAGGGGCTACACGTATGGAAGACCCTGGAACATCCCAATAGCTTGGTGAGATACGTGTCATTATGCCCATTTTAGGTATAGAGAAACAGTCTCAGGAGATCAGGTGCCTTAACCGAGGTCCGCAATTAATAGAGCCAGGATTCAAACCCAGGTGGTTCTCACTCCAAAGTCCACAGTGTTCTGTTTTGTTTTCCTCCATATTATCAAGCTCCCTCTCCGCAGAAAGGTTTTTGCCTCACGGGCAAGTTACTCTTCATGTCTCAGTTTCCTTATCTTTCAAATGATAATCCAAATTCTAGCCATGAGCTGTTGTGTGGGTTTGAAAGAGATAACAGATGTGAAAGTGGTTTGTCAACTGTAAAGCATTAGACATGAGTTAGTCATTGCTTAATTTTATTATTCCCTGGGCAGGAAAGATCAAGTTTTAACTGTCCCACAGATAAGGTAATTTCTCCCATTTTTAAAGGATTTCAGATGTGGGAGCAGGTGATTCTTCCGCCCACTCCCTGGAGTCTTTTTAGAATTTTCTCTATTAAATCATTCAGTGCTATCTAGCTTCTGATGGGGAACCTTTTCTAAGTAGTGAACTGTCTCTTACTGGGAGAGTTCTTGATTGGCTAAAAGGGTTTATCTGGCAACTCACCTCTCCCTCTCCACCTATTCAAGGAGACAGGGGGTTTCAGGTTCAGTAACCTGGGAGTTCCTATAATCCCTAGAACTGATAGTCACCTTAGGGTCTTCTGCTCTCTGCCCTGCATTTCACATGTGGGCACATTCTTAAATTCCCTCTGGAGCACTATTTAACAGCAGCTGGACTCTGAACTCTTGGTATGCTTGGAGCCCCAGATAGAACTTGGCTTATACCAGGAAGGTAATCAATTAATATTTCTTCTTTTATGCAGTGTATTATTTATCTCTCTCTCTATATTGTCTACATGTACCCCAAACAGCACCAGTGATCAGGGATATCATAATGAGTAAAATGGAGACAGGTGATCCATATATTGGAAGAGAGAAGTCACACAAATAATTGTAAATTGTGAATACCAACTACAAACCATAATTCAGCATATGAAGAAAAAGCACAGAGAGCTGAGAGATCATGCTTCAGAGGGAATCCGATATGCTTCTCCTAAGACTGTGATCTGACGGACAGGGTGACATTTAGGGGTACTGGTGGCAGAGGAATTATCCCAGACTAAAGGTGGGGCATGTGCAAAGGCCCTGAAGCAGTGGGGAGCTTGGTGTGTGAGAGGACCTGAAAGGAAGGCTGAGCCCAGAGCCAGGGGAGAGAGGGCCTCAACTTGGTAAGGATCCTGGCCTTTATTCTCAAAGCAATGGGAAGCCATTGAGAGGTTTTAAGCAGGGGAGTGACAAGACCACATGTGTGTCTTAAGGTCACTCGGGCTACAGCGTGGAGAATGGATTGGAGCTGGGGTGAGCAGGGAATCAGGGAGAGTGGCTGGGATTATGAACTCAGGGAGTACTAAACCCCTTGCCTCTCCCAACAGTCCAGCAGAGTGCTAGAGTTAGAGCTGTCTGAATCTTGACTCCACCACCAACGAGCTGTTTGATCTTGGGCGAGTCCCTTAGGCTTCCTGTTTTGCAAGATTCTGCATCTGCAAAATGGGAGGAGGTCTCCTTGCTGAACATTTTTTTTTTTTTCCCTCAATTGAGTAAATTGAACACCAGTCAGGAGTCCTTTACAACACTGGGTGGGAAGATGCTGACAAAACCAGCCACTATAAGGCCTGTTTTGCTTGGCAGGTGTAGACTCCCACCATCTTCCTTTTGTTGCAGAGACTTACTGGGCAGTCTGCAGATGTGTGGTTGGTTTCTGGAGCTCAACCCTGACCATCGAGAAATAGCAGCTGCTGGATCTCCCAGTGCTGATGGCACCAGCTCCTCCTGCCTCCAGCATCAGGAATGAACTCTGTGACCATCTGTCCTTAACTGAACTTCTCCAAGCTTCAGTTTTCTTATCTGTAAAATGAATCTATCTGCATTTATTCCCGCAGTTAATATCTGTTAAGTGCTGCTATGAGCCAGGCCCTGTGCTAGGCTCTGGGGATATTAGAAAAGCCTATTTCCTATCCTTGGGAGTTCTCATGCCTCATTTTACATAAAATTATGCACGTGAAAGTGCTTTTTAAATTCTAATGCTGTTTAAACCTACAACAACTATAAAGGGAGGGTTGAACTGAAAACCTGGAAACATTGCTTCTAGTGCCATTTCTGTTCCGAAGTAAATAAAACTGAGACAAGTCAATTGGCCTTGATAAGCCTTAGTTTCTGCAGTCAAATTAATGGGTAAAGAACTTTAAGGACACCCCAGCTCAAATATTGTGATTCTATCATCTTTCCCTCAAAATCTGAATCTCTTTTTAAAATTCTGTATATGGTTTCTTTTGGGGCCCCCTTTTATCTTATTTCAAAAGAATAAAAATTTGCAGTCTCCTCACTATATCTAATCTAGAAGTCCCAATTGCAAATGTCTACAATGGTCATGGTAGGTGACATAATGACTAAAGTATGCAATAGAGAGAGGTGGAGACCGTGGCAAAACAAGGAGGACATGCTCTATTCAAAGGGGGCCATTTCTTCGCAGCTGCAGCAAATTATTGCTTCCTACAAAAATGCAAGCTGGATCCAACTTCTGTTTTCCTTTAGATCATCTGTCAGTTTTGTCCTTTTATCTATTCTTCCTGATTATCTGTCCTTCAGGATTAGATGCAATCTCTTATGTGGCCTTCCAGTCTGGAGTTTTACCTTTCGAATCTTTTTGTTTGTTTGTTTGTACGTTTTTACATAGTTTTAATCCAGAAAGTCTTCCCATCTCATCCTTTGCTCAATGACCTAGCATGACACCTTGTGGACCCCCAAATCAGTCCATATCTCTTTACTTGGTATTTAGTGAACGCTTTCTATGTCAAGCACTATGTCAAGTTCCCCAAATAGGGACTTGAATGAATGGCCACATGAGGGTCTAGCTATCTCTTACTCTCAATGTCCTGTGTATGTGTGGGTGGGGGTTAAAGAAGGGACAGAGCTCCTGCATCTGAAATTCCTCTTCTGTGCATGGTCCATTGCAGGCCTGAAGCATCAGAGGTCTTTTAAAATCTGTTCCTCAGCCTCACACCCAGTCAGTGACCACGTCCTTTCCAGTCTTCTGAAAAATGATCTCTGTATTTGTTGGCATTGACGCTCCTCAGGTATAGACTCTTATTTGACTCTTTTTTTTTTTTTTTTTTGAGAATCTCACTCTGTCACCTAGGCTGGAGTGCAGTGGCGTGATTTTGGCTCACTGTAACCTTTGCCTACTGGGTTCAAGCAATTCTCCCATCTCAGCCTCCTGAGTAGCTGGGATTACAGGTGCACATTACCACACCCAGCTAATTTTTTTTTTTTTTTTTTGTATTTTTAGTAGAGATGGGGTTTCACCATGTTGGCCAGGCTGGTCTCAAACTCCTAACCTCAAGTGATCCACCCTCCTCGGCCTCCCAAAGTGCTGGGATGACAGGCATGAACCACCAGGTCATCTTGACTCTTCCTTGACCATAGCAAGGCCCTCCTTAACTAATCTCCTGGCAGCCAGTATTCCCATCTCCAATCTATCCAGGACACTGGCACCAAATTTAAATGGAAAATCACTGCATCGTTTCATTTGTGTGTCCTAGACATATAATATACAACCTGGACTTCAGAAGTGCCCACCACAAGACAGATTAAAGATGGGCACCGATACTTTGCTACTCCTCCTATTGAGAGGTGATGTCTAATTTCCTTCCTCTTGAATCTGGGCTGGTCTTAGAAACTTGCTTAACTAATAGGCTAAAGTGGAAACAATGTTTTGGGACTTTTGGAGGTTATGTCACAAGAAGCACTGCACCTTCCCTTCAGGCCTCTTGGAACACTTTCTCTCAGGGCCGTGAGCTACCATGTAGGTCCAATTAGCCTGAGCCGCCACCAGACTGTGGGAAAATCCAGGCCATATGGAGAAGTCCCTTGTAGATGCTCTGGCCAGTATTCCGTCTGAGCTCCTAGTTGGCAGCTGAGCGCTAGAAGCCATTTTGGAAGTGGATCCTCCAGCTCTCAGCTGACATCATGAGTATAAGAGATGAATTGTCCAGCAGAGCCCTTCCCAAATTGCTCACTCACAGAATCATGAACAAAATAAAATGGTTTTTTAAGATTATTCATTTTGGGGTAGCACGTTACATACCAATGGATAACCAGAACAGTGCTCAAAAATATTTACTGAGTGAATAAAGAATTCATTTTGTGGCAGTGTCCTAATGGGGTTCCTGCCCTATTTAAGAGCTCTCAATGGCTTCCTGTCACTGTTCCCTTAGTAGGCATTCAATATCCTCCATAATTTGGCTTCAACCTGCTTTTCAAATCTTATTGCTTGCTCTTCTCAGCATAGATCCATCCTATGTTAAAGTTTATTTGAGCTATTTCCCAAACACACATATACTTTTCCAGCACCATGTCTTCGATTATATTAATATATACCGCTTTCTCCACCCTCACTTCAGTGGGTTGACATCCAGTCTGTTCTTTGAGGCTTCAGTCAAATGTCTTCTCTGGCTGTGAGCCCTCCTTTTTCCAACCCAGGTTTATTTGATGCTTTACCTCCTCTTTTATCTCTTACCCAGTTCTTTTATTAATTTTTTTTTTTTTGGTTAAGAGACAGAGCTTCGCTCTGTTGCCCAGACTGGAGTACAGTCGGGTCACAGCTCACCACAGCCTTGAATTCCTGCACTCAAGAGATCCTCCTGCTTCAGTCTCCTGAGTAGCTAGGACTACAGACATGTGTCACCATGCCTGGCTAGTTTTTAAACTTTTTGTAGACATGAAGTTGCCCAGGCTGATTTTGAACTCTGGCCTCAAGCAATCCTCCTGCCTCGGACTCCCAAATTGCTGAGGTTGCAGGTGTATGCCACTGCACCCAGCCACC
>NW_012102032.1:5700718-5706246 GCF_000951045.1 Mandrillus leucophaeus
AGAGGACCCTCCGTTGAGAGGGCTGGCTTTCCCTCTCAGTGTGGTCATTGGGCCTCAGTTTGCTCTTGTGTGCAGAGAGACAGAGAGAGTGTGTGCTGTCTCTTATACACATCTAGATGTGTATAAGAGACAGGCCTTGCTCTGTCATCCAGGCTGGAGTACAGTGGCACAACTGCAGCTCCCTGCAGCCTTGAATTCCTGCACTCAAGAGATCCTCCTGCTTCAGTCTCCTGAGTAGCTAGGACTACAGACATGTGTCACCATGCCTGGCTAGTTTTTAAACTTTTTGTAGACATGAAGTTGCCCAGGCTGATTTTGAACTCTGGCCTCAAGCAATCCTCCTGCCTCGGACTCCCAAATTGCTGAGGTTGCAGGTGTATGCCACTGCACCCAGCCACCAGTTCTTCATTTCTTATCTCCTCTATTGCATTGTAACTTCCTTGTGGAGGTGTGGGGGGAGGAAGTGGGAGGTGCTGGCACATAACAGGGTGTGCAAATATCTTTTTGTGTGGCTTACCAGTCATGAACCGCTACAGAGCTTGACTTGAGACTCACCAGCTCACAGCGTGGCATGCATTTTGTCTCCCAAGATCGGTGTTCAAGTCCTTAAAGGAAGGAAGAATATTTGGAAGAAGCATAGGCTTTGGTGGTGTCAGTTTGGATTTTGAACTGTAACCGTGTCACTCACTGTGAGGCATTGGAGAAGATGCTTAAACTCTCTGAGCTTCAGTTTCCTTATTTGTACACTAGAGGCCTTAGATCAAAATGAGTGTAAAGGCCTAACACACTGCTTGGCACATCACAAACCATTAATAAACACCTGCTAAACAGGTACAACAGAAGGATTGATCCACTTGCTGATGATTAGTTGTTACTGAGAACTCACTCCCATCAATTAAAAAAAAAAAAAAAAAAAAAAAAAAAAAAAAAAAAAAAAAAAAAGAAAACAAAGAAAAAGAGAACCAAGATAAGGCTCACTAGACAGGCACCACCTAGCCAATCTCAACTGTTCTAATCTGCGTGATCTTCAGCAAGTGGCTGCTGAGGTCTTAGTCTTCTCATCGGTAAATTGAGCAGTGGGCATTGGAATCAAAGCTCCCCTCCAGCTCTGACATTCCAAGAGCATTAAAGAAAAAGGATGAATCACCCCCTTCAAAATACCAATATGGGCTGGGCCCTCCCTCTGTAGTCCCCATCGAGCACAGCTAAGAGCTCTTAATAGGCAGCCAGCTTCTTCTTGCAGCTGCCACCAAACTTCAACCCCCTTTCCCAGGGAGTCTCAGAAGCAAGACTGATAATGGACCCCTGGCCTTCTCCATCTCTGCAGAGAACTAAATCCCCTTCCCAGACTCTGGGGGCCAGAGGACCCTCCGTTGAGAGGGCTGGCTTTCCCTCTCAGTGTGGTCATTGGGCCTCAGTTTGCTCTTGTGTGCAGAGAGACAGAGAGAGTGTGTGTGCGCGGAGGCAGGGGACATTGAAAGTGGAAGGAAGGAATAAACGGGAGGCTTGCAAATAGGTGATTGATGAGTGAATTCTCAAAATCATAGTGGGAGGAATGGGTTGGTGGAAACCCTGCCGTTCTCTTCCAGGATTTGAAAAAGTTGACATGTATGTATCTGTAATAGTTATAAATCTCCACCCTTGGGAGGCGCGGACCCCCAGCAGCTGCATAAATTCATAGACACAGGTGTCAGAACCGCAGAAGTCACCTAGATCAATTGTCCTCCTTACAGGAGATAGGCACTGGATGACCGAAGAGGACAGTTTTCTTGCCTCTTTACCCAGAGCCATCTCCTTTCCGCGTTGATGCTATTATTAGTATTATCGGCATCAATAATAATGGAGAAGTAACCGACTGTGCATTAGGCACAAGGTTCCAGGACCAGCACTTCCTTCGTTCGCTTCTGGGACTGTCTGGGTCCCGCTGGGTCCTCTCCCGCGCCCGCAGCGGCTTTGGGCCTGCTCTCTGGTTCTGTGCATCCGGTGGTCTGTCTGTCGCCGGTCACGTCTGCAGCCCGCGTCCTCCCAGCTCACACCGGCTCCCGCTCTGAAAGCCGAGAAGCTCGCCGGCTGCGGGCGGGTTTTCCAAGTGGGCAGGGGTGGGGAGGAGGGGCGCGGGCGGGCCCGCGGAGGGAGGAGGGGGCGTCGCGGAGGGGAAGACCTCGCATTGTAATCCAATGACATTGCCAACGTGGGGGTGGGGGCGCTGGCCTCGGCGCGCTCTCCGAGTTTTGGCTGCCCGCCCAGCTGGGAATAACTCTCTTCGCATAATTCGCGTGTTTACCAGGCATGAAAATTCTTGCTTTCGCCCCCCTCGCATAAGACCCCTCCTCTTCCCCACTCCCCACCACCTCCGCCCCTCGCAAGTGAAACTCTGTCTAAAAAAATATTGGCCCGAGGCACAGAAAGTTTTGCATAAATTCATAAGTGATGAATGGCTGATTTTAACGTTATTTGGGTATTTGTCAGAACTTAACAAATATACATGGGGACGGCAGTTCATAAACTTAAACATCTCAATATCCCCTTTCTTCTGGAAATAAATTACGTTTGTTTGCCCAGCTTGGAGTCTTAAGGTAGCCGACATTAGGAATATTTTAAAAGCCATCATCCATCGAGCATGTCTCCCAGGCGCCAGGAAGATTAAATGAAAGAATCATAAGATGGAGGTCTTTAACTTTTAATCCTTTTACAATGAAGCCTCAGATAGTCGCGGGGGCAGGGTGCCCTCTCTGGGGGGAATAATGCCGTTATTCCTCGGCTCTCAGTTAATGAATACCCTAACGTCTGTCCCACGGCTGACGGAGGCAGCGCCGGGGAGGGGGCTCGGCTCCGGGGCCAGGCTATTGAAATGAGGAGCCATCGAGGCTGCGTCGGGAGGGAAGAAAGCGCCCGGCTGGAGGGACAGGGCGGGAGGGGCCGGGGGCATTGAGACTGCGCTGGGGACTAGGCGCAGGTTTGAAATAATTAGCATAGATTCGCCGGGACTCCGGACTTGGGGGTTAGGGGGGTGAGGGGGTGGGGTGGGAGGAACGCCGGGAGGGAGGCGCGGAGAGGTGGCAGGGAGGTGGGGAGGGAGCAAAGGAGAGCGACTTTGGAGTCCAAGATAAATAAAGGGAGCGCTGAGCAGTGTCAGGAAGCTGGCCCACGTGGAGCTGTGCGGACGGGCGCCACTGGGGACTGAGGCGGAGGGACGCATGCGAGAGTCAGGCGTCTGTCCCAAGGAGTTGGCTTTTTAAGGGGTGGGGTGGGAGTGATGTTTTGCACGTCCCTTTAAGGGGTTACGTGCCTTCTGCCCCTATCTAATCTTAAAGCGCAAAGATTACGATTCCGATTTCTCCCTCCTCCCCACCCCTCAAGGGGAGAAAGTGCCCAGAGCACGGGCATACCCTCTTCCCAAAAGCAGATGCCAGAGGTGATTTTCACCCAGATTTCGGACTCCTCCGAAACCCTGGCCCTCAGTCTTCCTTAGGTCCCCGGGGAGAGGGGAGGCTAGTGTCAAATCTCCCTGATATCCCCAGCACCTCCCGCCGAGGGCCTGGGATTTCGGGGCTCGGACCTGCAAGATCCCGGAGGCTGTGAGCCTTGTTGATTCCAAGGGATTGCCTCAGCTCCCACCACCGCAGCTTCCGGGCATGCAAAGGGTTAACATGGGCTGGATATTGAGGTGGGGGGTACGAGGCGGGAGGGGTGGCGGGATCTGGGTGGGCGCGCTCTGATCTCCCCCCCTCCCCATTCCTCGGGGGTCAAGTTTCAGCGGCACTCCGCCCCCAGGGTAGGTGTGAAAGACACGTGTCCCCATTGTGAAGGGCCTGTCAGGCAGGACAAAGCGGCCGCCCACCCTCCCCCCGCCCCTCGCCCCAGCCTGGGGTCAGCTCCAGGGGGCCGGCTGGGTGTCGAGGTCACTACAGGCCCGAGCTTTGGTGACATAGGGGGAAAAGCTAGGAGACTAGGCGGAGGCCACGTGATGTTTTAGTGAGGGGTTAGAGAATATCGCCACCCCCCGCCCTCAAAACACTAAGTCACCTCTATCATACCACAGGAGGTGAGTCCGAGGGGATGAGCCCCTTCCCCAACCGGGTAGGAGGCACCGCAGCATCCCCTACCCGCCCCCTCCCACGCCCTCCCACCCCCCATCAATCACCAACACAGAAAATCAGTGTGGAGCCCAGTCGGTTTTAGTGGTTTTCTTTAATCCTGCTCTGCACTTCTTTCTCATTTACTACACGGGATATTATAAAGAATAAATAGCAGATACTCTTAATTTACAATGATTAGTCATTCCATTTGTTCTCTATATTTACAATAACTGTAAAATAACATTGAACTCTATAGCTTCTTCGAGGTCCAAGGAAAACCAAAACACTTTCCGAAGAATGGAAAATAGCTTTTAAAAAGTCCTCTACAAAAGTTCCCCCGTCTCTTTGTACTTTAAGAAAAAAATAACTTTTCCCCCCTGCTTCGCCATGCGAAGGGCACTGGAATATAAATAGCAGGTTAACATTATTAGCAACAACCAGAATAAGTCTCTCTTTTCTCTGTTCTTTTTTTTTCCTTTTGCTTACTTTTTTTTTAAAAATACAGTAGAAGCCGGTAACTTTTAACGTATAATACTGACCTTTTAATAAGTAAATTAAAACTGGGACCGTATATACACACACATATACATTCCTACACAGTTAAACAGTGCATTACATGAACCAGAAAGCTAGGTCTCTGTAGCTCAAAAAAAAAAAAAAAAAAAAAAAAAAGTTCATTGAAAACCCTCGCTAGAGGGTGGTGGAACTGGTTGGAGGCGGTGCAGGGGGCGTCGGTGGGGATCGATCAAGTGTCCGGGTGCGGGCAGGGGGCCCCCGAGTTCTAGCACGAGCACTTGCACTCGGAAATGATGGGGTACTGGATGGGAATCCAGCCGCAGCGCTGGCCCCCGCGCCGCTGACAGCGCCACCGCAGCACCGTGAGGTGCACGGACTTGGACGGCTTGCACACCATGCCCTCGGGCACGGAGCACGAGCGCTTACTGAAGCAGCTGCCCACCTTCACGTAGCGCGGCCAAAAGCGGCTGCCCAGGTCGTTCCACGCGTACAGCACGGGGCAGAACGTCTGCGACCACAGCCACATCTGTAACTTCCTCCGCAGCTTCTTGCTCAGGCGCTGCTTCTTGCCCTGGGCCAAGCCCTCGGAGAACTCCAGCCCTTTGATCTCGCTCGGCATGGCCCCCGACGGCCGCTGCCGCAGCAGCTGGTCCAGCTCCGCCAGGTCCTCCGCGCCCCCAGCCGCACCCCCGCCCCCGCCGGGCCGGTCCTCGGGGGGCGAGGTGGCCATGAAGCCCGGGTCGTAGTGGCCCCCGAGCAGCGAGCGCAGCAGCGTCTCGTTCAGATCCTTCTCCTTGGGGTCAAAGATAGGGTCTGGGTGTTCGATGAGGTCCACCAGGGGCAGGTTGTCGCTGGGCGCCGGGCGGATGTGGAGATAGTGCTGGCCGCCGGCCGGTGTCGCCCGCAGCCCCAGGACCACCACCAGGGCGTAGA
>NW_012102032.1:5711491-5935129 GCF_000951045.1 Mandrillus leucophaeus
TGGCGCTGGCAGGGGGCGGCCGTGCGAGGTGGGTCGGCCGCTGCCCGCTCTGCCCAGCTCAGCTTCTGTTTCTGTGTCCGTGTCACTTTGTGTGTGTCTGCGTCTGCTGACGGGTCCGTTTTGGTTCTGGCTATTTTCCCGAAGCTCTCCAGGCCCCCAGTGTAAACAAACTTACTGAGATTCCTCCTCAGTCCCTTCAAATTTGACAAGAATGCGTGCAGCACCTTCTGCCTCAGGTAAATTGGTCTTTCTGGTCTCAGTGGGTGCGAGTGGGGACTAGAAACTTGAAAGGTGAGCTGACAGCAGAGGCACTTGAGTCTTGCCTGGGGTCCACCCTGATATAACTTGGACAAGTCATTTTCCTCACTTTTCGCATTAGTGACATAACTATTAATAGATTTCTCTTCCAGCCCTACCTTTCTGTGATTTTAAATAAACCTCCATGATGCTTTCTCTTTCAGAAGCAGTTTCTCTTTGATGGGAGATGGGTACTGAAGTGACACCTCCGGTTAATTTCCCCTTGGACGAGGAACTCAATCTAAGCTTTAAAATGCAAACTCGGTTTTCTTTGTGGTGAATGTGATTGGAATCTGGAAAAAGCTGGAGAAGAGACACTTGGAGTGGATGACTCAAGTATTTGCCAGTCTTCCACAGAGTGGGAGTTAAGAGGTCCCATTGTGACAACCTAAATCGCTCAACTTTCTTTCCCCAAAGATCTGATTTTTCCTTTAAACCTGCCCCACCCCAACTCCCAAAGTTTATCATCTAAGGAAGAAAGCACTTTGTTGCATACTACAGTCTTTCTGCAAAACCTCTATTAAAAGGGGTAGGCAGTTTCAGCTGAAAGCGTTTCCCTCGATTTTAAAGTCTAGACAACTAGAATTAGACTATCAAGGGACTGCTCAAAAGTAGATCTTGCTTTGATGGATACTGGAGATAACAACAACCCATTGGTGGTTTGAATTGGGCTGACTTAGAAATAATGTGTGATTAGGACCTGGTACAGGCGAGGGGCCTTGGCTTATGCCTGTAACACCAGCACTTTGGGAGACCAAGGCAGGCGAATCAGTTGAGGTCAGGAGTTCGAGACCAGCCTGCCCAACATCGCGAAACCCTGTCTGTACTAAAAATACAAAAAAAAAAAAAAAAAAAATTAGCTGGGCATGGTGGCAGGCTCCTGTAATCCCAGCTACTCGGGAGGCTGAGGCACAAGAATCACCTGAACCTAGGAGGCAAAGGTTGCAGTGAGTTGAGATTGCACCACTGTATTCCAGCCTGAATAACAGAGTGAGACTCTGTCCTACCTCCCTGACCGCCCCTCCCCGCCAAAAAAAAAAAAAAAAAAAAAAAAACAAAAACCTGGCACATAGTAGGCGCCTAAGCATACCTCTTTCTTTTTTATGTGCTTTATGGGGATTCAGCACTAGTTTGTTTCCTTATGAATATTACATGTTCCAGAGCAATTTTGTCACTGATGTGAATTAACAAAGAAAATTATTTAGTGGAGTTCAAGGGCTAAACTCTAGCACAGCCCTCCTGAGATGGTAGATTCCAATTAATGACATTGTATGGTGCTGGTTTCTGTTCTTTTAATCTCCTCTCCTCTCCTTCAAATCACCTATTTTTTGCTTGAAAACCAACCCAGATCCTTTATTTAGTTAGGCTGAGCAGATTTGACTGAATAGCAAAAAATGTCCCTCAGGAACCAGAAACAAATCATGCTTGAGAACAAATTGGGTGACCTGTTTATGGAGTATCTACTGGGTGAAGACCCTCAGGAAAAACACAAAGAAGAAAGAATTCATAGTCAGTCTCCATCCTGCAAGACTTTTGCAGTACAGTTAGGGGAGATATGACAGGCACAAGAATAAAAGAGTAAAAGGGCATCGGAAAATTTTAAAATTCCTATAACAGTGTGGACTAGTTTTTTCAATAACCTTTTCTTTTTGAAAAGCCATGTCCCCTTTTGATAAATATAACAATATCATGCTCTTCTTTGAATGTTGTTTAAAGTTTTAAAAATACATTATTATAACCAAAAAGAAGGCCAAGCAATTATTATATTAGCTATACTGTTTTCAAACCATATCTACTCCTCTTCAATGTGAAGTTCTGAAATGCCACATTTGGGAAGCTTGCACCCCTACCTCTGTGCCACACACGTGGGAGTAGCCCATGCGCTTGGGTACTGAGTGAACCTGGGGATGCTGGTATCAGAGACTAAGCAGTACTAAGACCTTAATGGTAGAGCTGAGTTTTAGCTGAGCTTCATGAAGAAGGATGTATTTATCTGAGCATGGAGAGGAGGACATTTGAGAGATAGGATATACAACTGCATGAAGAAGGGAACCACACTTGTATGAAGGACAGTCAGAAAATCTGGAGATATGAAAGGTGGAGGAAGAAATGTCCCAGACAGGGAATCTCCATGACTTTTGGACCAGGTGGATTTAAGTTGGATTTCTGGCTGTGCCCCTCACCGGCTGTGTTACCTTTTTAACACAGTCATCTTAACCACCCCGTTTCCATTCTCTCATCTGTAAGATGGGGATGATACACACCTCTCAGAATCGTGCCATGTAAAAGAGGTAAAGGATGCTCAGCCTAGCAAGGTGTCTGGGGCAGAGCTTATATCGGGCAATGGTTTTTCAACACATGTTACTTCTTCAGAGAACCCCACTGCCCTCAATTGGCCAACCATCTCAGGTTTGAGCAGAAGAGGGTTGAAGGGGTGAGGATGCTGTTGAAATCAACTGCAACACCTTTGGACTTGCCTTCTGTCCACTCCATCTGTGCAACTTGAGGGCTGCCAGGCTTCAGGAATTTGAGGGAGGGAGGACTGTAGTTTCTTAGGAGATTCTGTAGCCAACCCATTTTGATGCTTCTGTGATTCTGTTGAAGAGGGAGCTTGACAAACTGGACAAAGAGGGTTATATTTCTTCCAAAGGAAGCTGTGGGTGGAAGATGGGCCAATGGAAGTACGGCTATCAGCTTAACTCTCGCTGTGGGTGGTGTTTGGACTTTAGTGGGGATTGGTTGGGGACTTAGGCCTCAGGAGGCTGCATGGGAAGAGTCTAATGAACAACATGAATGGAGGCCCATCCGTGGGTAGCCCCACATCAGGTTTCTGTCCCTGTAAAATTCTTTGGACAAGGTAAGTGGAAGCACTCATTTAAATAGTCACTGGGGCAACTCTAGGTCAAAGGCAAGAGGAACCTGAGAGTGCTTTTACGTATCTTATTTCTATCATGATTCTAAGAACAATTTGGCAATCTTCTTGCTTCTTTGGCCCTGGAAACACAGACGTAAGGCAACTGTGGGTGATACCTAAAGGCCATGCGACTTGAGGTCAGAAAACTTGCAATCTACCAGCTGTGTGACCTTGGGTGAGACACTCTACCTGTTACGGACCATGAGACATCGTAATGGAGAATGCAGGAGAACTGCCATCTTTTACATCTCGCGTCATCCCAGGCATTAAAAGTCTCTACCCTCTGTTTCTGACAATCTCTTGGGACCCATAAATGTAGGATCTGATGGGCTTTCTCTTAGTGAGACCCCAAAATGGCATTCTTGGACTGGACTTAGCAAAGGGAGAACAAGTCAGTCATGAGGCTTGCCACATGTCTCTCCTGACTGCCAGAAGGAGGTGACAGTAGGAGGTGGCACAGAGGTCAGAGGGTGGTGAACTTCATGTAGCCTTCTGGGTGCTGGGGAGCCCTGGCCAGTTTAGAACTCACAGTGAGGGTGCAAAGAACCCAGTTCGGCTTCACAGGGCATTATAATTGTGTGTGTGTGTCCCATTGCTGATTAGATTCTGGTAAGAAGAAACTAAAATGGGCATGCTGGGCAAAAGAGGGAAAATAGGAGAGAAAGAGGATGGAGAGAGTGGGAAATCACTCTCAAACGTGGTCTGGGGTGGGAACGTGGGCAAATAAATGTGAAATACATTTCCCAAAATAGAGACAACGTTTAAGACCAAAGGAGGAAAGGAGCTTCAGCTAGCTCGTTCCAGCCCCGACAGCCCCTTCCCTTCCTCAGTCTGGCTCCTGCTCCGCCTGTAGCCCCCTCCCCATCTGGCTCCACACTGGGGAAGGGGAGACGTCTCTGGAGTCTGGTGGCTCATTCATCTCCTGATAAACTGTTTATCTGAGTTTTAACGAGGGCGCCTCTCTCCAGCCCTGGAGACAGAAGCCTCGGCATGTTTAGCCTGCCCTGATGTGGGGGGCCTGGGGGTGGGTGGGGTGACGCCAGCAGGCATATCTTCTCCCCTTTCCTGCCCTCAGCTCTCCTGGGCTTCACATTGCGTTTCCTTGGCTGAAGTCTGGGTCTAGGATGGACCCAACATTTTCCTATGGAAAGGAAATCCTTGTACAGTCCTTTTCTCTCCAGTCACTGCTTTACACACACACACACACACACACACACACACACATACACAGATATAAAATAAAATTTAAAGACAAGTAAAACTTGGTTCTGAGTTATGGACTTTTACCATATGTGACCCAGTCTTTCAAAAGGGGAATGAATGGAATACTACAGATACAGTGTTGCTAGTGTGGGACAAGAATCTCCAAAATGATGGGAGGGCTATGATGTGAATGGGTAACTGCCATCGAATAGAAACTCAAACTCTAAATGCTCTAGGACTTGCTTCCCACTCTCCACCATACACTCTCATAGATTTGCACAGGCACAGTTTTCAGATACTGATGCATGCATTGAAAAGCCTGCCTTCCCGGCCCCAGGACATATATAGTTAATCAATACAAACATGAGTGCACATGCACACACATATGCATATACACACATACCACACACACTTGCTATGCACTGCTCCCCAACAACACATACAGACATACACAACACAACACACACACACACACCACACCACACACACACCACACACCACACACCTCACACACACACACCACACACACCACACACCCATACTTCTGCCTCTTCTGTTCCCATCTGGGCTTAAAGGTTTCTGAAGGCAGTTCCCTTTAGTGACTTGCCATGGGAAATTGATACACTGCCTCCTCCTGCCAAAAACACACAAACACGCATCTCAATGTACACTCGCATTTCCCACATCCTCTCATCCCACTGCCTCAGATAGATGTGTATTGAGATAATAAGGTCTAGTCTCCCTTATCCCATCAAAGGCTCAAGATAACAAGGAGACAGAAGCTCAATAGAGTGAAAAATAAGGTGAAAAATGACCCCATTTCAGGTGGGTGGGATGAATCACGGGTTCCAGCTACCGAATCCACCTCACACAACAACTTCACATCTCTGACTTTTTTGCTAGCCCCTACTCCGTCTCCTCACCATCCAAGTCATGGTGCAGCCTTGGATATGACTTGCTGTGACCACCTACTGTCATCCATCAGTCTTTTACTCATTTATCTCATCGCCAGGCATGTACCTCAATTATAGGCACGTTCCTCAACAAGAGATAAGATGGAGTCTCATCGCTTGAGGAGGTCACAGATGATTGGGGAAAAAAAATAAAGATTACAATTCAGGATGTCAGCTGCCATCAAGAGGCACAGAAATGTTGGGCTGGGGGATCCAAAAAGGCTCCCTAGAAGATTTGATGTCCAAGTTGATTTTTAAATTTCTTTCTTTTCTTTTCTTTTTGAGACAGGGTCTCATTCTGTCATCTAAGTTGGAGTGCAGTGGCATCATCTCGGCTCACTGCAGCCTCTGCCTCCCGGGTTCAGGTGATTCTCCTGCCTCAGCCTCCCACGTAGCTGGGATTACAGGCATGTGTCACCATGTCTGGCTAATTTTTGTATTTTTAGTAAAGATGGGGTTTCACCATGTTGGCCAGGCTGGTCTCGAACTCCTAACCTCAAGTGATCCTCCTGCCTCAGCCTCCCAAAGTGCTGGGATTACAGGTGTGAGCCACCACTCCTGGCTTGATGTCCAAGTTGAAAGACCTGAAAAATCAAGAGGTGGTTACAGAACAAATGGGTGAGGAGAAGCCATGGGCTGGATGACATTTGGGGTAGTGGGGAGGAGGTGTGACATAATCCAAATTCTGGGGTGAGTTGGCAGCGCCCAGAGTTAGGGCTTGAGGAATAGAGACTGGAAGACCAGAGGCCTTGCATGGTGGACCACTGAAGGGCCTTAAGCTATTTTAAATAGGATTTGAATTTAGACTTGAGCTCAGAATATTTGAAACAAACCTTAGAAACCATCTAAATATGGTGACTATAGGTCTTAAATATTTCAAGACAGTCCCTATTAAGAAGTGAAAACAAAAATTAATTATGTGTTACAGCAAGATCAAAATCTAGGATGTTCAACTCTAGAGCCCTTGATTTTAATCTGTATGCAGGGATTATTTTACATACCAGGAAATATGTTAAAAAATGTTTGTAAGTCATTAATTGTAATGATTATCCTTAAAGAATGGGGTGATTACCCTTAAAGTGTGTGGTGAGGAAGTGAGAGAAGCTCAATTTTTACTTTATGTAAATCTGATTTAAAAAAAGATAGCAATCAGCATTTTTGTATTTAAGGAAAAAATCAGTAAAAGATTAAAATCAGTGAATTTAGAAGAAAGAACTTGCCCCAAAGTAACTATTAGGCATTAGTAAAACTGAAAACGGTGTTTAAAACTCTAGATGTTAAAAAGATTTTTGAAGCCAGCAGCAGGCTGCAGGGTAGGCACGATTCTTATTCTTAGCTGTTCTTCATTTTGTGTTGAGTTAAATGGTGCAGTGCTCACCTATGATGGTAAAGTGAGGAAGTACTTTTGTGGAACTTTCATATGCATATGTGTGTGTGCGTGTGTGTGTGTGTGTGTGTGTGTGCGTGCACACATATAAGTATGTGATAGACACTATTTCATGACACTTTGATTTCCTGTCTCAGGCATCTACAGAGAAATCAGATTGCTTTCCAAATAAAGTGAAAACCCACCGCTGGGCTGGGAAATAAAAATAAAATGAACCAAAAAACCACTCTCATGCTTGATGAAAAAAACTGTGCAGTCTGGAATGAGTTTGGTGTGGAAGCTAATGATGGGAAATAAGTCACTTAAGTTGAAGGTTTGGAGGATGAGGTCCCTCAATAAGCACCAAAGGAACTTACCCTTTGGTAAAATGGGGAGGTAGGGACAACTACCTCCCCATTTTATAGATAGAGAAATTGAGGGCCAGAGAAGTGAGGGGGTATCTTGATGCTCTGCTCTTGACTCAAGGATCATCTATGAGGGCAGAGAGAGGCTTCTTAGCTCAGAGCTGTGAGCCCAAAGCGGGCTTCCTGATGCATCTGCTGTCTTGCTCTGAATCCATGTTTGACTCTGGAGGTCATCAGTACCAGCAGGCCAGGGAGGTTTACTTGTGGGCAGTGACTTTTGGCAACCTGGTTGAGTAGAGGAGAGAGCTCGTTTCATCTTCCTCCCACTCCCCCGACCCCATCCTCATCCCCACCTCCCATAATGGAGCATGACTGTAGTAAAACAAGGCTTTTGATCAAGCTTCTCCACATCACTCTTAAGACAAACAATGTCTCTGAAACCCCCAACTGTTTTTTTATTTTTCTTATATCTAAGGTTTCATCTTAGTGTCTTTACTCAGCTTCATTTAAAAATGCCCTCAACGAAGGACAAAAAAACCCTGCTTTTTTATTTTAATTCACAAAACATACCTACAGCAAATGAAAGGAAGGCTTCAAAGTTACATGAACAACTTCCTTAAAGTTCTAAAAGGGGTTCTTACTTTTCCTGTAACCCATTGGGCAACCGCAAACGTTTTCCAATCTGTTCTTTGGCATAATATGCTAAGATCATAAGTAAATTTATTAATTAAAATATGAATAAAAATAAATAAAGCAGCGGCTAGTCCTTCACCAGGATGGTTAGTAGGTATGCTTGTGTTTCAACACAGGATATTTTTGAGATAGGATTCATTATTCATTGGAGTTTTGGAAAAAAATTAGTTTTATAAATTGTTGGTATGCTTATAAATCTAAAGAAAATTTTTTTTCCACTCATGATAGAGAGAATGGATAAGGTTAGAGCTGGTACCCAGGCTTGGGCCTCTTTGTCGCTTCCCTACAAAATGAATCCAGTACACTACGATTTCAAACAAATGTCTCTTTGCTCACACAAAGGCTTAACCATGTTAACTGGTTAATGTAAAGCTTGATTAGACTCGCAAAGATAATCCCTAAAATGCTGGGAGAAGGGCCCTTAAAGTGCCCGGAGGTGGTAAGGAGGAGGCAGACCAGTAATGAGGCAAGGTTGTGATTCCAATCTCATTTTCCCTTTGCATTGTTTCAAAAGTGAATTACTGCAGTGGTTCAGCAGAATACATTGAGAACAATGTAAAGCTGCTTCCCGCACCTCCTCAAGGATTGGAGTCACTTCGGATAAGGCTTTAAATATAATAAGAGGCATCATAATGATCATGCCATGGGGGTAAGAAAATCCTGGCAGATCACATTTTATAGAACTCTGCTTTTCTTTCAGATCCTAGCCCAGAAGGAGAGACAGCTACATTTTAGACTAAATGTTTATGGTTTAAGCTTCTTCAACAGCATTAACGTTTACTTCTGAGCTAGTCCTATTGTTCCGTCTGTGATTTAAATATGCTTCTTCTAAATATTTTGACAGCAAAGCAAGTCTTGGGGGCACTTGCACTTTTTCTAGGGACTTCAAGGCTGTCATTAGTTGCAGGGTAGGGGTTTGGGGAGATCTCTGACTTGTCATTTGTGGCAGCTATTCTTCATCTCATAGGTATGGGATCCTAGATGGGATCTTTATCTCTCACCAAAGTTACCCTAAGGTCACCACTGAGAAGTAAGGCTTGCAGATAGTACTGGCCCACCTAAGACAGACAGCTTCCTGCTGAAGTTCAGTGAAGTGCCCCCTCATTTCTCCCAAAGGCTTAGTATTCCCGAAGAAGAAACAGGCTAAAATAAACTGCTGTATAAGATGGGAATTGTAATTATTCAAAAATCTCTAAGGATTCTTCTGGTTATTCTCAAGATAAAGTTATGACATTTGATGCCATTCCCAACCTGACCACAATCTACCTTTCTCCTATTACCTTGTTCTACTCTTTGCTGTTTGCTGTATGTTTAGCTTGGAGGTCTCTACACATAGTCTGCCCTTCCTCACTGTTAGGTGTCCTGTGTGCTCACTTTCTCCCTTTTGCAAAATCACTTGCCACCCTCTACATCCTGCTTAAACATTGCTTCTTCCATTCTTGATTCTGTCTGGGAAGACAAATTGCTCCCTCCTCTCAGTCCTACACCATCTCATTCCTTCCTCTAGCTCACCCATCAGTGACTACATTCAGGCTGATGGCTGTCTTGCCTGCCGGACAACGAGCTCGTTATGGGAGTTCAACTCCATATTCCCAGTGCCTAGCCTTGCGTTTACTATACAGTAGGTGCCTAGTAAATGAACGAATACCTGAACTTGTTTAATTACTTCTGGTTACCATATTGGATCCCGGTAGTGGGTAGATGGAAGCAATGGTGGTCAAAACAATGCCCATTTCTTAATTAACAACTTACGATGTTTGATCTTCTCTTATAAATCACATCCTTCTCTTGGTTGAGTCTGTCTATTTACAGAAAAAAGTTTAATCAGATTCCTCCTAGGTGTCTGGAAAATAAAAAGACCTATTTGACCCAAATAGATGCTTTACAATTTAACTGGTACACACCAATGTCTTGTCTCTGTTGAACTAAAAACGGCCTGGTTGTTGTACCAACACCCTCAGCAGCCTGAATCCTCACAAATTAGCAGCTCTGTATCTTGAAGTCAGCTGATTTTGGCAGCAGAAGCAATTCAGGGCAGGGGAGAGGGTGAGGGATGGTTGGCTCTATCCCAGGAAGCTGCAGCTTGAGCTGTTGTTGGGGAGGGTGGGGGGTAGTTGAATGATCCCAGCTCATTCTGGAGAGGCAGCAGCTGCTGTGAGATGTCAGGCTAACCTCAGCTCATATCCTTGGAAAGGAAGATGGTGTAGGCTCCCACTCCCATTCTTGGGACCCCAGGACCTAGTTCTTGCTGGAAATATTTTTCTTCCCTTTCACCCCACTGCTCCCAGTCCCTGCCATCTTCTTGGAGAGGTGGACTCAGAAGCCATTTCCAAAAGGGCAGAAGAGCACTAATCTCTATGAAGACAGCTCTCCTTGGTGTCCAATTGCTCTTTGTGTAGCCAAAGAGCCTTGCTCACCATCTGGCATGGTCAGCACTCACTGGGGGTGGCTGGATCAATGGCTGGGTTCACTGTCAACACCGACTGGGTGCAATTCCCCAAACATCTTTTAGGTCCTCTAAACTGTCATTCCCCAGTCACAATTGTCCAGATAACCAGGTCAAAGGTGCACCTTTGGGTATTCTTTTCCCAGCCTGAATGACGCAGCCCAATGCAAGAGCTTCTCAGGGAGAGCTCCATGTTATTCAGGCTCTGTCCACCTGGCACAAAGGGCAATGCTTTGAAGAAGAAATGGATTAAGATATTAGATTACAGTTTCTCTAGCCAGGCTCAGGGCCTGTGCTAAATGTTCTCTCCCAAGTAGGGTGACTTGGCAGAGCGGGTCAGGCCTCCCGCCTTCCTTACTTTCCTCCACTCTCCACTGCCTTCTGGGTGGGAGGTGGAAGGGAAGAGGGGGACACTCACTCTCCATGACTTACATCAACATTTTTGTAAAAGTCAAACAGGGCTGCATTTTTTTTTTGGTCTTACTTTCGCACATGTTCTGTCCTACCTCGGGGCAGCATGAAGATGCAGGCAAAAATAGTCAGTGGATCATGGATGAGAAATGGCTGTGGAGAGGCAACAACTCAGTAAGAACATTTAATTAATTAATTAATTAATTAATTTTGAGATAGGGTCTTGCTCTGTTGGCCAGGCTGGAGTGCAGTGGCATGATCATGGCTCACTGCAGCCTCAACTTCCCACACCCAAGTGATCCTCCCATTTCAGTTTCCTGAGTAGCTGGGATTACGGGTGGCACCACCACACCAGGCTAATGTTTGAAGTTTTTTGTAGAAACGGGATTTTGTTATGTTTCCCAGATTGGTCTCGAACTCCTGGACTCAAGTGATCTGCCTGCTTTGGCCTCCCAAAGTGCTGGGAATACAGGTGTGAGCCATTGCACCTGGCCCAAGAATATTAATGTTAAGCACTCTCTTCTCTTTCCGCTCCACCTTACCAATTACTGAACCCTTACTATATGCTGATATAGTGCATTATATTTGTTATCTTTTTCAGTCCTGCAGACATCTCAGTTTATAATCAAGAACACTAAAGCTCAGAGAGGTCAAGTGACCTGACCAAGGTCACACAAGTAGGAAGTAACACAGCTGATGTTTAACTCTCTGCCTAACTCCAAAGTTTCTAATCTATTCCATGTGGCCTTTTCTGGTTTCATCTGGAGTTCTGCTTTTGGTATTCTTCGTACAACTTATAAACGTGGAAGGTAGTGGTGGGGATGGAAAAGGATACAAAAGTGGAATCCAATGGAACCCACAAAATAGTAGTATAAATTATTAATGAATGCAAATAGGCTTGGTAAATCTGTACATGAATTGCAATCATACACACCAACTTGGGGACAGTGCTTGCCTCTGGGGAGAGGGATAGAATGTAAAGTACTTGGTGGATACTTATGTGTATCTATACCATATTATTTCTTTTAAAAAGGAAAGAGTTCAAAGCAAACATAAAATAAATACAAATCTTTGGTGTTCAAAAACCACAATGTTATAGCACTCATACCCATTGGAATAGCTGATATCAAAAAACAGGAAGGAAAATAACAAGTGTGATGAGGATGCGGAGAGACGCAAACCCTTGTGTGCTGCTGGTGGGAATGTGAAATAATGCAGCCTCTATGGAAAACAGTATGGCACTCCCACACAAAATAAAAAATGGAAATAGCATATAAACCATCGATTCCACTGCTGGATATATCCTTCACATAACTAAAACAGGGACTCAGATATTTATCCATCTTTTTTTTCATAGCAGCATTATTCACAATAGCTAAAAGGTGGAAGTAGCTCATGTGTTCATTGATGAATGGATAAATAAGATGTGGTATATCCATACAATGAGGTATTATTCAGCCTTAACAAGAAAAGAAATTCTGATGGCCTCAACATGGGTAAATCTTGAAGACATTATGCTAAGTGAAACAAGCATAAGTCACAAAAGGACAAATATCATGTAATTCCACTTATATGAGGTGCCTAGAGTGGTCAGAGTCATAGAGATGGAAAGTAGAATGATGGTTGTCAATGGCTGGGAGGAGGGAAAATGGGGAGTTACTGTTTAACGGGTATGGGGTTTTAGTTGGTGTATTAGTCTGTTCTCACGCTGCTAATAAAGACATATCTGAGACTGGGTAATTTATGAAGGAAAGAGGTTTAATTGACTCACAGTTTCACATGGTTGGGGAGGCCTCACAATCATGGCTGAAGGTGAACAAGGAGCAAGGTCACATCTTACATGGCAGCAGGCAAGAGAGCTTGTGCACAGGAACTTCCATTTACAAAACCATCAGATCTTGAGAGACTTATTCACTATTACAAGAACAGTACAGGAAAGACTTGCTCCCATTATTCAATTACCTCCCTCCGGGTCCCTAACACAACATGGGAATTATGGAAGCCACAACTCAAGATGAGATTTGGGTGGGGACACAGTCACAGCATATCAGTTGGGATAATGAGAAAGTTCTGGTGATGGATGGTGGTGACGATTGCATAACAATGAGAATGTACTTAATGCCACTTAACTGTACACTTACAAATGGTTAAAATGGTGAATTTTACTTTATGTATATTTTACCACAACACAAAAATTAAATTTTTTGGTGGTGTCCATTGAGGGAGGAGCAGAACTTTGTAAGGAGTTCTCCCTCATAAGCCATCTTTCCATGGCTTGTTCCCCACCAGGAGTCCTGAAGTTAAGTGAGAGGCTCCCTTCCCTCGGGGCTCTTAACAAGCAGCTTTCTTGCCTCTGGTAGGCCAGTAGCTGTGTGCAAAACGCATTTCTCCATTCTTTTGTCGCTCAGCCAAGCCCTGGATGCTTTCAGGCTCAGAGGAAGTTCATCTGAAAATAAAAGCGGTCCTTCAAGGGTCCATTTGGACTGAAAGACTCCCTTCCTGGTAGCCTCTGAGGCTGAAGCACGACTCCAGCCAGCCCCCTGGGTATAGTAACAGCCCTGTCAGCCAAGGCAAAGCTGCCGAACCTCAGAATCCCAAATTAGCACCTGGCCCTTCAATAGGGCAACTTTGGTTTAAAGTTTAAGTGAAACCTTGACAGTCCTACTGACTTGAGGGGAGGCCCTGGCTGGCTCTCATAGGATGCCCTTTCTTCAGAGGAATGTGAAGGTGTGTACAGTGTGGTGTCTGCAAACAGTCAGTGCCTACAACTGCAATTAGGGCCTTTCAATGGAGGTGTTAGCCACATTCAAAGTCTGACCGGTCTCACCCATGAAATTCATAATGGGATAAAAGTTCCATTCCGGGACTGACAACTTCAAATGGAATTTGGTGTAATCTTTTATTTATTTACAGGGTTGTGGGAGTGGGGGATGGGGGTTATGAAAATCCCACCTCACCCTGCACTCCACCCCCCAAGCTTCCAAGGATAAAATGAGGGTTGGGATTACATTTCGAGGGAAGCAAGGCTATATTTAAATATGCTTTGGAAAGTGTGGCACCATGTCTGAGGCAGCCCTGGGTGACAGCTTCATCCAGCCTGGCCGGGGACATTCCAAAGAATCATATTGAGACCTTGTTGCTAATTGGTTCCAATTTATCAGTTCCAATTTCTCCCGTACTAGGGCCAGCCTGAATGCTTGATAATTTCAGAGGGAAGCAACACACTGGATTTACTCCAGGAGCTCAAGAAGGAGTCCATGCTTTGCCTCCGTCTCTGGTTTTCACTGATGACGGTGGCTGCTTAATTAATTCTTGAATGCCCCTTCTTTTTAACCTAAGCTTACCCAAGTAATTATTCTATTAGCTGCCTCTTGGTAGATCTTTCAGTAACTTAAGTTCCTCGTATTTACGCAAAAGCAGCGGCTTTTTGCGGTATTAAGCGAGCTGGGAGAGCCAGGGGGTGGGGGTGGGTGGCGGATTTATTTGTAATTACAGTAGGGTTCTTGCTCCCATCCCACCATTCTGCCCATTCACAGGCTCCGGCCAGGGCTGGCGCCAAGATCTCCAAGTTGCCCTGTGTTTATGTCATTGAGACGAGGACAATATTTCAGTGTGGAGCCAAGCCACAGGGATCCACTCTATAAAACCCTCACTAAAAATAGACGTTCCAACCCCTGCCCAGCCCCCCTCCCCGCCTCCGCGACTCCCCCACGCCTGCCCCCAGCACTAGCAGCACCCAGCTTCAATTCGCAGGGAGACAAGCGTGCCAAATCGGTCGAATCTGGGGGCCCGGCGAGCTCTTTTCTTCCTGAGGAGTTTTAACCCAGAATAAAAGGCGTCAATTAGCAGCCTTTAGAGCTGACAGGGCAATTAAAGTTAAATTGCAAGACAGAGGGAGAGCTGGAAGAAGGAGGAAGGAAGGGAAAGGAGAGAGAGAGTGAGAAAGAGAGAGATTTCAAATGTATTTTTGGTGACAGCTGCATTTTTGAGGAGGGAGAGCCTCTCAAACTACAACTGGCTGTTTGGATATATTTTCACTTGTGAAATGATATTTTCAGTGGACACTGATACTCCTAGTTTATTGCACTTTTCATGTTAGATCTGAGCTGCTTGGGAAAATTAAAACAAACACAAAGCAAAAGGATCTTGTCTTTACAAAGGCTCCCAACTGGCTGCATCCCAACACACCCGTTGCTTTGCAGGGTGAGTTAGATGCAACATGAAATTGTGAGGGTAGATGTGTGGGTAGGTGACAGCGGTTGGGACAGTCAGCCTTACATCGGGTTTTGGGGCTCCCAGAACTTAGAGCTGGTGACTTGGTCATAATGCTTCTGCACAGCCCTGGGCTTTCAGTTCAGTTTCCTAGTCAGATTATAAAACTACTGGGAAATAAAACCTTTTTTGGTCTACTTCTAGGTGACTTTCCTTCACTGATGACAATGGCTGCTTAATTAATTCTTGAATGCCCATTCTTTTTAACCTAAGCTTACCCAAGTCATTATTTCATTAGCTGCCTCTTGGTAGATCTTTCAGGAACTTAATTTCCTCGTATTTACGCAAAAGCAGCGGCTTTTTGTGGTATTAAGTGAGCTAGGAGAGCCAGGGGGTGGGGGCACGACCTGGGAGGGCTTTGGTTTGGGACCTGGGAGGGCCTGCAACTTCTTAAATGCAGATCAGAATTCATAACAAGAGCAGTATTGATTTGTGATTCAGTCTTGCAACATGCCAGCTCAGGGCAATGGAGCCCATGGAGCTGTGCACAGGGCTGAACCCAAGAGAAAAATGTAACATAATCAGAGCGGGGGGTCAGCCTGGGGAAGCTAGAGCTTTGCCCACTTCCACAGCCTCCTACCCCACCACCACTCCCAGTCCCGTGGAGGAAACAGGAACTACAGTTCCTGAGAGGATGTTCCCAAAGTCATCCTTGCTTTGTCGGACCTCAAATTTCAGTCTCCCATCCTACGTCTATAGTCCTTTTTACATGACCTCCTTCACTGTTTAGGGAAACTACCATTTCTGCCTATGCATTGAATACAAGCTGAGTCCCATTATTATGTCTATTTGATGTAAGAGGAAACTGAGGCTGACAAAGATTCAGTAACTTGTTCAGTGTCACCGAGTTCGTAAGAGGTGGTGCTGGGATTGAAACTAACTCTAAATCTCAAGGCTGTGCTCCTTAGGCTGGGCACAGTGGGATTTGTAATCCCAGCAATTTGGGAGGCTGAAGTGGGAGGATTGCTGGAGCCCAGGAATTTGAGACCAGTCTGAGCAACATGGAGAGACTCTGTCCCTATCAAAAAAAACTTAGCTGGGTGTCATGGCACACGTATGTAGTCCTAGCTACTGGGGATGCTGAAGTGGGAGGATCCCTTGAGCCCGGGAGGTCAAGGCTGCAGTGAGCCATCACGGTGCCACTGCACTCTAGCCTACACAACAAAGGGAGACTCCATCTCAAAAATAAAAAATAAAATAGTCTGTGATCCTAATCCTCACATGAATCTTCGGAAAAACCTTTTTATTATTTATTTATTTATGAGACAGAGTCTTGCTCTGTCACCCAGGCTGGAGTGCAATGGCGTAATCTTGGCTCACTGCAACCTCAGCTTCCCAGGTTCAAGCGATTCTCCTGCCTCAGACTCCCAAGTAGGTGGGTATTACAGGCGCCCGTCACCATGCCTAGCAATTTTTTTTTGTATTTTTAGTGGAGATGGGGTTTCACCATTCTGGCCAAGCTAATCTCGAACTCCTGACCTCAGGTGATCTGCCCGCCTCAGCCTCCCAAAGTGCTGGAATTACAAGCATGAGCCACTGCACCCGACCTGTTATTTATTTATTTATCTTTATTTTTCAAGAAAAAAATTAATGTCAGATTAGGAGAAAGGAAGAAAACTGCATGTTGTGCAACTCATCAACTTGAAGGAAATAAAGAAGTGTAACATAAAGAAACCAGAATCAAATGCAATAATCTTCCTTTCATTGTGTTTCTTTTTTGTCATTCTTATTACTAAACATAACTATTATACAAATGAACAATAGTAAACTTGTGGTAAGTACTAATTGCTTAATGAAGTTTGAGAGATGCATGGTTCACGATTTCAAGAAGCTTATAGCCTAGCAAAAGTAATCCCCATAATTAAAGCTAGCACTTACTGAACATTTACTATGTAATAAATGTTCAACCCATGTTAATTAATTCAAGATGAATTAAATTCTTATTTAGTCTTCCAAACAATTCTATGTAGTAGGAACTGTTATTATTCCCATTTTACTGACAAGGAAACAGAATTACAGAGTTTTAGTAACTTACCTAGTATCATAGAGGTCTATCTCAACTCTGAGGCTACACTCTTACCCATAGACAGTAAAAGGAAATGAAGCAATATAGGATAATATATATCCTGATTATCTCAATACCAACCTAAATTCATGACTTTAGTTCAATGACAAACAGAGAAAACACTAGCTTGGTAGGAAAACCTTTTTAATCTAGAATCAGTGCTCACTTGGAAGCTTTGAAGCTCTTAGTAAAGTGGGACTTACTGGTCTTAGGACACTGGTGATACTTTAAAGAGAAAAGTCAACATGCCTGAAATCAGCACTTGAGAGCTGAAAGGACCTGAGAGTGATGTTTAGTGGAAAGTCTCTCCAACTGGGGATCTAGGGCTCCCGGATTTTGGAGAACCTGCTCTCAGGAGTATAATGGGATTAGATATTTGAGACATATCTGGCTCAAGCCCTGCCATTTTGACAGCTCAGGAAGGTGAGAGGCCAAAGGTCACACAGTTGGTTATGGCCGATGAAGTCTTAGCCAGGACTCTATCTTTGTCCGGGACTATTTCTGTTAACTAGCATTTTCTGACACTGGATTTATAGGTTTACTTACACAGCTTGATGGAAATCCCTTAAGGGCAGGGACTGATTCTTGGGTTTTTAATAGATATTTGGAGAGTGAATGTGTAAAAGCAATCTAGGAGTAGTTACAGGTACGTAAACACTTGATATGCTAATTACAGACCAGTGTTACTTGCACTCAGGGGTATTGATATTTGGCCACAGATCAGTCTCCTAATGTCAATTGCTTAAATCAAGTAAAATCACCTTCCTTTGTATACCCTGAGTTCTTCTCAATTCATTCTACATTCAATAATATTTTATAGAGTACCTAATATAGGCAAGGCACCAGTCCAGCTTATAAACAAAATAGACTAATTCCTCACTTCCCTCCCTTATTAACTTTCTTTGTAAGATATTGACAGCCATATACACATATACTTTTAATGAGATGGGGTCTTGCTATGTTGCATAGGTTGGTCTTGAACTCCTGGGCTCAAAACTATCCTTCTGCCTCAGCATCCCAAATAGCTGGGATTACGGGTATGCACCACCAAGCGTGGCTGATATGCCGCATTGCTATTAAATGGGATTTGGTTTGGTTAGAGTTTGATAGAGAGAAATCCAGTTTATTTTTTCCAACGTGGAGACAATGACTCATCTGATGTATTTTGTTGGCTTGTCTTTTCGTATTTTCTCCTATTATGCCTAAATGAATGTTTCTTCCCTTTAAAAATTTTAAAAATCACAAAGTAATACACTAAAAAAGTAAAACAATGCAGGAATATAAAAGTAAAAATATGAAAGTCCCCCTCATCCCTCCCTTGAGTAACCAGTGTTAATGATGTGGTGGTGTATGTTCTTCCCCAATGGTACGTATATATGACAGTCATACAATACACAATATCTACTCATATATAAAGTGGACAGCCATCCCTAGAGGGTACAGGGCTGGGGCGATTCAGTCAGTGGGGCTGGCCAGGATAATTATGCTTGATATGGTTCTGCACTTGTAGGCATTTTTATAAGCCTCTTAGGACATCATTAAGACCAGAAATTTCAAAATTAAATTTTAATGATATTCAGAAAAGAGTATTCAAAGGCAGCACCTTACAGCTCCCTCTCCTTGCCCCACTTTCCCTGAAAGCCTAGGCCCAGAACAGCCTGCACTTTATTTGAGGCCCAAGGGGTGGGTCCCAATTTGAGTTTTCCTTTTTTTCTTTTTCATCTTCCTTTTTTAAACAAAAATGTTTGATCCTATTATCAACGTTATTTTTTTTTCAACTTGCTTTATTTTTAACACATTTAACCACATGAGTATTTGTCCATAGGATTGCAAGCAGAGTAGCACACTCTTTGTAACGGTTGCATGCTCTTCCATAGCATGGAGGTATCATGATTATTTATTTATTGATTGAAACGAAAGGTCTCACATATTTATTACTGAACCCAGCCAACCAATGTGTTCATAACAGATTCACAAGAGAAAAAATATATTCCCAATAAAACATGTCCAACTGTCTAGATAGTGACATTTTCAGCTTGATACGATAAGATGGTCATGACTTTGACACAACATAAATGTGTGTGATATCTCATGTGCAATTCCTTATAGACTCAGCTTTCTTCTTCTCCAACGTCTCCTTTTGGAGTTGTACCTGATTTTATTACCAGTTTTCATCCAAATCCACTGGAGAACGAGATGATTCTGCTTTTGTTTCTTGGCCAGGAAATGTTTAGTCCTGAAAGTCTTGTGAGAAGACATGATGAGAAGTGGAGTCAAGCATACACCACGATGGCGGAGAAAGGAGCATGATTTTTTTTAAAAAATAGTTTTCCTAATAAGCATTTGGCTCTTTACATTTTTTTTTCTTTTTATTGTTATAATAGATAGAGCTGCAGTGGAACAGCTTTGACACATGTCTTCTGCTCACTCATGTGAGTATTTCTTTAAAATAGAGTCTTAGAAGTGAATTGTTGGATCTGAGGGTTTGCGCATTTGTAATTTTGGTACGGCCAATTTCCCTTTAAAAAGTTCCAATTTGCACACCAACCAGAAGAGTGCCCTTTACCTACCCATACTATAGTGGGCATTTTTTGCTATTCATTATGCCAACTCCAGTCGACCATATCCAGTGGAATATGATCAGTTATAGGTCCTCAAGTGAGTAAGAGTGATAAACCAAGACTGTCCTGAGAATTTACATTTGTTACGTTTCCCTTAAACAACCCTTCCCAGCAGAAGTGGAGCTGAGATAGTAATAAACAAAATAAACAAGTAAGACTTCAGAGACTCTTGGGTATTTGTCAAGTTCTGAAGCAAATGGATTACATCATCTGAACTGGTACAAAAAGACATATTCTCCTTGCTGGCCTTAATCCTGTTGAGTTCTACCTGGATTCTGTCCTTGGAGCTCTAGGAAGCCCCTGGGAGTTGGAAGGGTATGGGTCCCTTCGGTTCACAGTTCCCCAAATAGTGAGGGCTGATCCCTAAGCAAGCCTATCTTTTTGAACATAGCACATGCTGATTTTTTACCCATAAGGAGATAGTTCAAAAATGGTGCCTTTGGCCTTTGACAGGTAGCCTACTTCAGGAGAAAGGGCGCTAGAATTAGAAGGAAGTATTAGAAGACTGGCTTCCAGCTGGTCTTTGCCATTTACTAGCTGTAGCATCTGGAGCTGTAGCACCTGTATTCACTACCTAGAATTCCAAGAACCTCAGGTCCCTAACCTGCTGAACAGGATTTTGTCATATAGTCTTCACACTCCATGGGGTTGCTATGAAGAGAGCATGCCTCAATGTCCCAGTGTGGTATGGGAAAGTTTTATAAAAAGGTATGTCATTTTGAAAACTGCAGATTTGATGGATCTTTGGTAGGAGGACTACTGCTTCGATACAGATACAGAGAGCAGCTTGGATAGTATTTAAGTCTATGCATAGATATTAACGGACTCTGATATCTGAGTGCTTTGGGAGAAAGGGTCTTGGATTGAGTTTCTAAACCATGTTTCTTTGGGCTTCAGATAAGCTTTTGAGAAATTTGGGGAGTAGCAAGGAGCTCTTGGGGATGCTTTTTTTAAAAATACTGTGAGACATTTGGAGAGAGGATGACAGAATGGTTTGTAATTGCCCAAGACGGTAAGATTAACTTTTAGCTGTTGGGCTTGGCACATGGTAGGAGCCTAAGAAATAATGGAGTGAATGCACGAATAGTGCTCATACTGAAAACCCAATAGTGTGAGTATTCTCTTTGACCTTGAGTTGGAGATCACATGCCAGTCCCTGACATTTTGCTCACTGCTTTAATGACATGATGCTATGTTATAGCATAGCTATGTTATTAATAGCTATGTTAATACCTGGCATTGTGCTTGACTTATTGGAGGGGCTCAGTTAGTGTTTTCATTTGACTCCCTCTTCATTGCACAGTTCACATAGGTTCCCCATTCCCTTCCCCACCTTTTTTTTTTTTTGGGATATGGGATAATTATGTATCATTATTGCAGCCAGATACAATGTGTTCCAGTTTCAACTTTGCCATGTGCTTGGTTTTATGACAGTGGATAAAGTACTTAACCTAGCACTGCCTCAATTTCCCCATCTGTAGAATAGATACTAATCAATGGCTCAGGATTCTTGTGAGGTTTACATAAAATGATGGTGCAGGGTGCTACTCCCAGGTTTACAACCCAACACAGTGAGGCATTTGAGATGGTTATCCTTCACATGATTTTAGTTTTGATGACAACAACAACAACTAACATTTTGATGTGTAATTGCTTACAAGCCCCTGTAACCACTTTAATCCCATTCTTATAAGATGTCATGAAATTATGTCTCAGAGAGGTGAGACAGCTTCTCCAATGTCCCACAACTAGAAATGGTGGAGCTATATTTCTGCACCAGGCTGAATGCCTAAGGCTAATTCAATGGTGCATTCCTGACTTGGCTCCTAGTCCAGTTTCAGAGACCCATGGGTATTTGTCAAGTTCTGAAGCAAATAGATTGCATCATCTGAGCTAGTATAGGAAGACCTATACTTCTTGCTGGCCTTACTCCTGCTGAGTTCTACCTGGATTCTGTCCTTGGAGCTCTAGGAAGCCCCAGGGGGCTGAAAGGGTATGGGTCCCCTCAGTTCACAGTTCTCAAAATAGTGAGGGCTGATCCCTGAGCAAGCCCATTTTTTTTTGAAGTCTGTGGTGGGACGTGATCTCATGGGGGAGCAGGTCCCCAGGGAAGAGTGAGGTTAAAGAAAGCCAGACTGGGAATGACCTCCGAACACTGGCCTCTCCCTCCTGACCTCCATCCATCACTGCTTCCCTCTCCCGGCGTCTCCAATCTCCTGGGGGATGGCTGTCTCCTCCTTTCTTTTCTCTTTAGCATCAGGGAGGATGACTCAAACACTGCCTAAGGGCACCAAAGGCATCCACAAATTGGTCCCAATCCCAGCTAATGAGGAAGGCAAGAGAGGAGACAGGCAGGCTGGGTCCTGTGGCTTTGGGCTGTGAGAGGAGGGGAGATGGGGGCAGCCAGCTAGGCCCTCCTCTGACCCCACACAGCCCGGAGGCCTGAGGCCCGAGGCCCCATACCCTGGGCATGCGGATCAGGCTTCTCTGAAATATCTTCTGTTCCAAACCAGTAAATAAACAGATCTGTCTCCAACCTTCCTCCCTCTTTCCATAGTCACACTTACCCACATGAGATCAAGTGGCTGTGGTGGCATAGAGAAGTTAAAAGCACATCTTTCATTCAGAGCCCAGAAGATCTTAGTTTCCATTCCAGCTTGTGGGCCCCAGCATAAGCCACTTGACGTCTCTAAGCTTCAGTCTTCTCATCTGTGGAATGGACTCGTATTATCTGTTTTGGAGAGCTGTGAAGTAGAGGCTAGTTCAGATACGTGCATTGCCTGGAACTCAGTCCTTCAGGAAGTGATGTCTTTTATTATTTTAAACAACCTCCTTTCCCTGATTCCACCTCTATCTCCCAACACACACATTTAGGGCAGGCAACTACAGCACTGACACAAATCCCAAGACCCATTTTTCAAATCATTGCCTTTATTTTAAAATTGATCCTAATATGACTTCTTGTAATACTGGGACCCTGCCCTCCCAGGCCAAACTGCAACATCAGCATCACTGATTAAATGCTCTTAGTGTCAAATTGGCGCAGCCCGCTCCCTCGAATGACATGGGTGTGGGGGAGGGGAAATACTAGCCAAATAACGGTCAAGGTTGTTCTGAGGTCTTCCATGCTAACTCTTTCCTTTCCCCATCACTAAGTAATCTCTTCTAATTTAAGGTGGTCTCCTCGGTTGATAAACTCAGCTGACTTCCGTTTTTTTTCACGCCTGGCTTGAAGTCGGAAATTATATTGGTAAGTTTCACTACGGTGGATGTTATTAATGTGCTTAATGGGCACTCAAGGCAGTTTAAAGATCTTAGCCTTTGCACTGTGCCTTTATCCCACCCTGGGGGTAAATAATGGAGATGCTAACACAGTCTGTAAAGGGGAAAGAGCAGAGGTGGCCTGCCTGCTTCACAGGGGCAGGATGCTTTGATGGCCTGTCTGCAGGCGGGTGATGAAATCGGCTTCCCTCATTTTTATATCCCTTTCAAAAGGCCAATTCTCCCAACACAATGCACATTTCCAAGTCGTTTTTAATTTGGCATGAAAATGTCTTCTTTATCCCAGACTAGAGGCAGCGGAGTTAATGGGAAACACACATCTGGGCAGCTGTGCTCTCTCAAGTGAGGAGGTGAGCACTAGGGGCAGGAGTGTGGTGAAGGATTAAAGATAATGGCACTCAGCCCCCATCAACCTACAGTGTTTAATCCATCACACTGGAATTGTAAGTTTTCAGTGCTATCTGTGGCTCCTATGAGTGGCCGTAGATTCCTTCCTTTTCCTTCATGGAGGTGAGGTATGGGGTGGTGGGAGTGTCAGTTAACTTTTTGGTGGTCTTTAGTTCTTGATCCCAGGTAATGGGGGGCATTCTCCTTGAGTTCTCTACTAAGGGAGTCCAAACTGTTTCCTAGATGACCCCTCCTTTGCTGTAGTCATTCCCCTTGCCTGACATGGAGAATGGGCATGAGTGCTAAGATGGGGGCATTTGGCAAGAGGATAATGAGGTAGGCTCTGAACACATCCATGCTGGGCTTTCAAGATTCTCCATAGTCTGTTTTCATTCCTTTCTCTGATGAGATTCTTGGTGTTTGAATTTAAATTTAGTGTGCATTTGTATCCAAGACGAGCAGGCAATGGCCCTGATAGACAACTTTATGTTGATAGCGGCCTTGTCCATGAATGCCCTGAGTTCTCTGCATAAACTTGCTCCATCATTACATTGGTCTCAAGTTTTAGGCATACTTTTACCATATTTCAGTTTGTATATTATTTTTAAAAACTGTTCTTTAAGGCTGACATGGGTAGCCTAAGGAACCTTGGGGTCTATGAATTCGTTGAAATTGTCTATAAAAAATGTGTGTGCTCATGGCTTTCATCAGATTCTTAAAGGAATCTCAAAAGCTAAAATTAGGGTATCATACATCCCCATTTGCTTGAGACAGTCCAGTTTACACCAATTGTCCTAGTGTAATTGTTAATAGCAACTCTTCACTCATAAAAGTGTCTTGGTGTGGATGATAAGTTACAGTCTATCCTCATTCTTTGCAGATTTCCTATTTATGAATTTCCCATTGCTAAAATTTATTTGCAGTCCCAGAATCAACACCCACAGTGCTTTTGTGGCCATTCACTGGCCTATGTAGAGTGGCAAAAAATTGAGTTGTCTGATATGTATGTTTCAACTGAGGTCGAACTAGGTGATACTGATACTTGTTTCAGCGCTCATATTGTAAACAAGTGTTCCTTTCATGGTCTATCTATTACCATGTTTTTTGGCATTGTCTTTTGTTGGTGATTTTGCTGTTTGAAATGGCCTTCAGACATAGTGCTGAAGTGCTGTCTAGTGTTTCTAGGCACAGGAAGATGTGATGTGCCTTGCAAAGAAAACAAAAATGTTAGATAAACTTCATTCAGGCATGAATTATAGTGTTTTTGTCCATGAGGTCAATGTTAATGAGGCAACAGTGTATTAAACAAGGTGTCCGTATTGGTCAACGTTCTCCAGAGAAATGGAACCAATAGGATAGCAAGCTAACTAGCTGGCTAGCTAGCTAGATAGAGGAGATTTAGTATAGGAATTCACTCATGTAGTTATGAAAGCCAAGAAATCCCGTGATCTGCTGTCTGCAAGCTAGAAACTCAGGAAGCCAGTGGTGTAATTCAGCCTGAGACTGAAGGCCTGAGAATTCCAGGGGCCAATGGTGTAAGTCTGAGTCTGCCCTAAACCTGGAGAACCACGAGTGCTGATGACCAAGGGCAAGAGAAGATGGATGTCTCAGTTCAAGCAGAGAGAGCAAATTCACCATTTTTCAACCATTTTGTTCTATTTAGGCCCTCAATGAATTCAGTGATTCCTATTCACAGTAGCGAGGGAGGTCTTCTGTACTCAGTCTACCAATTTAAAGGCCAATCTTGATTGTGGTGATCATTTCACAGTGTACAAATACATCAAAACATCTGTATCTATCTATCTATCTATCTATCTATCTATCTATCTATCTGTCTATCTATCTATCTATCTATCTATCTATCATCTATCTATCTGTCTGTCTATCTCTCCATCCATCCATGCATCCATCCATCCATCTATCCATCCTTTCAATTTGTCAATTATACTTCAATAAAGCTTGAAAATATTATACACGAACAAGCAAACAAGCTGTAATCTCTTCTGGAAGCACCCTCACAGACACATCTAGATATAACATTTTACCAGCTACCTGGACATCCCTTAGCTCTGCCAAGTTGACACATAAAGTTAATCATCAAACGTCTACCACTCGTCAATGTGGCACCTATATGCGTCTCCTTAAACCATACTTAATCTCCAAATAAAGACAGTAACAAGGTCATAATTCCAAGATGATGCAACTGTCCTGCGTACAACTGAAGATGCGCTTATCCCTTCCACAGAAGAGGAGGTAAAGTATTTGAGTGATGTTTATGCTTTTCTCGATACCTTGTGATTTAAATACTATGTTATAAAATTAACAAGACTTAAATACTGATATAAAGTCAATATGTCTTATGTTATATGATAAGGAAATAAGAGAGGAAAGAAAGCAAAGATGTCGGATACACACACACACACACACACACACAAATGTATTCATAACAAAATAAAGTAGAAATACTCCTGGTAATTACAGTTCTTGTTTCTGTAACTGGTCATATGACTATAGCTGGTAATTGTAACCACCTTCTTCACTACCCATTCTGTATTTTTTTTGCCTTTAGCCAGCACTTCAGCTGGTCATGGTTTTGTACCTAGCAAGGTGGCCCAAATCTTTATTCCTAAGGGGTCTGGATCATTAGTAGTCCCACTTGGATTGGGTTTTCATTTTCTATTGACCTTTTCACAGGACATGGTAATGCTAAGAGATACCCTGAAGGATTTCCTGTATTCCTTACATTTTCTTACTTCCATTATGGAATAACAGTTCAGTTTCTCTCTGGTAGTTCCAGCCAATCACCCAAGCCAACACCATAACTACTTTCTTTGCCTGTTGACTCAGAGGTATGAGGAGTCCAAAGTGGCCAGGTGACAGGCAGTTTCAACTTCAAGTTCAATGGAATCACTGTTGTGTCTCCTGGTGAAAGCATTCCTGTCTCTGGAACTAAGGCCTCTAGGCCAGCAAGGCATAAAAGGTATGGGAACGGGAAGCAAAAATTTTGTTAGGTAGTGACTATGGGTAATAGTGAGTGGTGCTACTCCCATTTTCACCCCTTGATTCTTGGACTCATGAATCCTGGCTATCAATAACAGCACCATATATCAGACACTGATTCAAAGCACAGACAGCTTTCTGAAGAACGTTGTTCCATTCCTGCAAAGTACTACTCTCTACCTGGTTGGCACTGTAAATGAGTCTTCAAAATGTCATTCCTTTGTTCAGTCAAGCCAACTGCTTAAGGATGGTGGGAAAGATGGTAAGACCAGTGAATTCCATGAGCCTAGGCCCATTGCCACACTTCTTTTGCTGTGAAGTAAATTCTTTGATCAGAAGCAATGCTGTGTGGAATACTATGACCATGTATAAGGCATTCAGTAAGCCCACGGATGGCAGAAGCATTGCATGCAGAGAAGAAAAAGTCATAACCAGAGTAAGTGTTTATTCCAGTAAGGACAAAAAACTGCCTGTTCAATGATGGAAGCAGTCCAATGTAATCAACCTGATGCTGGATAGCTCGCTGATCACTCCAGGAAATAGTGCCATATCTTGGGGTTCCTTGTTAGCCTCTATTTCTGCCAGATTGGACAATCAGTGGTGGCCATAGGCAGGTCAGTCTTCATGAGTGGAAGTGTATGTTGCTGAGCCCATGCATAACATCCATCTCTACCACCATGGCCATTTTGGTCATAAGCCTATTGGGCAATGACAGAGGTGGCTAGTATCACAGAATGGGTCATCCTATCTACTTGATTATTTAAACCCTCTTTTGCTAAGCCCATCCTTTAGTGTGCATTCATGTGGGATACAAATATCCTCATGTTTTTGCTCATTCAGAGAGGTCTCTCTACATACTCTTCCCCCAATTTCTTCGTCACCAATTTTTCAATCATGTTTCTTCCAA
Organism: Mandrillus leucophaeus; assembly: GCF_000951045.1. Classification (NCBI taxonomy): domain Eukaryota; kingdom Metazoa; phylum Chordata; class Mammalia; order Primates; family Cercopithecidae; genus Mandrillus; species Mandrillus leucophaeus. Next base: position 5,738,674 of record NW_012102032.1, read on the forward strand.
GTCCCTGACTATGCAGCCAAACCATTGGCCATAGTCCATGAATTAGTATATTGTTGCATGTAAGGCCATTTCTCCTTCCAAGTAATGTGCACAACCAGGTGCACTGGTAGAATTTCCCTTCACCACAGTCCTTCAGTGGTGCCCCAAAGATGGACTGTAGTGCTGCCGTATGGCCTGCACAATATGTAAACACTGCCCAAAAGCTGTCAACCAGCTGTAAACCAGGCCCAAGTCTTTTCTTCCCCAGTCAACTGACTGTAGGGAACTCCTCATGAGGCTGTAGGGTCAGCCTGGTAGAGAGACAGGAGTGTAGCAGGAGCAGGGATCATGAGCATTTGGGCAATTCCTTCATGTAAATTACTTGTTCCTTCAAGGCCTTCTCAGGCCTGATCATGTATGTATTACCTCCATTTGATGGTGGAGTATTGCAGTGTATGCTCAACTTTATGATTTTGTGAATCAGCTAACATGCAGTTCATGATGGGCAACTCAGGTTGTATGGTAACTTGGTGGCCCATGGTCAAGCACTCAGTTTCTACTAAGGCTCAGTAGCAGGTCAAGAACTATCTCTTAAAAGGTGAGTAGTAATCTGTAAATAATGGCCGAGCTTTGCTCCAAAATCCGAGAGGCCTGCACTTCAATTCACCAATGAGGGCTTGCTAAAGGCTCCAAACAGCATTCCTATCTGCCACTAACAGTTTTAAGCACCATTGGATCTGCTGGATCATATACCCACAAGTGTCGGAGCAGTTTGCCCAGCAGCCTGGACCTGTTGCAGGGCCTTCTCTTGTTCTGAGTTCCACTCAAAACTAGAAGCTTTTCAGGTCACTTGTAAATGGGCCAGAGTAACACATCCAAATGAGGAATATGTTGCCTCCAACATTCAAAGAGGCCCATGAGGCATGCTCTTTCTTGGCTGTAGGAGGGGTCAGATGCAACACCTTATCCTTCACTTTAAAAGGGGTATCTTGACATGCCCCACAAACTGGGCCCCAAGAAATTTCACTGAGGTGAAAGGCCCTGAAGGTTTTTTAGATTTATTTCCTAAACTCTGCTGCAAAAATTTCTTACCAATAAACTACAGTAGTTGCTACTTCTTGCTCACTAGGTCCAATCAACATAATGTCATCAATAAAATGGGTCAGTGTGATATCTTGTGGAAGGGAAAGGTGATCAAGATCCCTGAGCATTAAGTTATGTCATAGGGCTGCAGAGCTGATACTCCTGAGATAGAACAGTGAAGGTGTAGTGCTGGCCTTTGCCAGCTGAAAGGAAACTGCTTTCGGTGGTCCTTATAGATAGGGATAGAGAGAAAAGCATTTGCCAGATCAATAACTGCATGCCAGGTAATAGCGGATGTGTTAATTTGCTCAAGGAATAAAACCACATCTGGCACAGCACCTGCAACTGAAGTCACCACTTGGTTAAGCTTACAGTAATCCACTATCTTTCTCCAAGATCTTCTGTCTTCTATACAGGCCAAATAAGAGGGTCAAATGGAGATGTGAGAATCACTATTCCTGCATCTGTCAAGTCCTTGATGTTAGTACTAATCTCTGCAGTACTTCCAAGGATGTAGTATTATTTTTGATTTATCATTTTCCTAGGTAGAAGCAGTTTTAACGGCTTCCATTTGGTCATTCCCATCATACTAGCCCTCACTGTAGAGGTCAGGGAACCAATTTGGGGATTCTGTCAGCTGCTAAGTGTGTCTATTTCCATTAAGCATCTGAAACTGTGGATATAACAACAGGATGGATTTTGGGGCCCAATGGACCACTGGACCCACTGTAAGATGAACCTGAGCTAAAACTCCATTAATCACCTGACCTCCATAAACTCCTACTCTAACTGGAGAACCACAGTGATGTTTTGGGTTTCCTGGAATCAGTGTCAGTTCAGAGCCAGTGTCTAGTAGCTCCCCAAAGATCTGATCATTTCCTTTCCCCCAATGCACAGTTACCCTGATGAAAGGCTGTGAGCCCATTGCAGGAAGGCTGGGAGTAAGATTAACAGTGTGTATGTTCAGTGGTGAACTAGGCTTTTCTTTGACGGGACTCTCCCTTCTCTTCACTCAAGAAGTTTTGTGTTTGTAAACTAGCTCAAGTCTGGGAATTGATTGAGGGGCTGTGACTCTGTTTTTATGGTTTGAGTAGCACTTTGGTTCACTTGACCTAGAGCCTTTCTGCTTATATGGATCAAGTAAGAGCACAGTAGGCTTCTTATTTATTTCACTTCTAGGAACACCATGATGAACCAGCCGACACCATGGATCTGCATGAGTCAGACTCTCCTGATTGTTGCATCTACTCTGCTATCCATGTTGGTAACTATGTCCATCTTGCCTTTGGCAGTTGAGTTCCACACTTGGATCCAATTATTCCGATTGCATTTAGATTTTCCAATTGAGCGGCTACAGTTCCTACTGTAAGGTCTGGTCTTAGAGAATAGTGATCATGAAGCTCTTAAAGGATGCTGGGGCTCCCCTCAGAAATTTATTTCTCAAAGTATTGGTGAAATTTATGTCTTCTGGACTCTCCTGGTGTGGGTAAGCACGTCTTAAATGACAAATCCACTCTAACATTCCAATCTCCCTAATTCTTTGGATCCTTTCCTCTATATTAAACCACAGGAGGCTGGATATTTCCAATTTGCTCTTGGTAGCCCATCTTTTGATCCAGGTTTTAGCCAACCAACCAAACTATTAGAGCTCTTTCTAACTTCTTGAGCTGCAACATTAAATGCACAATCACTGCTTGGTGAGTTCATATCAATAAATTCAGCTTCATCTAACTTTGTTTCTGCCACCATTATCCCACACCCTTAATACCCATTCTTGCACATGTTCCCCAGATTTCTGATTGCATAAATTAGAAAACTCTAGTACGGTTATGTGTTGCTTAATGATGGGGACATGTTCTGAGAAATGCATTGTAGGAGAGTTTGTCATTGTGTGAACATCATAGAGTGTATTCACACAAAAGTCTATATGGTACAGCCTATTGCTCCTAGGCTGCACAACTGTACAGCATGTTACTGTCCTGAAAACTGTAGGCAATTATAACACAATGTTAAGTACTTGTGTGTCTAAACATAGCTAAACAAAAAGTACAGTAAAATATGGTAGAAAAGGCAAAAATAGGGTGCATCTGTATAGGGCCCTTACCATAAGTAGAGCTTGCAGGAGTAGACATGGCTCTGGATGAGTCCGTGAGTGAGTGGTAAATGAACGTGAAGGCCAAGGACATTTGCTATATACTACTATGGACTTTATACACACTGTAAACTTAGGTTACACTAAATTTATACTTTTTTCTTCAATAATAAATTAACTTTAGCTTATTATAACTTTTTTACTTTATAAACTTTTAGTTTATTTTTTTTAACTTTTTGACTCATTTGTAATAACTTTTTTTTTTTTTGAGACGGATTCTTGCTGTGTCGCTCAGGCTGGAGTGCAGGGGTGCCATCCGAGCTCACTGAAACCTCTGCCTCCTGGGATCAAGTGCCTCCTACCTCAGCCTCCCGAGTAGCTGGGATTACAGGCACCTGCCACCACGCCCAGCTAATTTTTGTCTTTTTAGTAGAGACGGGGTTTTGCCATGTTGGCCAGGCTGGTCTTGAACTCCTGACCTTAGGTGATCTACCTGCTTCGGCTTCCCAAAGTGCTGGGATTACAGGCATAAGCCACTGCACCCAGCCTGTAATAACTCTTAACTTAAAGCACAAACATTTTACAACTGTACAAAAATAGTTCTTTGTCTCCTTATTATATAAGGTCTTTTCTATTTTTAAATATATATATTTTTTACTTTTTAAGCTTTTAAATTAAAAACTAAGACACATATACGCACATTAGCCTAGGGTCAGTATCATCAATATTGCTATCTTCCACCTCTGCATCTTGTCCCATTGGAAGGCCTTCAGGGTCAATAACACACACGGAGCTGTCATCTATGATAACAATGCCTTCTTCTGGATTACCTCCTGAAAGATCTACCTGAGGTTGTTTTACAGTTAACTATCTTTTTTTGTAAGTAGAAGGAGTACACTCTAAAATAATGATAAAATGTTTAGTATAATAAACACATAAACCAGTAACATAATTGTTTACTATCATTATCAACTATGATGTACTGTACATGATTGTTATATGCTATGCTTTTATACAACTGGCAGCAGAGTAGGCTTGTTTACTCCAGCATCACCACAGACATGTGAGCAATGCATTGCTCTCTGATGTCAAAACATTAAGATAGCAACCTTAAGGTGTCACTAGGTGATAGAAATTCTTCAGCTTTATTATAATCTTATGGGACCACCATTGTATATGTGGTCCATGGTTGACCAAAATGGTGTGTGGGGCATGACTGTAGTTCCTTTGGAGTGTAGCATACCTCCTCATGGCTCATACTTCATAGTTTGCCTTTAGGGGCCTGCTGGGACATGAGTCAGGTTATACGTCTAGAAGAAAAGAAGGGTGATGGGGAAAGGTTCTGAGGAGAGCTAGCATCATCTTGCATGGTAGCTGCCCCAGGAGAGGTTATTACCATTTCCTAAGGTAATGCAGGATTAACCCCTCAGATAGAGATAGAAAGACTGTAGCTATTGGGAGTGGACAGACCACTTCCACTGGGGGTGAGGAAAACCCTTCCACTGGCAAAGAAGACTCATTTAGGGACTCAGCGTCCCCACGTTCATCAAGGTCTTCCCACATATCCCCATTTCAACTTAAAGGACTCCGTTTTTTCCCCCAGTCAATGCCATCAGTTTAACAGTGGACACCCTGTGATGCTGGGAGTTCAACTTGCATTGTGATTCAGCAAATTGCAAGATGAGATTCTGCATTTGATTTTTAGCAATTTCAGCCCTGTGGCTACAGGAGATGAGACTCTCTTTCAGGGCATACCCAGCACTTATGTCGTTTATGCAATGCTTGAGTTTTGAATTCACATCCCTAAGCTCATACTTTTCTTTCACCACTTTGCCCAGTGACATTAGGAGCAACCAACCAACATCATTATATTTCTTCATTTTCCAAGAATGTTTGAAAGTATCACATATAGAGTTACTAGCACTTTACTTCTTCTTTCGTATGTTTTAAAACTTGGCACTTATTTTATTTGAATAATATATGAGGAATCACAACTGCTTCAAAGCTTCAGGCCTTTCTAAACGAGGCCCTCCCTTGCATTCTTAATCTTGAGGAGATTAAAAGCCTCTGAGATCTTATTCTGTTTTGTAAGCTATATTATTCTCTTGGAGATAGCAGTCTTACGATCAGAAACTTGAAAGTTTATCAGACTCCCCTTGGGATAAAGTCTTACTCAGATTCAGATAGTCAGACCCTGATGGCAATGAATTCAATTCTGTCTTGATGGTCTGACTATATAGTAGGGCTGCTTCCAATTTCTCTCTTTTTTCTTGATGGCTTTGTTCCTAAAGAGTTTACTGGTTCATTATAAAGAACACTGAAAAGGATACAGATGAAGAGATGTGTAGGGCAAGGTATAGCAGAAAAGGCATGGAGCGTCCATGCCCTCCCTGGGCATGCTACCCTCCAGGAATCTCCATGTGTTCAGCTGTCTGGAAGCTCTGCACCCTGCTGCTTGTAAATAGGTGATCAGAAGTATCCCATGCAGACTTTTTTGTGTTTCTAAATAGTTCACTCCATGGATTATCAGTGCTCACTTTACTATTAGAAACATAGTCATCAGTGTCTTTAAATCCAATCATATTGGAGAGTCCATTTCAGAAGCCCTAGAACCAATTCAGAAAACTTATCCTTAAAATTTTGTTCCTCTAGAACCATTCTCAGTACCAAACAAAATCTGTATTCGTCAGGGTTCTCCAAGGAAATAGAACAAATATTATGTATTGGATAATAGATATATGTTGAAATACATATATATATAATATATATATATCCTGTCCTTCAGATAAATCCTATTCTTAATATATGTGTGCATGTGCTCATGTGTATATATACATATATATATTTATTTATTTATATTTATAATCCTATAAAGATTTATTATAGGAATTGGATCATGCAGTTATGGAGACTGAGAAGTCCCCTGATCTGCCATCTGCAAGCTGAAGAATGAGGAAACCCAGTGGTGAGTCTGATTCAGGAGGTAGAAGGCCTGAGAATTGGGAATGGGGGTGGAGTCTTGATCTGAGTCTAAAAGTCTGAAAATCAGGAACACCGATGGCTGACAATAGGAAAAGATGGCTGTCTCAGCTCAAGCAGAGAGAGTAAATTTGCCTTTCCTCTGCCTTTTTGTTCTATTTGAGCCCTCAACCGACTGGATGATGTCCACCCACGTTGGTGAGAACAATACTCTTTACTCAGTCTACCAATTCAAATGCTAATCTCTTCCAGAAATATCCTCACAGACACACCCAGAATTAATATTTTACCAGCTATATGGGCATTTCTCAGCCCAGTCAAGTTGACACATAAAATTAACCATCATGGTGCCTTTAAACAGAAACACACATAAAACAACATTATAAATTGATGGGATGATGGAGATCTTGTGACCAGAGGCTTGCAGGAACCTAATCTTGTATTTTGCAATGATTCAGTACTTGCTAATTCAGGTGACTTTATAGAACATAAAATGTGAATTGATTGTGTTTTGTTACCCTTGTTAAAATTCTTTTTTTTTTTTTAATGAGACAACCAGATTGTAATCAGTCAGACTTTGTTCCAGAACACTGCTCTGCTTCATGCTAGTTGTGCACCTTGAGTGGTCACTTCCCGTGGGCAGATGTCAGATTTCTTCTCAGTAGGATAAGAAGAATGCACTTGGGGTTCCCTTTCTTTTTGCCTTAAGTTGTACAGCTTGTTATTGCCTTGGAGAAGTAGATTATCTTGTGTAAGCCTGCTCCAGGTGACAGGTGAAGTTTCCTTCTTGTATCTGGAAGAGACTAGCCTCTCTGTTGAATCCTCCTGTGATTATGACCAGAGTGGCCACCTCCTAGGGCCTCTTGTTGGGAATACTGATAATTGCACATCCCCTCTCTTTCATTGCCTCCCTTCTCTACCACTTCCTTCTTTCATGGACTATCCTTAAATCGAGAGAAGTTTTCAGTCCCAAGGAGCCCAACAAACGGACCTTCCACACTGGCAGCATCCTGACCTATTTTATAGGTACACATGAAAGCCTAGTAGAGAACATCTAAATGATCCAGTATAAAACAAGAAGACAAAGGAGTTGGAAGTTTCATGTACTGAGTGCTCACAAAGAGTTGGGCATTGTACTGTGTACTTCGATAAATTACTCTATTTCCCATAACAACTTTGATAGTTAGATATTATTACGTCCATTTAAAAACAGATGTGGAAACTGAAGCTAAGAGAGTTAAGAACACTCAGTAAGTAAGTAGCACTGTGAACAATTCAAATTCAAGTTTTTCTCACTCCAAATCCTATCATTTTCACTTCTTTGTGGTGTTTTCCAATAAAGCCTACTTTGGAGGAGTTTACGGGGGACCTTCAAAGTCACAGGATCTCTGACTCCCTGGGGAACTTTGAGAAAGAAAGCAGATCATCGTGTATAACGGAAACTCCAAGGGGTTCAGTAGTTTCATAGGAACCCTGGATTCCAGTGGCCCATCTTCAGACCTTGGTGTAGGAGCAATAGTGGATCTCCAAATTAGTTGTTTCCCGGACTGGCACCCATGGCCTGTGGGCTGCTGTTTGTGGAAGGTCATTCTCTTAGCTCTGCTTGCTTTTTGCTGCTTTCGAGCACCCTTTTTCAGAACAGGAGCTTGGTTGCAACACTCTCTTTTGCTTGGCCCCAGGACAATTTTTCCACTGTCACCGCCCTGTAGCCTCAGCTGGCACAGAAATTCCAAAATAAATGAACGTGTTGTAAATCGGGAGAAAATATTGTGTCCTTGTGGTGTTGATGTTGATTGCAGTTCAGCGGCTCAGGCAGCGATGACCACAGCTCAAACTGCATATTTCTTTACCCAAACACGCAGAGGGGCTGCCGAGGCCAGGAGGTCTGCAGACACCTCCATTCAGTATGCACTTCAGCTTCTTAGAGGTGCGTTGGGCTGACAAAGTGCCGTTGATCTGCAGCCACCAGCTAGGCCAGGGGCCCAGCCTGTCAAAGCCAGGCTGAGACAAGACGCACCAGTCTTCCCAATGTGGCATTTGGGAACAGAGGCCTGCCGATAACACCTTGGCAGGAGGTGCCCCCTGGAGCAGCGTGGTGCTGGCCTTGGGAATGGCCCTCGGGCTTGCATTTGATTGGGGCTGGCACAGCACAGCTGGTAGCTAACTGAGGCCCTGTGGTGAGAGGCTTCATGAGCCAAGGGTGGGGCCTGGGTTTGCTTGTCAGAGTCTGGCTGTAGGCTCTGAGGGGTCTTGAAAGTTTGACCACCCAGCATCATTTTGGTAGGGACATGAGTAAGAGAGAAACAAAATCTTCTTTGAAGAGGGTTTGAGCAGGCAGAAGGAGACTGATCTGTTACATGATTCTTCCCCCTCTACTCCAAAGATTGGGACTGAATTTTCCAGGCAGCAATGGGAATTCTTGTACGGGTTACTTTCCCAGAGTGTTTTGGAGAGACATCTATTATTATTTTTCTGTCCGGCAGCCCCCATACCCTGCTTTAAGACATTGTTCCCACTGCCCAATCATGTGACTCGGTGGTACAGCCAATCAGTCTCTCATGCTCCTGAGTGTAAGGGTGGGACATGGTCATGACCTGCCAATCACAGGACTGCATTCCGCTGGCAGGAATGGACATTTAACTGCAGCTGGACCCATCAGAATCTTTCTCTGGAACTTTTTTTCTTTTTTTGAGATAGTATCTCTGTCGTCCTGTCTGGAGTATAGTGGTGCAATGATAGCTCACTGCAGCCTCAAACTCTTGGGTTCAAGCCGTGCTCCTACCTCAGACTCCTGAGTAGCTGAGACTACAGGTGTGCCACCACACCTGGCTAATTTTTAAATTTTCTGTAGAGAGGGGATTGTGCTATGTTGCCCAGACTGGTCTTGAACTCCTGGCCTCAAGTAATCTGCCCATCTTGGTCTCCCAAAGTGCTATGATTACAGCTGCGAGCTACCACATCCGGCCTTTTTTTCTCTTTTTCTTAGGGACTTTGGATTTGAAAGAGAAGGTGGTGCCTTTTATGACAGAGAGCTAGGAGGATATGAATTGGGAATGGCAGGTGGCCATATTTTTTACAATTTGGCGATGACCTATTTGAGGAATAGGAGAGAATAAGGCAATATGCAGAAAAAGCATCAGTACCAAGCAATGGGGAAGAAGGTGAGAGAGGGTCTTGAGGATTGTGCTTGAATTCCTGGACCAAGGCATGCCTGGAGCCAGGTTCATCCATGATTTCCCACTTTGATGGACGAATATAGTCTCTTCATCCTTTTTCTTTAATCCTAAACTAGTCTGAGAGTTCTATCTCAAATAAAGGTCATGGCTTGTGGACCATCCTCAGGCAAATCAAAACTGTATTTCTGAGGGGGAGAAGACAGAAACTGGGAAAGGAATTATGGACAGTCATTTTATGAAACCCATGCATGATAAATGGTCTGTGGTCCCACCTCTATCCCTTCCTATTAATTTGTTCTGCATACATACATATATTAAATGCCCACTGTGTGCTAAGCTTGTGCCAGGGATGGGGATATTAAAATGAAGAAGGTGAAATCTCTTGCCCTCAAGGATTTCACGGTCCAATTGGAAGAACAAACAAATAAACAGGCAACAATAATACATGGTGATAAAATACAGTACTAGGATTAGACTACAATGCTAGGAAGGAAGACTGGCACCCGGGGAACCTGGGAAAAGACAGCTAACTCAGGAGTAAAGGCAGATCAGAGACTTCCAAAAGGAGGCAGCACCTAAACTGAGTCCTAAGGGAAAACAGCTCCTGGAGATAGAGGTGCAGATGCAGCTGGATGTTCACCAGTAGCTCACCACCCCAAGCACCTTCTGATGGGTTATTATTTCTGAGAATAATGTGGGGATGCTAGAGAGGAGCAGATGTGGTGCTATCCTGAGTTGCACTAAGTAAGTTACAACAGATTTGGTCCCTCTTGAAGTGAAAAATATCCAACACACTAATTTGGTGAAGAGAAAAGAGAGAAAAGACAAAGGAACATACAGCTATAGAATCAAATTTGGCAAACGTATATCATGGTTTTTGTATCACCTCTGGTGAGTTCTGAAATCACTGAATGGCCAAACCCCAGGCAGCAATAACCAAGGGTCACTGGGGGCGAAGGTCAGAACCATTTGCTTATATGAGAGTGGAACTAACCATACAATGAGTTTTAAAAGTAGCTTTATTGTTTATTTTAAATGTTTATTGTTAATTTTTTTTAAATCAGAAAAAAACTCTTAAATCACTCAAAATACGGTTACCCAGAGATTTCTACTACTAAGATTTTGCTGAGCTTCACCTAGGCGTTTTTCTAAGGATGTATTTACATAGATTATTCATACACAGAGATATATGGCTATAATTTAATAAAAGTGGGATCATACTGAGTGTCCATTTATATAATGTTTTTATTCATTGATGACATCCTATGTTAATCTTAAATTCTGACAAATACAGAACTACACTATCATTTTTAGTGGCTGCATAATATTCCATCAAATGGAAGTATTGCACATCAATAAACCCTACTGAACTGCTGATGGACACCCAGAGGGTTCCCAAATTTTCACTCAGTTTTGATAGCAATACTGTGATAAGCCTCTCTGTAAACAAAGTGGAGTTCCTTAGGTTATGCCGCACTGGGGACCAGCACAGCATTTTTCAGAAGGTCACTTTATCCTGTGTCTCTTCGAGCATTGGAACATATTGATTCTCTGCTTGGCTTGCATGTAGAGATTCTGTTATAGGTCATGTACCTTTAAACACTAGCTTCACACGCAGCAGGAAGAGATGCTTATTCTATGAGAGGCAGTTTGGAACTGAGAGATCAAGAGATTCATTGTCTCCCACATCAAGCTCGCCTTGGACTTAGGCTTATTGGGTGAAAGTATTTCAGAGTCACACACACTACTTAAATTATTTCTCTTTTTCCCTTTTATTTATTTTTATTATTATTATTTTCAAAACTTTGAGCCTGGATCTCACTATACTGCCCAGACTCGTCTCAAACTCCTGGGCTCAAGCGATCCTCCTGCCTCAGCCTCTTGAGTAACTGGGATTACAGGCACATGTCACTGTGCCCAGCCTACTTAAATGATTTCTTTTCCTCTCTATGTTGCTGTCTTATATTTTTGCGTTCATATTTGTTAAATGTTCATGTAATGTAATCTTCCTTATCTGCCGCACATCCTTTTGCACTTATCCAATTATCTTTTTGGTGTAAATTGCTAGAAGTGAGATTACAGGACAAAGGTCTGCACAGTTTACATGCTGATACATACTGTCCAACAGCCCTCCAGAGATATCGTATCAATTTAGTGATCCCTTTTAACCACGGGGAAACAGTTTTTATGGTCATGCTTGGTTTGGGGGTTTTTCAACATTGCTTCATTGTAGAAAGCCTTCATTTAAAAGCAATCCCTTTGGGCGTTGCTAATGAGAATGACTTGAATTGGGTGGCCCCAATGGACATTTGCATCCAAGGCCTAGGTAAATGACAGAATATCTTTGTGGAAAGGACTCTGCCATAGATGCTGATGATGTAGAGATGAGCGGTCCCTAATTCTTGGCTTGGAGCTCTTATTCTGGGACTGGGGCTGAAAAGGGTTGGGAAGGAGACCAGAAATTGTGGTAACACATGACTGACTGGGGAGGCACTGGGAGCTATGACTTATGACCAATCAGGAGCTATGGACGTTCACAGGACATTCAAATGTTCCTATCAGGAAATGATCTTTCCAGGTCACAATTCATGTGCTCTATGCCTTCCTCACCTGCCCTTTTGGCCACTGCCTTTGCTGTCTGTCTGCTATTTCCAGCAGTGGTTTTCACATATTTTTGATCATGCCTTTCATTGGTAAAATAGTTTTGATGAGGTACCCACAATATTTGTATATGTATTGATGTATTGGTGAATAAAATATATAACTAAAAGCTGCTGTGCAAATCAATTATGCAATTATGAAATATATTCAGAAGCAAGAAGTTTTAAAGAATGAGATAAAAATGAAATAGTGTTTTAAAAGTCTCCCTAATTGTACTAGCCAAATACATATAAGCAGCTATGCCTTTAGGGTAAGGTAAATTGTAAATGAAAGTGGATTTGTAGCCACCCATTTTTCAAATAGTATTTTATTTTATTTTATTTTATTTTATTTTATTTTATTTTATTTTATTTTAGACAGAGTCTCTCTTTTTTGTCCAGGCTGGAGTGCAGTGGTGTGATCGTGGCTCACTGCAACCTCCGCTTCCCAGGTTCAAGCAATTCTCTTGCTTCAGCCTCTGGAGTAGGTGAGACTACAGGTGTGCATCACCATGCCTGCTAATTTTTGTATTTTTAGTGGAGACAGGTTTTGCCATGTTGGCCAAGCTGGTCTCGAACTCCTGGTCTTAAGTGATCTGCCCATGATGGCCTCCCAAAGTCCTGATATTACAGGAGTGAGCCACCATGCCCAGCCTCCAACAGTCTTAATAATTTGATTTGTTGGACAATTTTCTTATCATATCTGATAATTTAGTTGATGGAGAGCTCACTAGAAGTAGGGAAAGCAGGATTGTCATTTTCCGTATTTTGTTGTCACTTGTGCTTGTGTTATCAGTGTTATCCTTCATCCATACTTTCTTTGCAAATATTCTTTTAAAAGCCATTCATTGATTTTGCAATGAGTTTGGTTAAAATTAGGTAATGTAAAACATTAATCTACTTAATTGGCACATGTAAATTGCAATACACGTAGAAATGCACTGAAATCAGGGAAACCAGGAAGGGCATTGCTGTCAGTCATCTGTATTTTGGGAGCCCCAGTTAACCCTCAGTACACCTTGCATGCTGTTTGTGCTATCTTTCCCCTGTCATATGGACCAAGGAAGACCACAAGTGACAACTTAGACATTAAATAACGTAAAGCTCAATTCATTTTTAAGATAAAATAAATACGCATTGCAATGCTAATGTTTTCTCTCAGTTCTCGGGATTGTTGTGTGCATCCTCTGGAATGTTAAAACTAACTGTGTTGACTGTTGATTGATATGGTGAAGTAGACAAAAGGTGGCTGCAAATTCTTTGTTCCTCCTCCCATTGAGCAGTGGAATCTCATTTCCTATTTCCTGAATCTGAGCTGGTCTAAGTGACCTGCTTGGCAGAAAGAACCGGGGTGGAGGTGACATTCTGGAATTTCAAAAGCATGATCATATGAACCCTTGAAGCTTTGGATTGAACCTCTTGAGACACTCTCCGTGTGATCCCTGAGCGGCTGCATAAGAAGTTTGGTTACCCCGCCTGATACTGCAGGCTGAGCCTAGCCTTCTGGCAGTCCCAGTACAGATGTTAGAAGTGAGAGTGAAGCTGTCTTCTGTCCATCCACCCAGGTGAATTCTTTGTTGACACCGTGTGTAATGGAATAACCAGCCAGCTGTGTCCTGGACCAAATTTGTGGACCAAATTCCTGATCCATAAACATGTGAGATATAATAAAATGGTGTTGTTTAAGACACCACATTTAAAGGTGTCTATTTGTAGCTTCTATTTGAAGCAACAGACAGCCTTAACTTGTGGCTTTACCCTTCTAGCTAGATGCATATGTAGTCCCTCTTGACTTTAGTGAGAACTTCCTTTCTAGGCTTATTTTTTTTAATCTCTAAATATACTTCCCAGTAGTATATTTTATTGCCATCTCTGGTAGATGATAAATTGCCATCTCTGGGAGAGAGGGCATCACAGGAAAATGCCAGATCTTTTCAGACTCACAGGGAGGTGTGATTTTTCCTGTCTTATCCATACCTAAGGTTGGATTTGATCTGTAGCCCCTTCTCTGGATCCAACTCTGCTCAGAGATTTTCAGTGCCAGGATGACATGTTTTGGCTCTGTGTCTCCACCCAAATCTCATGTGAAATTGTAATCGCTGATGTTGGAGCAGGGACCTGGTGGAAGACGATTAAATCATGGGGTGGACTTCCGCCTTGCTGTTCTCGTGATAGAGTTCTCATGGGACCTGGATATTTAAAACGTGTAACACTTCCTTCATTCTCTCTCTCTCCTGTTGCCATGTGAAGATGTGCCTGCTTCCGTTTCACCTTCCACCATGATGGTAAGTTTCCTGAGGCCTTCCCAGCCGTGCTTCCTGTACAGCCTGCAGACCTGTGAGTCAATTAAACCTCTTACCTTTCAGGGTAATTTATATCTTATCTATGTCTTTATAGCAGTGTGAGAATGGACTAATACTTCAGGACTTTTCCCCCTCCTTAGCCTATTGACCCTGTGGAAAGGTTTGTCTAAGGTCCTCAGCCAGTGGGGTAGAACCTGCATCCACTCTGGCTTTTCTTACCAGTGCCGGGTCTCATGGGTCTTGCTCTTGCATTGACAGAATTCTCAGAACCTCATTTGAAACTTGACCTTCAGTGCATCTCTGCCCAGGAGCCTAAAAGCTGTGTTCTTGTCTCCTCCCTATAGAGGCCTCCTAATACTTGAGGTAGATCTGGTTTGGGCCAAGGAAGTTTATCAGGCCCAGGTCTTTGGATTGTTTGTCCTTCTTTGAGGGAGTGGAAACTTGTCCCCTAACCTCATAAAAGAGGGACTTCTTGCCAACTCCTCCCTTACCAGGTTCCCTTTCCTCCTTACCACAAAGTCAACCTGCCTGGGCAGGCTTTACTTTCTCCCTGAAATGAAAACTAATTGAAACGTTGTATTGGTTACCTGCTGCCACAGTGATGTTGGTAGCAAGTCACTCCAAAGCTCAGTGCTCTAAACAATACACATATTGTTACTTTTTTTTTTTTTTGACAGAGTCTCTGCCTGTTGCCCGGGCTGAAGTGCAGTGGTGTGATCTTGGCTCACTGCAACTTCTGCCTCCTGGGTTCAAGAGATACTTGTGCCTCAGCCTCCTGACTAGCTGGGATTACAGGTGTTTGCCACCACACCCAGCTAACTTTCATATTTTTAGTAGAGACAGGGTTTCATCATGTTGGCCAGGCGGGTCTTGAACTCCTGGCCTCAAGGGATCTACCAGCCTTGACCTCCCAAAGTGCTGGAATTACAGTCATGAGCCACCATGCCCAGAGAACAATAAATATTTCTTATCTCTCATGAAATCGAGAGTTTGCCAAATGGTCCTTGTGGTCTCAGTTGGGGCACTTTTGTTCTGTAGTCAGCTGTGAGTCTGGTGGGCGGCTCTGCTGTTCTTGGTTGAGCATTCTCGTATGCTTGGGAGTTGGCTAGCTATAGGCTGGTACAGGAAGCCTTGGTTGGGAAAACTACTCTCCTTATAATCCTCCAGCAGGCTCTTTCAGTTGTATCGTGAGGCTATCACCATCTCATGGTAGAAGTAGAAACATGTAAGTGTTTTTGTTTTTGTTTTTGGAGCTGTTTTCCCACATGGCCAAGGCAAGATACAGAGTAGGAGAGGACTGTGAAGTTACAGGGCAAAAGATAGCCACAGGGAGGCCATTAATTGACCATTAATATAATTAACCTAACAATAAGATCAACTCTATCTTCTTTCAAGTGGTTGCTGAAATGTCACCTGGAACAATATAAAGACAATCATTTGGTGGGAGCTGTAGTCATGAGAAAATGTGAATATTGGCAGATACATAGGGCTGAAGCAAGGAAAGGTGATGAAGAAATGTCCTGCTCACAATCTCTCCCTGACGGACAAGCTCCTATTAGTGCCTTCCATTGGCCAAACCCAACCTGAAGCCAGCCAGTAGAAGAGCCCAGAAGACATAGGCCAGAAAGGTCAGCCTCCCTGGTCACAGAGGATATAGATGAGGGCAGAGAGTGTATCTGGGTGTATGTATCAAGCAGGTAATTCTTTCTTTAGCCATACCACTGGGACAGAACCAATAAAACCTTCCTCCTAACTCCAAGCTCAGGAACTTTGAGATGGGCTAGTTTCAAACAAAGCCACACTCAGCAACTCCCCTCTTTCTCTTAATCCTTCTGTCCTTATATTGGCTAGGTACTCTGAGATGCAGATGCCAAGACAGGTTTAGACTTACTGGGAGGAATGACTGTAAGTAACAAAAGGAGAGGAAGCCAGAGGAGATTAGAAGAGCCATTAGACCATGATGCAGGTCTGACACCTTTGAAGGGAGAAGAGAGAGGGTTGGATACATAGAGTCTCAGACAACAATGCACTTCTAAAAAAGTTTCAGTTAGGCCAAAGGGAAGTCCTTGAACCAAAGTCCATATTAAGAGTCCCATGTTTTGCAAGAACTATATGCCCAAGTATCACTGCCATGCTTACCCTTTGACTGACAGCAGCTGTGAAATGTGTGGTCTGTACACACAGTGCTGCATTTGGAGCTCGGCAGCTGGAGCCATCAGTCAATTATGCACTTGGTAGTAGTAGATCTGAGAGGCAAATTTTCATGTCTTCTACCCTTCTTTCCTCCTTCTCTCTCTTTCTTCCTTCTTTTTTTTCTTCAGTTAATATTTTTGGAGTGCTGTTTAAGTTCAGGCTTGGTGCCAAGTACTGGTGATAAATAACAAATAAAACAAACATGATCTTTACCCTTATGGAGCTTACGTTGGTTCTTCTTTATGATTTTTTTGCTAGGGTTCTGTTGAATGATCTCAATTAAAAGCATTTTTGAGTGGAAAGAGGGAGATTTATCTAGCTCTATGCTCTTTCTCCCCATCCTTTCAACCCACAGAGCCTAGCCAACTGCTTGGTACAACATTCTGAGACCCATATTACCTAAGCCCAAATCCAGGCCATTCTTATTTGTAAATTTACTTACAGCAAAAGTCATAAAAAAGTATGAAAATTAAATCACATTTTTTCATAGTTTTAATGTTTGCCCTTCAAGAATTAGGACAAATTCATGGAACTGAACTGATCGTGGGAAATCCAGGGTATATGTTAAATGAAGCAAACAGGTTGACTTAATCAGACTTGTTTGGATGCAAACAGAGAGTCATCTAAGTTACTCATAGGTTTGTCATAAGTTAACATGTGCATGGGAACTCAGGGAAAGCTGTTTAGCTGGCCTTGGGAAGATGAAGAAGTCCAGGAGAATCTGGGCCATACAGAGACAGAAAGTGGAATTGAAGGTCATTTGGATCCTGCTGCTTCCAGGAATGTTGGTCTCAGGTGTGCATGGATCTTGACTCTGATGGTCCACCATTTTGATGACTCATCTCTTCCCCATGGCTTCTCTTCCTACTGACTGATTTCCTCAGCCTCTGTCCTTTATGTTCTTGACCTCATCTTTTATTTTGTAATTTTTGAGACAGAGTCTCACTCTGTTGCCCAGGCTGGAGTGCAGTGGAGTGATCAAGGCTCATTGCAGCCTCGACCTCCCAAGGCTCAGGTAATCATCCTGCCTCAGCCCCCCAGGTACCTGGGACTATGGGCACATGCTACCACACCCAGCTAACTTTTGTCTTTTTAGTAGATATGGGGTTTTGCCATGTTGGCCAGGCTGATCTCTAACTCCTGGACTCAAGTGATCTACCTACCTCTGCCTCCCAATATGCTGGGATTATAGGCTTGAGCTACTGTGCCTGGCCTCAACCTCATCATTTCTTTTTTTTTTCTTTAGACTGA
Organism: Mandrillus leucophaeus; assembly: GCF_000951045.1. Lineage (NCBI taxonomy): Eukaryota > Metazoa > Chordata > Mammalia > Primates > Cercopithecidae > Mandrillus > Mandrillus leucophaeus. The sequence continues at coordinate 5,756,369 of NW_012102032.1, forward strand.
GTCTCGCTCTGTCACCTGGGTTGGAGTGCAATGGTGCGAACTCCGCTCACTGCAACCTCCACATCCCAGGTTCAAGCTATTCTCCTGCCTCAACCTCCCGAGTAGTTGGGATTACAGGCACGTGTCATCGTGCCCAGCTAATTTTTTGTATTTTTAGTAGAGATGGGGTTTCATCATGTTGGCCGGGATGGTCTTGATCTCCTGACCTCGTGATCTGCCTGTCTCAGCCTCCCAAAGTGCTGGGATTACAGGTGTAGCCACCACACCCGGCCCATCATTTCTGACTCTCGTAATTTCACTTTGTTCATGATGCATCATGGTCCCTCTGGTTTCTTTCTGTCTCATGATCTCTAGCTATCTGTTGCTAAATGTTTTACTCTCCTGGTATTTCTATTGTTCAAATACTAGACAGAAAAAATCTGATTGGCCCAGGTCTTCTTTTATGACAGTCCACCTAATTGGTGCTGGACTGAGGAACCTTGTTCAGAAGTCCGATTGTGGTTCTGATTGAACAGATTACAAAACTGAGACCCAGAGAGGTTAAATGACTTGCCACAGGTCATAGAATTAGCAAACAGCTGGCCCAGGATTCACACCTATATTCTTGACTCCATGTCTATACTGTTTCTTCTTCAACACCCCACTTCCCTTGTCTTTCAAGGGAGACATTTATGCCTGGGTTAGATACAACTCACAACATTCACTTCTCTGCCTTCTTTAGCCTGACACACATGTTTCCCCAGAATCCAGGGAATGCATGTATGTGCCTCTCTTTGTCCTTTACTTATCTCAGAATCCCAGTGACCATCTAGTCCATGAGGATGATGACTGTGTGCTGTCTGCTCCCTTCTTCATGTTATGTTGGCCTCTACCACACACCTTCTTCTGGGATAGTAAAAATAATTTTGGATGAGAAGGTGTCAGAAGGCCTGAGTTTAAGTCTTGGCTCTGCTACTAATGAGGTGGGTAACCTTGGGCCACATTTTTCTGGTGACAAATGAGAAAGATTTTTAAGTTTCTTGGAGTCTTTATAGTCCATACCCCAAATAAAGCTTATCTCCACGTCTGAAAGCTGATTGGCTTTGGCCTAGGATCCTGAGTCTCTGGTCCTTCCAGGTGGATCAGAGTTTTTTCATAGCCTGCTACTGACCACAGCCACCATGTGTAGTTGTTCGGGAAATTGGAGGAGGCTGCGTTGCCCTTAAAAATGGCTTGAACTTTGAGTAAATGCTATTTTCCATCTGATTCAGGGCTTTTCACATAGGAGGAATGTGATATATAGCTGAGTGGGAGAAAATAATTCTCCATAGTCTGAATTCATTTTCTTCAGCTGTTTCCCAAGACCATGCTTTTGATTCAGCAAAACCCCACAGCTTCACACGTATCATCCTAGTCTGTCTGGAGTCCCAGTCTGCGGATACAGAAGTCTAATCAATGGAGAGTTCATTGTCATCTCTTTCATTCATTAAAAATTGAGTGCCATGGCATAGTTCTTGGTTACTAGGCTTGGAACAGTGAGTAAAACAAATAAGACCTTTTCTTTTGGATTTTTGGATTCCAGAGGAGAGATAGCCAATAAATAAGGGATACATATGTCATTCTGACTTCTCAGATGACTCTTCTTTAGAAATCCCATGGGGAGTAAATCAAACAGTGCTAGTATCTTCTTCTTTTTTTTTTTAAACTGCCTCCTCTTGTTACGCATAACAAATAAGATCTCATTAAGAATAATTTCTCCAAATATCCCAATGGCCCAGGCTTTGTCATAGTAAAATTTACTTACAACGAGACCCAGTGAATTGCAGTCCCATCTTAGGAGCTGATGCTATATTGAAGCAGACATACTCTCATAATCACCTGAGAAGCAGCAGGATACAGTCAAACATTCTTGGTTACACAGTCAGTCAGGTTTGTGTTTAAATTCCCATTTCTCCACTTATTAGCAGTGCAACTATGGGAAAGTTACTTAACCTCTCTCAGCATATATGTATCATTTATCAAATAGTTTGGGTTATCGTGTGGTTTTACATGAGATAAAAAGTCAAAATACTTGGCACATAGTAGGTGTTCATTAAATGCCCATTTTCAATCTTTTCCCTAAAAGTAAATTAGTGACAAAATGGGTTCTGAACCACACAGTGGAAGAAGGAAACTGTCATAGACATTTTTGAACTAAACTTATTGCTCCATTTATTAGATAATGTTTGCATTTATTCCCATTATCATTAAATAATTAATTACTGTTATGTGCCAAGGCTACTAGGCCTGCTAGGTTATGGGAATGAAGTGGCAAGCAGGACACAGTCCTTGTCCCTGTAGAGTTGTTTTAAAATTTTTCTTTGTCTTTGACTTCTTCCTCCCTCCCTCCTCCCCTCCACCCACCCTTCTCCCCTCCCCACTTCCTCTCTCCCTCCCTCTCTTCCCTCCTCCCTCCCTCCCTCCCTCCCTCCCTCCCTTCTGTCCTTCCCTTCCTCTCTCCCTTCCTTTCTTCTTTCCTTGTGTCCACCAGTGGGCCTTTCGTGTGGGGTTATATTTTAGAAAGCATGATTAAAATGATGTTTGAAGTTACATGGGAGGTAGTAACTATAGAGATGTAGAAAATGATAGGAAAATAATGGCGAGGAGGGGCAGTTTTGCTTTCTTCACCTTTTTTTATGTATGATGAAGAGCCCATAATCAGGATACTATTACTATAGAGAGTGACTCTTACATAGAAAGGATCCAGGAAGAGTGTTTATTGTGTAGGAGCATTAATTGTAACCATGTGGGCCAACAGCCTGTCATGGAAATAATCCTTTTATTTGTGTAGCTCTTTACAGTAATGGGATGTGCCATCCTGGAAGCTGACTTGTGTTACTCTCTGCAGGGATGCAGGCCAGTGACAATTTACAAGTCTATTTTCTAAGGTTGCTCTAAACAACTGGTAACTGAGGTGATGAAGGGGTAGAGGCTTTGCATAAATAGAAAAGCAAATGTATATTTGTCGGCATTGCTCTCTTCTCCTTTGCTTTTCCCTCTTTCCAAAAATAAAGTACATTGTTCCTAGGGAGTGGAATTTGCAGTGGCAGCTGTCTGCCTGGCTGATCCTTCTCAGAGAGCAGAGCTCAAGGAAGTAACTAGGGTTAACTTGAGTTTGTTCTGTCCTCCATAGACACCGGGATTGACGCTGCCAAAATAGCTGCGTTCACAGGGTGTGTCAGACTGAGCTTGAAATGCCCATTGCTTGCACATTTACAAGTGACACACAGCTCTGTTGGTACCTGGGTCCTTGGGTTCTACACAAGTGTTCCCCATTGGAAAGCGTGCTCCAAAATGGTGCCATTTGTCAAGAGTGGCATAGCATTCCTTCTGTCCTTCTTTACTCTCTGAAAATCACCTCTCTTGCTCTGACTCAACAACTCAAATGAGGTTTGATTTTGCCTATGCTATTGTTTGTCCATCTGTTAATCTGAGAGGCTGATCAAAATTGTGAAGGAAGACATTAACTTTGTACCATGCTATAAGGCTGGCTTTAAATAAAATTTAGGATTTATAAGATAACAGCTCAGGGTTGCTGATCTAGGTTGTTTGCCCAGGAGAGGAAACAATTTATTCAGGAAAGTTCTGTGGGCAAAGTTCAGGTGCATAGTCAATGTTTCTGATTTGAATCAATTCAACCAACACTTTGTGTAGTTACTGCATCAAGACGTCTGTGTGAAACACTCTAGCCTTTCCTCAAATGGCTGCTTCGGTGTTTTACATTAGTAGAGATATTATGGAGGGATAATGTGCATGTGACCCCAGGAGTGTCAATCTTAAGTGGTAGTGGGAGAAAAGATAGCATTGGCACTTGGGAAAAATTGTTCTCAGCTACATTTTGTTAGCAGGCACTAACCAAGTGTGTTAGGGGTTATGGGTAGTGACAGAACATCTGTTCACCCATCCATCCATCCATCCATCTATCCCATTTAAAAAATTGACTCCCCAGCACTTTGGGAGGCCGAGGCAGGCAGATCACGACGTGAGGAGATGGAGACCATCCTGGCTAATGCAGTGAAACCCCGTCTCTACTAAAAATACAAAAAATTAGCCAGGCGTGGTGGTGGGCACCTGTAGTCCCAGCTACTCAGGAGGCTGAGGCAGAAGAATGGCGTGAACCTGGGAGGCGGAGCTTGCAGTGAGCCGAGATCGCACCACTGCACTCCAGCCTGGGTGACAGAGTGAGACTCTGTCTCAAAAAAAAAAAAAAATGGACTCTGTGCTTGCTGTTACGGTTAGTGAGAATAAAATATATCTTTACCATAATAAGGGCACTCATTGGATTATATGGTAAACCTCCCCCCTACCCCAAAGACATACATACATCTTAATCCCTGGAATCTGTGAATGTGTCCTTATTTGGAAACAAGACCTTTACATATGTAATTAAGTTAAAGATCTCAAGATGAGATAAGTCTGGATTATCTAGGTGGTCCTAAATCCAATGACAGGTGTTCTCATAAGAGACACACAGAGCAGAGACACACAGAGAAGAGACACAGAGAAAAAAGAAAAAGACCATGTGAAGATGAAGACGGAGATTGGAGTTATGCAGCCAGATGCCAAGGATGCCTGAAGCCACCAGAAGCTGGAACAGGCAAGGAAGGATTCTCTTCCAGAGCTTTTAGCAGGTCCTGCTAATCCCTTGATTTTAGACTTCTGACCTCCAGAACTGTGTGAAAATGAATTTCTGTTGTTTTAAGCCACCAAGTTTGTGGTAATTTGTTGCATTAGCTCTAGTAAACGAATACAGGGCATTAGCAAGTAATTTTATTATGGAAATCCATAGTTGGAAGCCAGCTTTTCCCGAGCTTTCACAGGCCTTTAGAATTCATTCATTCACTCCCTCTTGAGGCACACAACTCAGGGCCACTATTTGCCGGGCACTGTTCTTGGTGCTGAGAAAACAAAGACAGTAAGATACAGCTCGGCCCTCTAAGGAGCTCACAGAGGGAACCAAAGCAGTAACTTAGCCAACAGAGAAAGGCACTTAGAGGTGTGTGCTGTGGGAGCACAAAGTGGGGCTGGGCACTTCAGTATTTTTGCAGGGAGATGATGAATAGCTTATTAAAACAGAGACACTTGCTTTATGGTATGGATGTGCTCAAAACTAGGGGAAATCTGCTTTCGCAGAAAGCACTTCTGGGTTGGGTGCAGTGGCTAATGCCTATAATCCCACACTTTGGGAGGTTGAGGTAGGCAGATCATCTGAGGTCAGGAGTTCAAGACCCTCCTGGCCAACATGGTGAAACTCCATCTCTACTAAAAATATAACATTAGCCGGGCATGGTGATGAGGTGTACCTGTAATCCTAGCTACTTAGGAGGCTGAGGCAGGAGAATCACTTGAACTTAGGAGGTGGAAGTTGCAGTGAGTTGAGATCACACCACTACACTCCAGCCTGGGCGACAGAGAGAGACTCTGTCTCAAAAAAAAAAAAAAAAAAAAAGCATTTCTGTGGGGTGTGAGCAATGATTTCTCTACTCTAACCTTAGGCTCACTTAATAAGGAAAGACTGTAACTCATAATTTATGGAGGCCCATGGGGAAGAAAACAAAAGGGTCCTTTCTTGAGTAGGCTGACTATGTGTGGAGTTTATGTGTCAATCTCTCTCTGACATTGCCAGCTCTGGTTTGAAATCCTGATGAGCTGGAGATGGTAACTGGTGGTGGAAGGGTGGGGTTGAGAGGGTGTGAGAGGGTGGAATGGAGGGAGGGAAATTTGTCTGCACAGAAAAGACATCCCCATCAGGAGCTGGGCCTCAGCTAGATGTAGACTAAAATTTCCCAAAGATGCTGTTTTGTCTTAGAGACTTGTTTGAATATAGTCACTCTTTTATTCACTAATAAAACATTCATTTACCATCATGAGATAAACAAAATGGACTGTGTTAGGGGTCAAGATGGGATGGTCCTGGAAGACAAGAAAATCATATCAGGAGTGATTAGTGATATGGGGCATAAGACAAGACCTTCAGTCTGAGGAGCAATGTAAGGCCAGGCATGTTTAGCCCCAAATGTGAGTGTATAGCCAGATGTGATGATAATGAATATCGATGGTTAGAAAAGGGAGATCAGAGAGGGCCACCATGGCCAGGAAAGGCATTCTGAGGAATGAGTGACTTGAGGTGGAGAGATGGGTAGGATTTATTTATTGTTATTATTTCTTACTTTTTTGAGACAGGATCTTGCTCTGTCACCCAGCTAGGGTGCAGCGGAATGGTCATGGCTCACTGCAGCTTCTACCTCCTGGGCCCAGGTGGTCCTCCCACCTGAGTAGCTGGAACCACAGGATTGCACCACCTTGTCTGGCTAATTAAAATTTTTATTTTTTTTTGTAGAGAGAGAGTCTTGCTATGTTGCCCATGCTGGTCTTGAACTCCTGGGCTCAAGTGATCCTCCTGCCTCGGCCTCCCAAAGTTCTGGGAGTGGAGACATGAACCACTGCACTGGTTGACCTGGGTAGGATTTAGATGAGAGCAGGTGGAGGTTGATAGGTCTTCCTCCCTCCCTCCCTCCCTTCCTGGAACCCAGGGTAGGAAGAAGATAGCATGCTTAAAATGTCTACTGTCAAAAAAATTGTCATCTGGGGGAAGCAGATGAAACTTGTGTTAGCTGAAACATCAAATTCTGGTAAAAAAAATCTTGGGAGACAAGACATAATATAATATTTTTTAAAGTAGAAAATATAATTTGTTGCCAGACTGTGAAGTCCTTGACTGCCAGCTTAGATGTTCAGCTATGATCCTAAAGGCAGTGGGAAGTCATTGCTGTTTCTTTTTTCTTTTTCTTTAAAAAGAATGAAATGTATTTTTTTTATCCTAAAGGTAATAATCCTTATCCTGGGAAGTAGAAGGATTATGGAAAAGAAGGAAAAATAAATAACCTGTAATTTCGCCTTAAATAAATGATGACTGTCAGCATTGTTTCCTGTATATTATTTTTAAATAGTTAAAGAAATCATTTATATATATATATAGTGTATATATATATATACTGTTTTATATCCTCTTTTTAATCTTACCATTATAACACAAGCCTTTCCTGATGTTATTTTAGTCTTTCAGCCGCATAGTTTTTAATGTCCACATCTAGGAGATGCACATTAATTTACTTAATCTTTCCCCTATGGTTGAATATTTGATTTACTAGCACTTTTTCATTATAATAAATCATGCTGGGATAATCTTCTTCCATATTTATGATTATTTCCTTTGGCTAGATCCCTAGATGGGGAATCACTGAATCAAAGGGCATGAACATCTTTAAGGTTCTTTGAACGTTCTGCCAAATTGCTTCCTTGGGGGTTGTTGAGCTTTGGAAGTACATGATGAAAGATGAGTCTCATAGCCGAGGACAGGCAGGGCCAGGCCAGAGAGAAAGAGCATTCCAAACATTCTAGCAGGAAGAGACATTCCAGAGTCACCGAAGCCGCAGTCCTGGTGGTGTGTTGTCCTGATATGAAAGCATTGCTGGTGCCCCTGCCATTTATAGAAAGCTGGCTTTGAATTCTTCCCTACAAGGACAGTAGTACTCCAGCCATGATGGTCTTCTGTTCTGCTGTTGGAGCACACCATGCTGACTTCCACCACAGGGCCTTTGCATTTGCTGTGTTCTCCTGGGAACACTCATTCCTCAGATTTTGCCATGCCTCATGCTTTTGTATCATCCTCTGCCTCCAGCCACTTCTATCAAGTTGATTTTATTCATAGCACTTATTTTTCCTGACCTCTAGTCAATGTTCAGTAGATATCTATAGAATGATTGAAACCATTCACTCATTCATTTAATCTATGAGTATTTTCTGAGGGCCACTTAAAAATATTCTCATTGCTCTTCAGGTAAAGAACAAACTATTTAGCATAGCCTATAGAAGGGTTTCCAGAATGAATTTCTACTCAAATTCTCCCGTTTTATTTTTATTATTTTAGACAGAGTCTCACTTTGTCGTGCAGGGTGGAGTACAGTGGTGTGATCTCGGCTCCCTACAACCTCTGCTTCCTGGGTTCAAGTGAGTCTCCTGCCTCAGCCTCCCGAGTAGCTGGGATTACAGGCACCGACCACCACACCCAGCTGATTTTTATAGTTTTAGTAGAGATGGGGTTTTACCCTGTTGGCCAGGCTGGTCTTGAACTCCTGACCTCAGATGATCTGCCCACTTTGGCCTCCCAAAGTGCTGGGATTACAGGCGTGAGCCACTGTGCCCAGCCTTTCCTGTTTTATCTTGTCTCACATCCTGCCTTAGTCTCTGTTCATCAGCTCTACTCTCTTTCTTTATATTGTTGAATGTGTCCTGCTGCTCACTGCCATACGGACTTTGCACATACTGTTCCCTCTGCCTGGAACATACTTCTTGTTTTTATCTCATTAACTTCAACTCAACTGTTATGTCTCAGAGCAATGGCACTTTCTTGGAAACTTTCCTTGACCCCCAAACTAGATCAATTTCCTCTATTTCAAAATTTTTGTGGGAGTTAATTTCCAAAGATGATCCCCTATTAACCATACCTTCCAGCATTGAGGCACTTTTGTGGTTCCCCTTCCTTGAATCTATTGACTTTTTTTTTTTTTTTTTGCCAATAGAATGTGACAGATGTAACACTGTGCGGTTTCTGAGACAGTCTTGAGAAGCCTTGCATCTTCCACTTGGATCTCTTAGAATGCTTGCTCTTGGGACGCCTCCCCTTCTCAGAATCCAGCCACCGTGCTGTGAGAAGCCCATGTTACATGGAGAGGCCATGGGTAGGTGCTGTGGTCAAAAGGCTCAGCTTGAGTTCCAGCCGATAGCCAGTATCAACTGACCATGATGCTGAATTTTCATGTGCCTCCACCTCCAACTGCTATCTGACTGCAACTGCATGACAGAGGCCAAGTCAGAACCACCCAGCTGAGCCCAGTCAGTCTGTAGAACCATAAGACACAAAAACACATGTTTATCTTAAACCACTAGTTTTGGGATTGTTTATTACACAGCAACGTATACCTGAAACACATTTGCAGCATTATATTCCTTAGGGTACATCACTCTACTCCTTTGTTGTACTCATCACAGCTGTGACTGTGTGTTTCATGCCTAATTATTTAATTAATGATTCTCTAAGGATTCTCTTCTTGCTAATCTATAAGCTGTATAAGGACAGAGACAATGCCGACCATTTATTTTGCTTTTATTTTGGGGCTTTGTTTTGGCTCATCATTGACAATTGTCACCTCATGGCCACTTAAGAAATGTTTGGAGAGTCTTTTTTTTTGGGTAAGTTTCAGGAGAGGCAGGAATTTGCCTTCCAATAAGAAAGTTGGAAAGTCTTTATGTGTTAGAGAATATCTGACAGACAGGGGACAGCATGTGCCCAGAGCTCAGCCAGTCAGATGCTCCTACCTGGGTCTTAGAATCTGGAACCAGTGATGCAGAGAAGCAGGGAGGGCTGAGGATTCATTCCGGTGGCCCTGGTAGCAGCATCTGGTGTCCAGTAGTGTCAGCCTCGATGCCCTAACTGACACCTCTGAGGTATAACCTTGGCTGTGCTATGGGTGCCCAAATTCCTTTAGTTCCTGCCTATCGATTTTACAAGTTGGTTCTCCAACCTTGCTGGTATCCCTTCAGAATTTCATTTATGTTTAAGTTAGCCAGAATTGCTTTTTGTTGTGTGTAACTGGTGATGTTGACTAGTTACATAGTGCCCAGCATGTAAGTATTCTTAAAGGAATGAATATGAATGAGTGTCAGGGGCCAAGGTGGCTATCAGAGATTCCAGGATAAATAAACCTCTAATTCAGAGATGCCTTTTTTTTTTTTTAGATGGAGTCTTGCTCTGTTGCCCAGGCTGGAGTGCAGAGGTGTGATATTGGCTCACTGCAACCTCCACCTCCTGGTTCAAGCAATTCTCGTTACTCAGCCTCCTGAGTAACTGGCATTATAGGCAAGAGCCACCAAACCTGGCAAATTTTTGTAGTTTTAGCAGAGATGGGGTTTCACCATGTTGGCCAGGTTGGTCTGGAACTCCTGACCTCAAGTGATCCGCTGACCTCGGCCTCCCAAAGTGCTAGGATTATAGGCGTGAGCCACCATGCCCACCCAGCCAGATATATATATATATATATATTTATCTATCTATATCTATATAGATATATAGATATCTATAACTATGCTTTACTGAATTATAGATATCTATGTAGAGTAATTAGAGGTAAGTGCTGCAAGAATGATGGGCACAAAATTATGGGAACCAACTATAACTAAGAGAGGAAGTGGGAGGGGATCGCCTGGACTTACGTCAGTGACTGTAATTAGATAACCTGTAAATATTTATTTGTTGAATAAATTGATGAATAAATAAATATGATATTGAAGTAATTAAATGAAAAGCTTTGTCAATTGTAGAGTACTACATAAATAGAAAGTATTATCCTTAGACTAACACGTTGAATTCTGTATTAGTTATGTTGCAAATATCAGAAAACTCAAGTCAAACTAGCTTAAGTAAAAAGAGAATTGATTGGCTCATATATCAGAAAAGTCCCGGAAGTATAATAATTTCAGGTGCTTGGGTATTGTTATCAATATCTTTTCAGCTTTGATCTTGTCTGCATTGGTGTTATTCTTAGGTTCTGTCTCAGCGGTGGTTCCCAGACATTCAAGATTTCCTGTCTCAGGTCCAGGCTCAGAAGACACAAACAAACAAGAAACTACTTTTGGCTGTTCCAGCATAAAACCTTGGGTTTGCATTGATTGGACAAGATTGGCCTACTTTGGGTAATATATATGATGCCTGAATTGGCTAGACCTAGTTCATGAGCCTGAAGCTGTGTTGGAATTCAGCCCTACTGCAACTACTCACAGTTAGGGTCATGGGCACTGCATGCCGTCTACCTGGATTTGTAAATCTCGGTTCCGCCATTTAAGAGCAAATCACATATTTATCTGTAAGTTATCTGAGCCATCTCTCAAATGGGAATAATAATAGTACCTGTATCAAAGAGTTGGTATGAGGATTAAATGAGTTAATTATGCAAACTGCTCAGATCAGTGCCTGGCATGTGGTTAGAGCTTAATGTATGTTAGTTATCATTCTTAGCTATTACTGCATGGACTGAGAATAGTGAAGAGATGGTTTCCAAAGGAAATTCAGGGGACTGTTACCAGAAGACGGTACGAATGAATGCTCGAAAGGCAAAAACAACAAATTTCCTCTATACTTCTCCCCGAGTTCTAACAACCAACTACTGGAGGTGAACAGCCAATAAGCTCTTGCATGAAGCCAGCTGGGATTCACAGCTGCCTCTTGGTGTCAGTCTTATCCCCAAGGCGAAGTTCCAAAGCACAGTCAGGCCCACCAGATCAACACCCCAGCAGGGCTGAATGTCTCTCTGGCAACCAACCCTCATTTTTCTAGGCTTCACCTTTGTGGCAGTCTTAGAAAATCCATGGCTTGGCCAGCCGAGTGCACATTAAACCGTTTCAAAATGTTGGAAGAGGAAGTCTGCATGCTTAATATGTAATTTAGCTGAAAGAACTGGAACAACTTTCATTTTGGTATGTTCCTCATTTTGCAAATGAACGTTATTTTCATAATGGACCATAATGGCTTGCTCAGAGTTATTCTGGTCTGTCATATTAATATGGATTATGGTGCTTTAATAAGACTTGACTTTTGAGTCTTTGGTCTGTGCATCCCATATACCAAATCATCAGTCATTATTCTTGTGAACTGATATTTATTTCTTATTTCATTACTTCCATGGGATGAGAAAGAACATGAATAATACATCAACAAGCCCCAAGCACATCAATTGCTTGAAGTGACAAAGGACTGTTTTTTTTTCATTTGTTTTGACAAGGTCTCACCCTGTTGCCCAGGCTGGAGTGCAATGATCACAGCTGATTGCAGCCTTGACCTCCTGGGCTCAAGTTATCCTCCCACTTCAGCCTCTTGAGTAGTTGGAACTACAATTATGCATCATGCACCTGGCTAAGCTTTTTAAATTTTTTATAGGAATGAATCTCACTACATTGGCCAGGCTGGTCTTGAACTCCTGGGCTCAAGGAATACTCCCATTTCAGCCTCCTAAAATGCTGGGATTACAGGCATGAGCCACTGCACCTGACCTAGGACTAGTTTTTAAGTCCTTCCAAAATTCCAGTTGAGGAAGAATTGTGTTCATATTGTCCAATTTTATCTGGAATCTCCATGTCTTCATCATTCTTCTTGTCTCTGGAGATAGGCTCAAGAGATGATCCAGACTTCTAATTTTGCCTAATTCAATCTGTTTCAAGATGGGGATGCTTATACCATAAATTAACTGGGTAAGAAGGATATTCACAGTCAAGAATTCCTGGAGAGCACGTCTGGCAGAGAACTGGTTTTAAGCTAGGTTTCTGGAAAGAAAACATAAGCCCTTGAAACAATTTCTTCAACGAGTGCTGGAAAATCCACAGACTCCTCTGTGCTAAGAGTCCCACAGTATTGCTTGGAGACACCTGAGTGGCGATTGTGACAATCTACAACTACAAGGTTTCTGTGACATACTTTTTCCTTTGCCTGGCATACAGCAAGATTCAAGGCTTCCTTTGGCCTCTCGGTGTAGCATTTCTTGAGTTCTAGACTCACTGTTAGAGGGTAACCATTAGCTCCTGTCTCTCCCCAGCACCCAATCTCTCCTCTTATTCTCCACTTGGAAATGCATTCCCAAGTTCCATTCATCCCTTGCATGTCCTATTGCTTTCCACCTCAGCCTTACCCTCCTGTAGGGCAATCATTTATTTTACATATTCTAGGCAGACTCAATATCAAATGTTACGTGGCTTTGTTACAACATGTGTCCAGCTCTATATCCATTCTTAGTTTAGAACACATGATCCCATGATTTCCCCCTCATCAGCTCCATTACTGAACAGTCCTCAGATGCTGCCCCATGGAACAGTAGACAGCACACATTCAGCAGAGCCGGAGAGACTTGCATTCTCATCTCATCTAGACAAACTTGCCAGCTATGCAATTTAGGGCAGGTTATATCACCTCTCTGATCCTCAGTGTCCTCATCTGCAAAATGGTCTTAATCACATACACTGCAGGGGGATTCAGATGAAAATAAATAAAGCTGGGTGTGGTGGTGCGAGCCTGTAGTCCTGGCTACTTGGGAGGCTGAGGTGGGAGAATGGTTTGAGCCCAGGAGTTCAAGTGTAGCCTGGGCAACATAGCGATATTTTATCTCTTAAAAAAACCCTAATTAATTAAATGAGACCATGTCAGTAACACATTTAGCATACTGTTGGGCACACAGCAGACTTGCCGTAAATATCTGCTGTTGTTATTTATGAAATCATTCAGGAAGACAGGAGGAAGATTTGCTTCATCTGTGGAGGACACTGGTTTCTATCCTTCTCCTTCTTCTCTAAACTTCCTTGGACCCTTCCCTGTCTTTTTCTTTTCCTTCCATCTTCTTCATGCTCTAGTCTCTTCCACCTTTTTCAATCCCACCCACAACTTTGAGATGATGGAAAAAGATAAGAGTTGTTTATTTTGAGAGTAAATTCAACATTGACCCTCAGAAAAAACGACCCCTGCAATACGCTCTATTACCACGTAAGCGTCACATTTAAACAAAGCCTTTTGGCCTGTACTGAAAATTACTGTCCCACTGGGAAGCATAAACTGGAGGGGCTGCCTGCATGAAGGAGGGACGCATAGCAGCTGGCAGGCCTATGTCCGCAGGAAGGAGGAGCCGAACTCTTTGCTTTATGCATTGATTTCATTTGGAAAACTGTGTTCCCCATTTTCCCTCCAAAGACAGGGAAAACAAGAGCAATCTGTTAAAATGTTGGAAGGCAGGAAAACAACAACTACCATATAATAAAATCAGTGAAATCCCCCTGCCCCCTTCAGCTAGCAGCGAGAGAATTCTGTTAGGACTGCAGAAAAGGTCCAATGATACAGTCTAAAAATGGCATGTTGTTATGACTTTGCACAAGATATCAAACAAACAAAAATGGTGGAGCAGAGGAACTTCCTTTTGCCTGGATAATAATAATGTTAATATTGGTAAAAGCAGACATTTATTGAGTACTTTTCATGTACCAGGCATTGAACTAGATGGTGACTTCACATGTGTAAACTCATTTACTCTTCACAACCATCTTGTGAGAGATGTGCTGTTTTTATCTTCATTTTCACAAATGAGGAAACTGAGGCAAAGTCCAGTAATTTATCCAAAGTCACACAGTTGATGATTTGAGGCCCAGCATTCTGGTTCTAGACCCCATTCTCTTCACGCACTTCTTATACTGCCTCATTTGGTGGGAGATGCAAGTGAGTTTGCACACACTATATGTGCACACCTGCACACACCTAGCCAAGGACACTGAGCAAACATCTCTAAAACTGCATGGATCTTTCTCATAGACCTGACACTGTGTTGTCTTGGGTGAAGTATAGTCATTTGCATGCACGTCTTGTCGTCCCCTTAGAGATTGCAGAATCCTTGAGGATCTTTCCATTTTAGTGTTCTCTACAGGTCTGAGTACTGCACCTGGCTGGCATAGAGCAGGGGCTCAGTAAAGAAATGCTTGTTGAGTTGAGAACAGGTAGGTGCTAAACAAGGCAATGCTGACTCCAGGTGTGAATTAGACATTTCAGAGAAGATTTAGATCCATGAGGGACAGAGAAGCTGCAGAAAGGTATGGGGAAGAGATGGACCTTTAACATTTAGGTAGATAGATGACTGAAAAAAAGGTGCTCATGGTGGGGAAGGCACATGCGAAAAGGATAGATACTGGAAAGAGAATGGCATGGCAGGAGCTCACAGGGAGATCTGGTCAACTACAGTGAGCACTTGAACTTGGTGCAGCTGGTGGTCAGCTGGGCTGGCCGAGAGGTTCTTGAGCTAGGACAGTGCCTTGAGGAAGGCAATGCTTTCAGGATCCTGGGGAGCCAGTATAGCCCAGTGGTTAAGTGCATGAGGCCCTTGTCCAGGGCTCTTGGGTGTGAGGGACGTTACAGGAAGATATGTGTATGTTTAAAAAATAAACAAATCACTGGTTTATTTTTTTAAACATTAATATTTTCCTGGCACTGCTGGTTAGAATTACTTGTCTGGGTGTCCTCAACTCAGCCATTTTCCAGTTATGGGACCCTGAGCAACCACAAGCCATACATCCCTTTGAGGGTGCTGCTGAGAGGATTAAATGAGATGATATGTGGGCAGGGCCTAACACAGTAAACAGTGCTGCCCTTATCTGTCTAAAGCTGTGAGGTCAAGGAGGGTAGTGTGTGTGGGGTGAGTCTGACGCCACGGGCAAGAAGAAGAGGAAGAGGAAGAGGAAGAGGAAGAAGAAGAAGAAGAAGAAGAAGAAGAGGAGGAGGAAGGGGAAGGAAGGGGAAGGGGAAGGGAAAGGGAAGGGGAAGGGGAGAAGAAGAATCGCTAAGTAGCAGCTTTATACTCAGGCTTCTTGTTTACATAATGGGGAGGTGAGTGGTGTTACCCTACAATTTTATAGGAGTTTGTGAATTATTTGGGCTTACATGCACTCTGTCTGGCTTCCAGGCCAACGGGCTTTCTCCCACCATATCTTGCCAATGTGGTTCAGGATATGAAGGGAGAGGGAATTTTACTGGAGGAAATATCCCTAGGCTACAAGTTGGGGGACATCAGGTAAGTGCCCTAACTTTTAGGAGGCCTCTTTTAATTCCTTCTGTCTTTTGAGAAACACACAAGCCTCCCCAATCCTACCTCCCAGAGATTCTGCCAAAGGCACCTGTTCTCTTTCCTTCTAAAGAATCGCCATCATCTGTGCATCCCCAGTAACTGAGAAGCTTTGAGTGAAACTTAGTTTTCTGTAGTTTGTTTTACATTTCACTGCCATTTCCAAACAAATTTGTAACATTGGGTTTTAAAATTTCTAGGACTAGAAGGTAACCTCCACGAAGGCAGGGCCTTTGTCCAGCTTGTTGACTGTTTTATCCTCTTCACTTAGAACAACACCTGGCACAGGGTAGAAGCACAATAAACACTTGCTGAATGAATGAACATACTTTTTCAAATGACGCATTCTCCTTGGGGATTCTGTGTATCCCTGGCACATATCCAGAAGATGACAGCTAGTATTATTAGTGTGGCAATAAACTTGCTCATTTTCCCAGCCCCAATTCTACAGCTAGACTGTTCATTCTGTACAGTCAGTGTCCTGGGGTCTTTAGAATCTTTTATATCTTATTTCTGAATTTTGTAAGGGGCATGGCACCAGCTAAGTGCTCAGTCAATGCTGAGAGCTTGATTTGTTGGTGTTGGTTAAGTGCATGTGTATGTGTGCAGGTATGTGCGTGTGCAGGTGTGTGTGTGTGTGTGCGCGCACAGGTGGATATGGGTGTGGTTTCCATACCAGTCTGCCTTCCATGGGCTTGGAGGACGTTTGCTGAAGTTAGTCAGAATGGCTGGGACCCAGGACTCTTGGGTTCTCTTCCGATGATTCATGGGCATTCTGGGGAAGTCTATGAAGCCCTTAAACTGCAGTGAAAGCTGGTATTTAAAAAAAGAGCATGACTTCGTTCCTCGTTCCCTTTTGTACATTTTTCCACTAGCATACAGGCTCCTCCAGGAAATTTTGGATCTTTAGCCATCCTTAGAACAAGTCATTTCATTATTAGTATTTATTTTTCTTTTTTTTTTTTTGCATTAGCTGTCTACGAATTAGGTATTTGCTTACAACATTTCATTCATTGTTTAACACTCACTCTGCCCCTACTGTGTGGCAGACACTGGCTGACACTACAGAAATGAGACCCGTCGCTGCCCCTGATGGGCTCCTGAGGTGGGGTGACTGATGAGGGCCTGGGAGCAGAGACCCACTAGAGAGATTGGGAGGGTGGGGCAGGCTGAGGGTCAGGGTTCAGGGACGATTTCCAGAGGCGGGAGAACTCTCTGAATGAGAGCTCACAAGGTGCCAGGAATCATGCTAAGCACGTTACAGACATTATCTCATTCACTCCTCACCACTCTATGAGGTAAGTGCTATTATCCCTGTTTTCATGTCACTTCGGATGAATTACTTCACCTCTGTAAGTCTTAGTTTCCTCATCTGTAAAATGGGATTTGTAAAACCTCGGAGAGTTATGGTTTAAAATGTACACAAGGTATTTAACATGTTAAGCTGGAGTTACTAGATGGCTCATAAATGTTACCTACTGTTATTATGATGAGTGCATGGGGCCTGCGGAAGGTGAGTGACTCGCCCAAGTTCCCCTAGAAAGTCAGGGTCAGAAGGCAGGTTTAGATTCTGTGCTCTTGGGTGCAGGCCACACCACCCTGTACGTCTGCGTGGAAGTTTAGGAAGGGTTTGGAGAGTTTGTCCTGGATGGAAAGGTGTATTACTGAAAGATTTTCAGGAGGGGGTGGCCGCCCCACACCTAATCTACTCTACTCCATGATCCCATTCATAGAAGATGTGTTAGTTATCTGGTTAACCTCTAACATGGACATGGCACCTCCTCCCTTGGCTTCTAAACACTATAGCCCTTGAGCTGACGTTTCCTCTTTCTTTGGCATTGTCCAGGAATTATCTACAGTGGAAACCATGAAGCCAGTAGAAGACTAGGGATCCTCGCCATGGAGTTTCTGGGTGGCAAATAACAAAAAGAAGTCATTTTTAATGGCGGGGGGTGGGTGGAGAGGAAAAAAATAAAATAGAAATAAAAGCAATCTATTTCTGGCACTGGAGTTGTTCATTGAAATCATTTTTTATCCTCCATACAGAGTCACGACCAAGTTCTTCTTGGAGCCACCTCCCAGGGCAGTTGTAAGGAGCCCTGATAAAGATTTATGTGGTTTGTTTTCTTTCCCCAAACTTTTGAAGATCAACAGAGGAGGTAATGTTTATGGTTGGTTGGTTAACCCTATGGCTCTCTGGGGTCTCCTTCGGCGACCCCTGGGCTGTTTCTCAAGGCAGGAGGCAGCAGGCCTTGGCTGCCACATCTGGGGAACTGGCTGTTTAAAGGCCAGGGTTGGAGAGAGTTTCAGGCCCAATAGTTCTGGAGGCTTTGCTCACCACAACGGCGTCATCCCAGCCGAACGCCCCCACCTCTTCGGAATAGAACCAATTTATCCCACAGGGGAGTGAACGCTTGAAAATCAGCGTCAAGAGGAAAAAAGAGGTTGGGGGGTGACGCTTATAAGGTTCGGTTAGCGAGACACGAATATATTTGGCTCTGAACTTGTTAATCCTGCTCAGGTGAAAGCAGAATTGTCCAGGGCTCTTGGGTGTGAGGGACGTTATAGGAAGATATGTATATGTTTAAAAAATAAACAAATCTCTGCTTTATTTTTTTAAACATTAATATTTTCCTGGCACTGCTGGTTAGAATTACTTGTCTGGGTGTCCTGAACTTCGTTTCTGAGACCCAGCTGAAAACCCTGGACAGCTGGAGGGAAGCAGACACCTTGGAGAACCGAAATATTTGGTATGCCTTTCAGACCTTATTAAAAAACGAATCCATTTGGTTTTTTTTCACATGTTCCTCTACATCCTAGGATAGCTACCGAGAGAACATTGGAAAAACATGTCTTTTTGGAGTTTCGTTGGCCTACAGTTCAGGAAAACATAGCTCTTTGCTTCATGCAGGAAACTCTGATCTTAAAGATCCAAATCTTCCATTGCTGTTCAGGAACTCAGGAGCTAGCAGTGGGAGTCTTTAGAGTCACTCTCCTGAGTAACAGTTATAGGGGTACCTTTGGGAACTTCCACTAAGAAGAAATGTTAGTTTACCTACCTATTGATTCATTTATTGGTATTCTTTCAGTCAACAAACTGTCCACGAGGTACTCAGTAAATTTTCAAGTCATAGCTACGATTTTAGCTGGCCCACAGCAGTCCTATTTAGGGTAATGGGAGCAATTCTAACCTATTATGGCCAAGGAAACTGAGGCAAGGTGAGGTTGAATAACTGGGTTGCACAGCATTTATGACTCTTTTCACTACTCCAGGCTGCTTTTTCCCAGAACCTACGGTGGAACAGTTCTAAACTTGGGAGCCAGAAAGACCTGAGCTCAAATTCCGTGCCTTCTACTTACTTCAGGTAAGGCCTTGGGCAAGTTGCTTAATTTCTTCAAGCCTCAGGCCATGCATCTGTAGAATGGGGATCAAAGCAGCAATAGCAACTTTGCCAGGGTGGTGGTGACAATGAAACCAGAGGAGGTGTTCAGAGTCCTGTATAGATAGGTTCTTCATCAGAGTATGAATATTGTCATTATTAGGTTGAAGCTGTTATCTTTTGCTCTCATCCTACGGTCCCAGAGGAGTGCTGCAAGTTGACAGAAAGCCTAACTGGCTTTTTTAAGGGGTAGATCCCATCTCGGGTGCTGTGCTATCTGTGTTGGGAGTGGTGGTCTTGAGAACTGTTAGCTTTGGTTTCTCCATCAGGAGGTAGAAATACTTAACATAACACAGTGACCTAATCAGGGGCATACCAGATGCTATCATCCATAAACAGCCATTTATTCAAGTCAAGCAGGCCCCACATGCCACAGGTAAGCTGGGGAAAGAGAGATTAAATTGTTCAGTCTTGTAGGAGTGGAGGCCGAACAGAAAAGCAACACAACCCTTACTCATAACTTCCAATTGCTGAAATTTTTTAAAGCAGGTTAAACAGGCTTTCCACTGGAAAAGTGTGGAAAAGACCCAAAGCAGGACAATGACAAATTTTTATTTTTTACAGAATCATCTTCCTCCTGGCTTTCTGCAAATTCTCTCATCTCAAACCATTCTGTCCCCATCCCACATTTTAGCATTTGTCACTGCTCCTGTTTCCCACCACTGAAGAAACAGGGAAGGCACAAGTTAGCCTGATTCGACTCCATAAAGACACAGTCTTCCCAAATGAGCAAAATTATTCCCACTTAAAAATATACACAAAATGTTTATGAAATGAGAAGGGGGAGATTCAGAAGTTATAGGAGCTGGCAAAAAGTAAGTAGTGCCCAATGTACGTGAGAGCACCTCTGATGGTTTCCTTTGCAATTGCCATTTAAAATGTGTAGACATGTTCTTGCTCCCTCCCTGGAAGGCCCCCCACTCCCCACCCCCAGCCCCAGCTGCACATGCACACAAGAACCCACATATATATGCATGCTTGCTCTGACTGAGGAATCCAGCAAAACATGGGACTGTTCTTTATAGGCCAGGGAGCTTGTTGTTTTAGTCTGTTGTTTTCATTTCTGTGCACCTGCACCCCTTGCCTAAGACCCCCACCACATTGCCTCTGCCTTGGCCAACAACACGGAGATGTGTGTTTCTGAATAAGTCACACATTATGCAATTTGGTTTCCTCAGGAATTTGGTAGAAAAACTCTGGATCCCGGTGAATTGGGCTTAATTGCATCCTTCAGGTCCTGGGCATGTTTCACCTGCCTTAGGTTTACTCTTTGGGATTCCCCAGTCTCCATCAGTTCCCTCCATCCCTCCCTCCCCCCAGGAACTGCATGCATGATGAAGTTGATGTCTTTACCTTTAGCAGGGCAATGAGCTGGGTATGTGAGTGGTAAGGACAGCCTGGGCTGCCCAGCATTCCAGTGGCCAAAGGGTGGGTGGAGGGTGGGCGCCAGACTCCAGGTTGATGAAGAGTTATTTCCATGTATTTGACATCCAGCCACCATGGGATCCTGTTTACAAATGCTAAGTAACCCAGTCAATGTGGTACAAATTATCAATAGCAGCAGGGGGAATGCTGACTGCTACAGCCTGGGCTTTGAAGAGATTACTGTGCTCTTGGTGCAATCCAGGGCCAACAAGGTCTTAAATCCAATTTCCGCTTGGTAGGTCTCTAAATCATGGCAGAGGTGCCATTGCAAAAACAAAGCAATGGCTTTTCCATGGTGGGAGCAAGCCAGTCTGGCCCCAAATAAGATCCAGAGGAAAATCATGCCAGGGTTGCTTTGCGCTGCTATGAAGGTGACCTTACTTTCTTAACCAGAGAGAAGATTGAAGGTTAGGAAATCAATGGTGGCTGGTTGGAATATGAAGAATGAGATGAAAAATAAAGAATTTGGGTTCTAAGCTCATACTCATGCACTCAGTGTAGATATCACCTTTACAGTATCCTGAGAATTGGTGGTCCTGCTTCTGGTTGAACACAGGGATCTCACTGCTTCAGTTGTGAGTGGTACCATTTCACTCTTAGACAAAAGTTATCATTTGCAATTATTTTTTCTATTAAGGTTAAATTGGTTTCCTTCCCAGATGAATCTTTTGGTCATTGTATTACTTATCTATTGCCGAATAACAAATTACCCTACAAATTTAGCAGCTTAAAAACAACAAACATTTATTATCTTACACAGTTTCTGTGGTTCAGGAATTCAGGAGCAGCTTAGCTGGTCAGTTTTAGCTAAGAATAGCTCATGAAGTTGAAGTCAACATGTTGGATAGGACTGTAGTCGAATGAGGCTTGACTGGAAGTTGGACAATTGCTTCCAGAATGGTTTGCTCATATGGCTG
Organism: Mandrillus leucophaeus; assembly: GCF_000951045.1. NCBI lineage: Eukaryota > Metazoa > Chordata > Mammalia > Primates > Cercopithecidae > Mandrillus > Mandrillus leucophaeus. The sequence goes on from NW_012102032.1 coordinate 5,777,867, forward strand.
TTGGCAGGAGACCTCAGTTCCTTACCAGGTAAGACTCTCCATAGGGCTGCTTGAGTATCCTTAGGACATGGCAGCCGGCTTCCCCCAGAGAAAGTGATCCAAGAGAAAGAGCACAGAGGAATCCACGATGCTCTTCTATGATCTAGTCTTGGAAGTCACACATAATCACTTCTGCCACATTTTAGTCAATAGAAGTGTGTCACTAAGTCTAACCCACACTCAAGGGAAGGGAAATTAGGCTCCATCTTTTGAAGGGTATCAAAGGATTTCTTAACGTGTTTTTAAACTATCACAGTCAATTCTCCTAAATGATGCTACATAAAATAAATCTATTTAACGATTGTCACAATAATCCTCCAGGTATTTCACTGCAGTTATCATACCTTAACACCTCTGGCTAGACAGCTTCAATTTCTTTGACTATTCTGTGCATGACTTGGTATATATCTCTGTATTATCCTTGTATAGTATGACAATGAAGCTAAAACATGGTATCCTGGATTGAACATAAAACTCAAACTATGAATTAAGAGTACTATGTAATTCCTAGAGCTCATTAACACATTCTAAACACAGTGCCTGGCATGTAGTAGGTATTCAACTAATGTTTGCTATTGAAAGAATGAACAAAAGAATGACTATATGAATGGATCTACTTCTGTTAAAATATCTAGAGATTGCACTAGTGGACTTTTTAAAAAAGCAGCTTTTTATACTGTGCTTAATTCGAGCTTGTTAACTAAAACACTTGAATTAATTTTTTTCCCCAATCGTTTTTGCCCAGCTAAGATTCTCTCATCTTGTTCTTTGATTACTTTAACCAAATACGGAAATTGTCTTTAATCTCTATTAAATGACATCTGCTGGTCAAGACCATTTTGAATAATAGTCTATCATCTAGCATAAGCTATGTTTCTTAGATTTATATGGTCTAAAAGTGTAATCTGGGAGTTGTCTATACAAGTCATTGATCAAATATTGCTTCGTCAGGCAACCAATTTGTTTCTTCTGTGCAGGTCTGCTCTGCCAGTAGGGCTCCTGATTTCCTGCCCCTCTCTCTCACTGGGCTCTGTATGCAATCAGCACTCCAAAAATGACAAACCACCCATAACTAACTTGTTCTAACTGCACTTAAATCCAAGCCATCCTCAACAGATGTGACTCGCTCCCTCAGTAAAGGCCTTTAGAGAGGGAGATTCCACTGCCTCCCACAGTTATCCATTTCCAGAGTCCAACATCTGGAGGTTAGGGAGAAAAGAGTAGGGAGGATGATGTATTGGTAGAATAATTGGGGTGGAGAGGATTTATTCTTGTCCTTTTTAGCAGGAACCAAAGTCTTTTTGGGGGTGAGTGGGTGGAGGGAGAAGTGGGAGCGGGAGGATGGTTCACAATCAAAATCTTAACATCCAGCGGAGGTGGCCATTTTAAAAACAATACAGAGAATAAAGAGGGGATGAGTCCCACACAGATGTCAGTGTCTGGGGCCAATTAAGAGAGTTCATTTGGATGAACCCAAAGATGTAAGGGGAGGAATCTGAGTTTTCTTTGCTCAAATTAGACATGGCAAAATTCTGGGCTTAGTTTATTTTCTTTTTGACTTACTTTATTATTGTTTTAAATTACAGAAATAATATATGCTTTTAAAAATAAAAAGTCAAATAATTCAGGATTGTGTAAAAATGTTAATAAATTCTCCCTTCCTTTTCCTAGCCCAAACTCTGAAGTTAACAACGTATGTTTCTTTTCATATTTATTTCTATGTATGTTTATATATATATACACACACACACATATACATATATGTATATATAACATACATATGCATATAATATAACTTAAAACAATTGCTTATAGCAGGCTGGATTACAAAAATACATTTTATTCTCCCACTTTCCTTCCTTAGCTTCTTCCTCCCAATCCATCATAGAGATCTTTCTATGTCAATGTGAATGGCCTTTAGCCATTCTGCATAACAATACTAAAGATATAGCAGAATTTGTCTAATTCTTTTGCTATTTGTGGGCACTCAGGTTGTCTCCAGTTAGTTGTGTCACAACCAGCAGCTTTGCAATAAGCATGTTGTACAAATATCTGTATCTGCTACTGATTTTCTCTCTATTGGATACATTTCCCAATGTATTGGTTTTACCTGGTAGCAAGTTTTACATTCTTTTATGCTAGTCAATGGTATGATTGACTAGCTACTGTCTTCTTGCCCTTCTCTTTTAATTTGCTAAGTCATTATTCTGTTTTGTTATGCAGTACTTTATTTTTCAAAGTGACTATTTGGCTGAAGTAAAATCCAGGAAAATGCCTCTGTTCACTGTTTAGGTGGAGGAGTGAGGTGGGTGAGTTTATTTGGACCCAAGTTTGAGATTGGTCTGTATGTGTTGATGAGTGTATGTATACATATGTGTTTGTGTGTGTTTTAAATGACTCAGCTGAAATGCAAGGACTAACCATATTAAATATCACTCCATGTTGATGGATTTTAATATTGAGGCATGGTATAGGATTTAAAGTCAGAAGAACTGCATCTGAATTTTCCGTTTTTTTTTTTCTACAGAAAAAACTGGATAAAATATTTTTTTCTACAGAAAAAATATATTTGGCTATATTCTCTTAGAGTTGGTATCTTCATTAAAAAAATGGGCACAATCATACTGCCCACCTTATACATTGTGAGAATTAAGAGCAAGATTACTTTGTAAACCATATAGCCTTTCCCATGTGTTTTAAATTTATTTAATGCTAGCAAAACACTCCAGAGGAAGGTGCTGTTCTTTTCAAACAAGGCAGCCAGGAAGCAAACAAACAAACAAAAACATAAAGTTAGAAAGAGGTCACCAAGACCTTATGTTGAAGGGGTCTTCCAGAGACCCAGGAAGGCAAATTCCAGTGGCATCCAGGGACCACAGAGAGGATGGCCAGGTTGAGTGGAAGGAACCAGAGGCTAAAGAGTAAGAGTGTATTTCAAAACAGCCACACACAAAAGGCTGTTCAAACATTTTCCGCATTTGAAAGTTCTTAAATCACCTGGCTGACCAGGATTACTTTCTTTTGGAGAGCCGTCTGGTTTTGGTAATGGGTCTAAAGATGATTACTGATAGATTGAGGCTGTTTGCTGCAGTTTTGTGCTAAGGAATCGTCGTATACTTTTCAGGTGTTTTCTTCTTTCACTGAGGCAACCAGTTCATTGGTGTGGCCAGTACTATTCTGGTTTTAAAACTGAAAGTCCAACGTCCTCAATGCTAGGCACACTGGACAGTTGGTCATCTTATGTCCTGATCTTCATATGTGAATAATTAAAATTGTTCAAAGAAAATATGTCGTGATCATGAGAGTTGTCCTCCATCCCTCACTTCCCTAGGGGCTATTCTTGATTCTTTAATTTCACTTTTGTAGAATATTAATGTTCTGTGAGATGAAAGAAGGAACTTTTCCATTAAAATGGAATAACAGCTATTTTTTCCAATTAACAGAAAAAAATTGAAATGACAGAATTTTCTCAATTTTAAGTCCTCTGTTCATAATATGATTTACCATATTATATTATAACATATACTATGATTATATGTTAAATAAGAATTTTATATATAGATATCATGGTATACTATAAAAGACTGTGGCTTTTAATGGGCTTTATGCTATCGAGTAAACTTTAGGGCCATTTTAGAAGAGATTACCTTGATGGAGTGTTAAATAGGAACTCTTTGAAAGACTATAAAGGACGGGGATCCTGTGTCCCAGTTTTCCCAGGTAGTCCCTGGTAAGCCAGCGTCCCAGAGTTCTGTCCAGGTAGCATCCACTCTCACTGTCAAAAATTTGATTAATAAATTTTATTTTCTCTCCCTTTATAAGGGACCTGGCAGGATGGAATAATCTTTGTTTCTGGCTAACATTTGCCAGTGACATTGGGTTGATCACTTTCTATGCATTTTGCTCATTTAACCCTTAAGACCGTAAGTAGGCGCTGTCAGAGCTAAAGAACCTAAGTCCCAGAAAGGTTAAGTAACATGCCCATGTTCAAAATGCTATTAAGGGACAGAGTCAGGAGTAGAACCCATGTCTGGCAAACTCCAGAGCCTGTGTGCTTAGCTGATATACTGGTCGGAGATGTTGGACTTGAGTCCTACCTAGCCACCTGAAACCCTCAAGAATTCCAAGATGTAACCTCAAGTGGCCAGCAGGGCTTCCTCCTGGGGAAGCCGTGTTCATTGCTTAGAGAAAATGAAGTGTTTGTACTCATCTGAGTATTTCAGATAATCCGAGGGACGCCTTGTCCATCCCTCATGGGTAGGGCTGGCTGTTTACAGGCATGCTGAATTTTTTTTTTTTTCTTTCGCAATTAGAGTATAACGAATCTGCTAAGACCTTGTCCCACAGAGCCCTGCCAGTTGGGTGTTTCGGGGTAGATAAAATGAAGAAGTAGGAGTCCAGCGGCCTGCCCTGGGGTGAGAAAAGGGCATATCTGTCTGCGCCCTAGTAGCCGGCCGCTCTCTCTGTGCCGTGGCCTGTTCTGGGACTGCCAGCTGAAGGAGGCTTGGAATTGCTTAGACCTGCCTCTGTGCCTTTAGCCGTCCGGGTAAAAACATCACCTCTCTGGAGGCCTGTGCTGGAGCACAAACCCACGTATTGTCTGGCCCCTGGCAGGCTGGTCTGTGGAGGGGACACTCTAAGAGCTCTATTTTAATCTTTTGGAGCTGGGCCAGGGTAGGAATTCAGCTGCCAGCCCCAGGCTCCCCACCCCCCTGCTCTCACCCTGCCCCCCACCCCCTTCTCCTGGTTTCATTCGCTCTGACCTCCCATCATGAGAGGTGCTGGTGTTCTTTCTTTCTCCCTTTCTCTTTTTTCAACTACCAGGGCTCTTTCATTGATTTGACCTCCCAAAGTGAGGCAGACCAGGGCTCCTCAGTGGGCTACTCGGGGCTCAGGGCTGGCATGAGGCCAACCCTTGAATCCTGAGATTTACCTCCAGATGTGTATGCCTCTGTGCTTGTAGGGATGTGTGTATTTGTGTTGTGTGTGAGAGATCTGCGTGTATTTGTGTGTTGATGTGTGTTTTTTGTATCTCTGTGACTTTTCTTTCCATGTGAAGAAAATGTATGGATGGAAAAGTTGAGGAGAGGAGATTAGAGGCAAAGAAAAAGGGTGGCCTAAGTCCATAAACCTCCTCCTCTCCCTCTGCCATCAGTGCTTTCCCTGCCCAGAGGCGGATAATATCAGCTGTCCCTCAACAGGGTCTTCTTATTTCCAAGTTTCTTGGGTCTGTTTTTCTGCGTAGGCCTGGGTCCTGCAGAGAGACCACGTAGTAGAATGGGCATTGGACTCCTATATTAAACTTGAATTCCAGGCTTGGCTGGTTGTGTGATGCTGGACATGCAATTTTCCTTCCTTTGAGCCTCAGTTTCTCAGTCTGTAAAATGTGGATGATGATGCTACTGCTTTTCACAAGAAGTATAAGGTAGATGATTAAATGGTACTCAAAAGACGACCCATAAATGTTAGCTCCTTTCCTGCTTACCTATTTCTCCCAGGATCAAGTCCTAAGGCAGCAGCTGGCCCTGGCTCCTGGTCCCAGGGAGGAAGCCCTCAGCTGGTAAGGAGGGGTCATGTTCTTCCTAAAAGGGTGGGAGGGGGAAGAGGGTGTGGTCTTTCTCTCCCACTGGGAATCTCCCATCTTCTCTCACCCCCATCCTTCTGGCCTCTGCCAATGATGTGCATTTTCCCCTCTGCACCGGCCTCCCAAACTGACTCATTACCTCGACAGGGTAGCAACTTCCAAAACAAAACTCTTTCAACCAAGGAAAATATAACTATGGAGAGGAAAACATTTCAATATCAGGCCTCCTGGGACCCAGGGAAATGTACTGAATGTTTGTCAGAGAATGATCATGTCCTGACTTCACAGACTCTGCTGAGGGCAGAGGGAGAACAATGCCTGACACTTGGATCTAGCCAAGCCAAAATGGCCCAAGCGAAGTCCAAGCTGGTGCTCAAGTTGGCCCAAACTTGGAAGAGTCAGATGTGTGTCCAACGTTGAGCTGTTAAACAGACCCACTGTGGGCTGATAAACATCCTTCATAAGGTGGGGCCCAGTGCCCTGTTCTATACCAGTCTCTCATCTTCCCCTTGACCCCAAAGGAGATGCCCAATTCAGGCTTGCTGTCTGGCAAAGGACCAGCTTGCTTCATGCCTGGGTTCTGGGAAGTGGCTAATAGAGCACATTCCACACTTAATAATAGTGCCCCCTGGAGTTGTGCAATGCCTTGACCCTTTCTGGGACACTCCAGGGAAGTGATCTTACAGCAGTGATCAGGCAAGATCTAAGAGAACAGCTGGTGGGCGGTGCTGGTGTCAGATTAGATGCTGGGGAAGGTCCAAGGGATATTCCAGACCATATTCACTGTGATCCCAGTGGCTGGACAGCAAGGAGAGGGGAACTGAAACAGGTGAAATTGTTTTCTGAGAGAGACAGGGGTCAGGTGAGGCAGAAGACTGACCTAAATCTTTCTGTAATGAAAGATTTCTTGTGGGGCAGGGGAATATTGGGGACACTGAGCATAGATTTCTCACAGTTACTTTCTTTCTTTATAATAGATTCAATGTCATCTACATAGCTCCCGCAACCTATGCACACCCCAAAAAACAACAACAACACAAAACGCATCCCCCAAATAGAAACATTCTGAGAATCCCTTCTTATCTCTGATAGGTAGTCAATGTGTGTGTTTTAAATTCATGGAATTTCAAAGCTGAAAAAGAGTTACACATTTTATAGACATCTTTATCTGTAAGTTCAGAGAGGAAAGACACACAAACTCTTTCGCATGAGGCCCAGGTTCTAGCTCAGAGTCAGGCCCTCTGTGACTGCAAGAAAAAGTGTCTTGGTTGCAGTCACAGAGTGCCTGACTTTGCCTTGGGGGAAAGGGTTTGTGTGCTTTGTTGTCCCGTTTGGCTGCATTTGCCATTGTTATCTGTGTCTGTGTAAATGTCCCCTTGCATGTCTGGCTGTGCAGGGTGTCTTCCACAGAGACAGCTTCCAGTGGCCTTTTAAATTTTTTTTCTTTTCTCAAAGGACCTAACTCAATGGCATGTGGCACTCTAGAAAGTCAGGAGTCCTGGGCCCTAGTTTTCACTCTGCTGAGCCTCACTCTTCTTATTTGTAAAGCGGAGATATACGTTCTCGCCCTGCTAACCTCATAGGGCTACTTGTCAGGCTCAGAAAGGATGGTGCTTGTGAAAAGTATTTTCTAAACATATAGAAGATTGCAGTTATTAAAGCTTGATGAGGAAAATGGTATGTGCAAAAGCAGCCTTACTGGGCACGAGGACAAGACTTTTGCAGGTTTTCTGGGTATGCAGTGGGTGCGGCTGGGCTGAGTGATCTGCATGTCAATCCAGTGGTACCCAATCACTGGGCAAGATATCATGACACTCAGAAAACTGCTGGCCATCTGGAGGTGCATCTTGCACCGTAAGAAAGGGCAGGTTTCTTCCCAGACCCTTGGCTTCCATCAGGTGGTCCAGTGCCAGATTGGATGGTACATTCCCACCCAATCAAGGTACTCTGGAGGTGATGCGTGGGGTAAGTGGTGGAAGTTTTCAGGAAATCCTAAAGAAATACTTTCAAGGTATCCTGAGGGGATAAATTGAGCTTCATCTGAGCCATTTTAGAGAGTTGCAGGCTGGTAGGCATGTGAAAAGGTCTTCATGTCCATTCTTTACAGAGGAATTATGCAAGGTATGGGATTTAACCTGATTTTAAGTGCGCTCTCTACAATTTCTGGTGCTCATCGGTTTATCATTCATTTAACAGATATTTATGTCAGGTACTATAAAATGTGCTGGGGTGGGGTGATGGGTAACAAAGCAGCCAGTTGCTTTTCATTTAGAACATCTGGTCTAGTCTAGTATGGAACTGGTGCCTGAATTCCTGTAGTCAGTATCTAACACTAGTACTTTCTTTGGCAAAACATCTTAATGCAATGTTTGATAGGACAGGCCATTAGAAGGGGCATCATGTAAAGATGGGAATGCCACATGCTACCTGAAGAGGAAATGCATTTGCATGGTCAAAAAATCATTGCAAAGATCTAACTTGCTTGACATTATAATATCGGTAAGATAATTTCCTTATGAATGTTTTTCTCCTGTCTAGGAGTCACTTTAAATTGATAAGAAACTCTTGGTTTAAACTTGCTTACTTCCCTAAAATGATTTCTTTTTATTATAGAGAAGAAGGAGTGATTTCTCGTTGGCAGATAGAAACACTGCATATTGCTTGGCGTAACTTATCAAAAGGGTTAGGCATTCCCTGAAGGCATACTTCTCACTTAGCAGGTTACATTTGAAAAGCCTGCTCTTACTCTTTACCTCATTCTCTCCCTACTCCAATACCACCCCAAGAGTGCTCATAGAAGACAGGGGATATTAGAGAAGAATGTCATCTGTTTGGTTTGAAAAAGAGGGTAAACTTTTATTTAGAGAAAGAATTAGGAAAAGAAAGTAATGGTTTGCTTAGAAAGATGACAATTTACAGAGGGAAAACAGCATATTTGGCCAGGACAACAAAACAGCCCTCTGAGACTGTCAAGAAAGCTGACCACAAACATGCCAATAAAGAGTTGAATTCGTCTGTGTGTAAAAGAATTCTGTAAAACAGTGTAAGACAAATATGTGGTCCAAAGCAGCACATTTCCCATCCTTGGGAATTCAGGGGAAACTTTGTACAGGTTCCTAGGGTGGAAGCAATCTCTTTGTAGTGTTCTCAAACACAGAAGAAATCTCAAATCTCAGCCAGCGGGAGTAGGGGTAGAAGGAGCTTCATGGGTGTGGAAATAGAAAGGTTGGAGAAATTGAGATGGGACAGCGCATGCAGCAATGCACCGAAGACATTTAAACGTGCATGCAGTGGAGGAAGATGCGAGATTATGATGGCCAAGCTCCTGGGTGCAACTTGGTGAGAGTATTTGCTGTGACGATCTGCTGCTGTATTTTCAATACTTGGCAATAATCAATTATGAAAGAGAAATAACTTGAATGGTACTGATTAATCAAGAGCCAGCTGGTCAGACTTTGCTGATAATTGCCAAAGCAATGCCACAAATGATAATTCTTCCAAAGTTTCAGTGAGGAGATTTTAAAAGCTTAGGCTGAAAAATCTGTGTCTTTCCTGAGACAAGGAAAAGCATTAGGTAAGCCAAGTATTAAGAATTCTATTTATTATTGAATCAACATTTTTCCACAGTTAAGACAAATGGGCTTGGAAACTGTCCCTTGAACAGCAAAAAATCTAATGAACAATCAAAAATATTTTTTGACTTCATGCTTGACTTAGATTTCAACAATATTAGGAAAGACATAAAGTATAATTAATGCTTATGAAATAAAGTCATTCCCTCTGATAGCTTAGATTTCTTCTGTCAACAATTTTTCTTGAAAATACACTTAGGCAGGTAAGAAATTACCAAAAATACAGGCCATTAGAAAAATTACCTTAATTCTCATTAATCCCTGACCTCTTATAAATTGGTAGGTTGAGGAGGCATACATTTTACCAGTGCTGTTTTTGACTGAGGGTACTGGACATTTACAATATACATTTAGATTGTTCAAATAGTTTTCAAATGTACATACAATAAAATATTTTTGTTTCAAGAGTGGAAGTCACATTTAACACATCATACATGATCATGATTCATCTGCATATTTACAGAGGTTTAAAGCACACAAAATTGTGCAGATAGCGTACTGAAGTCTAAACTTTAACACACACTCAGTTGCATACACAGCAACAAGATACAATAAATTCTGAACAAATAACCAATAATCAGCCAGATTGCTATGTACACATTAGGAAGGAAGCAATTAAATACTGCCAAATAAGAATGTCACTTAAATTACTTTTTCTATGAAACATCTCTCTGACACCACCACACACACACGCACACACACACACACGCACACACTGTTTTAAAAAATCACAAACATCAAACTGATGCTTGTGGTCACATACATGGGATACCCCGAAACATCTGATTTTCACAAGGCAAGAGGCAACACAGCAACTTAGAGTGACTTACAATAATTTGCCAGACTTGGCTTTTGAAAATCAGTCACTGGAGGGTGATTACTGTGAAAGTATATTCAGACTTTCATGTCATGGACTGCAGGAAGAGGAGCAAAGAGCCTTAACTAATAGCTTCATAACTTTTGCCACTAAGTTAAATATTGGCTTTTGCTAAAATAAAAAAAAAGTATATATCTGTAGGAGAAAGACTCTATGATAATATTTAAAATAACAACAAATCTCCTACTTCCTTTATCACAATAGAATATTTTTCACAGCTCACCTATACAATTATTAAACAAAACCAATCATCCTTTTGAATAACTGTTTTACAAGGTCATTATTAGTGGAAATAGAATAAATAATTGAAAAAACAAATATAACTGCTGTGTGCAGATGCGGTGGAAAAAGCAGAGACCAGAAATATGGCAAAATCAGTGCTTCATAAACAGTCAATGGATTTTTCTAAAAATACTTTTTGCTAATGGCAAAGTTCAACACCTCAGAAAAAGTCTGTATTAAGATCTTAGAATAAGTTTCCAAGCGGTACAACATGGTTTCAAATACACTACCCTTGTTGTTTGTAAGGCCGCATTGAAATTTAGCTTAACAGTCATAAGCCACGTGTTTGAACATCTTATGAGAGGTGACCAGCAAAGAAAACAGTTTTTTTCCTTGCTCACCCTATTACCCATGAAGAGATACCATTGCTTTCCAAATAGCTATTTAAAAAATTTCCTTAAAGATATGACCTTGAAGAAAAAAGTCCAGGTTTGCTTCATTAAATCATCTGGAAAAATATTTAGACTTCATAAAGTGACTCTGCAACAGTTTGAATTCTCAGAGAGTGTTCTTTGTTAATCTATAGCTACTTTCTCTAATTGGTATGTGATAGCTTAATAAGCACATATACCAAGAGATGCACACTCTTTGCTGTAGCTCTGCTACATACAAAGTTGAGAGAGCTGTAGAAAAATGTTATCACCTTCCTAACGTGTACATTTTCAGAAGTCAGTGAATTCTGTGTCTTGTTGACATAACTAGGCAACTTAAATGCATTGCAGACATACCTAACTTAAGCTGTTAAGTTAGTTCTCCAAGAGAAAGTAAGTACATCTTGGTTGGAGGATGAAGAACCAGAGGAGACCAAGGAGGTATTTTCTGGGATGTCTCCTTGTCTAACAGAGTTATCTTCAAGGGAAGAGCTCCAAACTCGCCAGGGCTCACATTTGTGTGGCAGGATAACAATGAACGAGGGGCCAGTCCTCCTTTCCACTTGTCTGGCATGATCTCCTGGCAAGGACATGGTAGGTGTTTGCCAGGTGGCTCCTGGACAAGGTTTCTTTAGGGGAGTACAACAAGGCTTCAGTCATTGCTTTTCATAAAGTGCTTTGGGATCCTTCAGGAAAGAGGACTGGCGAAATATTATTACTAACTTGCTTCAATTTTCAAACCAAATGAAACAATTTTCTCCAGTGTAATTATTGCTTCGAACATTAGTGAATGTTCTTTAAAGGGAATGACTCTCATCTTTAAGTACCTACTTCTTAAAATACTCATTCTTTGGAGTGAATGTTTTTCATTACTGTCTCCCAGGCACCCTTTCCAATTAAGAGGATGTTTTAGCTTTGTTAAGTAGTTGCCAAACATATACATCTATGACTTGCATTTTCCAGATTGTACTCCCTCAAGAGTCTATACAGTGAGAAGAAATCAAAGATGTAGCCCAACATGCACTATGTCTGCCTGGCTGAGGAGACAGGCTCCTGCCTCTTCTAAGAGATTGTTGAGAAGATGTATGGTGAACATATGGTTACATTCTTAGATCAGATTGTGAGCTTTTTGTGGCCCAGAACTATGTTTCACACTTGATTCTTTGGATCTCAATGGGACTTAGAATCGAGATAGACATATGGGAGAACCTCAATCAAGGATTTCTGGGGATTTTCACAAATGATGAAAGCCGATCAAGCATGTTAGAAAAACCCTGGAAAAGAAGACCTGGGACAGTTTCCTTCAGAGGCTCTCATATTGGATCAAAAAATAAAAAAAAAAAACAAAGCAGTGAAAGACAAAAATCCATTGTATCCAAAATTAAACAAAACAAAAACAATAAAATAAAACAAAATATCCTCAGACATTGTAAAGTCTCTGTAAGTAGGAGATCGGCCAAATGAATAAAGCACTGTGAATTAGAGAACACAGTTGTCTCTCACAAGAATGTATTAATTTAAACTGGGCTCACAAAATATTGCAAAGTGGAGGTATGGGGAAACCTACCTGAATAATAGCTAATTATGGAAGCTATAAAATACCCACTTTTATTTAGGAATATTGCTAATAAAATGCATTTGCAATTGATTTAAGTATGCCCGTTAAAATGTAACATGCATTATTCTTTTTGTGGGCATGCCTTCTTTCCTCACAGAAGATGAAAAAATAACCTTATGTCCCCAATATAAAATAGCAGGTTTAAAATTAATGCAATTTTGGTCCAGTATGCCAGAAGTTACCGACCAAATGAGGGGTCCGAAGGGTGGGTCAGTTTCTGCCTCTGCTGTTTGTTGAATGCCTCCCACCTGATTCAGTCACAAACTTCCTCCTATGCCACCGGAATGATCAGGATCAGGAAATCCCTTGGATTCTTAGTTCTTCACAATCCTAGAATATCATCTCACAAACTCATTGAACAGAACAATCCATTTTATAATTAGAAATAAGTAGAAACTGAGTGCAAATGACTTTGCCATTCTTGTTATTAACTAGGAGGCATAATTTGAAATGTTTTTCCCAAATTTACTTTTTAATTAATTAACTGAGATGTGTATTACATGAAGTTGGTATTCCCTGGCAACAAGCAGCTCTGTAATATTGGAAACTTGTTAGGTAAAGGCTGAATTTGAAATCAGAAGTAGGTAGATGATCTACAAAATAGGAGGCACCCTGTAGACAACAATCAATAGTTAACTAGGTATGGACCAATTCCCAATGGGACGGCCTGGTATAAAGGGAATGATTCTAATTCTGATCCTGTCTCTGAGACTAAACCAGCTCCATGACTTTGAGCAAGTCACTTAACCTCTCTGGGTCTTAATTGCCCTACCTGGAAACCCACGACTTAGATGAATTTTATGGGCCCTTCTAGTTCTAACACTCTCCCTTTCCATGCACATAGAATTCACTTAGACAAGAAAATTGCATTTTAAAATCCTCCCAGGCATGAAAAGGGAGCTGTAGTGATTCTGATCAAGATTCTTTGGGGGTTTCATTGAGTATAAAATCTCTTAAAAAAATAAAGTCTGAGCTCTGGGCTTTAGTTTTCTAATGACCATAGGCCATGGGCCAAATCTGTACCTTTGCAGCAGGGTAATTATTTATGTTTAAATCAAATGTTTTTAAAATGGAAGGGATCAGAATAACATTGTGAACAGGGGACTTTGTATGAACTCCCCTGAGGAGGAATGGTAGAACTCTGTGGACAAGGATAGGGCCATAAAGAGCAATATTTAACTGAAATGCCTGTGAAGCAGAAAAGGATCATTTAGAACGTCAGTGAAGTGAATGGGTCTTGGCTCCAGGAGATGAGGAGACTCGTGCCTTTTCTGAATATGCAGTGTGATTTGTCTAATTTGGATTCTTGCGAGAAATTCAGATAGGAGGTAATGAGACCAAAGCAAAATTTCCAGGTGTTTTTTAGCACATCCTTGGAGTGAACCACTGGTAAGGGCTTCTGAGCATACTTTCTCTGATGCTAATTGGGCCAGATGATTTTGGGGCCAATTTGATGTAAGGAGAGGTAAGATGAAAGGGGAAGGCAGCCACCCTAGCCGTGGACAATCTGACTCTTGATCTATGATGTAGGGTGAGTGGATATGCCTGTGGGATTGTGAGGAGCCCATTGCTGACTGGCCATATCTGCAGGGCACTTTATGGTTCAATGACAATTTCATCACCAAAGAATCTGGAGCTGATCCACTATGATTTTCAGAGACACAGCCCCCATGGACTTACATCGCTTAACTTAGAATTGTAAAGGAAATATATTTCTGCCCATGTCTCTCTCCCTCCCCTGTCTTATCTGTAATTTAGGCTATCACTTTGTTTAGCCATCTCCTTGACCCCTGTAACAATCTATGGTTCATTTTCATGCCTGGATGGGAGCTGGGTATACAGGAAGGGCTACTTTCTGTCCTATTCTGTCTTTGCAAGATAGAGCTGAAAGAGAAGAATTCTCTACTTTTGTTTCTGGTGGTCTCCACACACCACTATGCGAAGAAAAAAAGGCCTGTCAAGGCCTATTTAATCAGATAAGTACTGATGGATAAACTGGATAAGGTGAGCCCTGAGAACTCTGTACTTTGGAATGACCTAGTTTAGCTGACAGGGAACCAAGGTCAAGCCCACTTGACCCCGGTGCCCTGGAGACACAACCTGGTGTCTTTCCCTCAAACTCTTCTGAAGGTTTGGAAAGGAGGGAGAAACGATGCTAACCTTATTTTCATTTATGGAACTTCTCTTCATCAATCACAAACTCGTGGAAGAGCCCTAAACCAGGGGTCAGATTACAGAACCAGCTGCAGAACAGAGCGTCTCTCTTTGGGATGGCCAACTTCAGTCATAGGTGCCACCAACAAGGTGGCATGTTTGAGTCATTGCATGTTGTATTCCATGTTGACACAACAACTCCCCCATGCCCTTTCTAGGCTGAAGTGGGAATGGCACTGGCAACTCTGGCCTCCACCCCCGACTCTATCTAAAAAAGGAGGACCCTGAACTTGTAACCTTTGGATTTAAAACATTCAAAACTCTTGAAAATGAGTGGGGTCACAGTGGGGCAGGATGGGGGTAAGGGTGTAATGATGGAGGGGTGGACAGCCAGGATAGGTCTCCCTAAAGCATGCTGCTGAGTATTTCTGACACGGGAGAGGCGGTGGGGCCCTCCTGGCTCACATCGGGGCCTGTGGGGCTGGGCAGGGTGCTGCGGCCTCCAGAGGGCGGGCTCAAGCCAGCCCATGGTTTTTCGTCCTGGGGCACCAGGGCCGCTGTGTAAGGCTCCACGTAGAGGCGGCGGACCGAAGGCCTCGCGTCCTGGAGACTGCTGTTCCGCTCCTCAGGAAGACTGGCAGCGTGGGCCAGAGTTAGGCCCCTGGGACCATCAAGGGCAGGGCCGGGCCGCTTGGCCTCCTCGGGCTCCTGGGCCAGACCACAGGCCCGGGACAGGTGCTGTGTGTAAATGCCCTCAGAGAGCGATAGCGACTGGGTCTCGCTGTGCATTCGCAACCAGCGATGATGGCGGCTGAAGCCACCGTAGTGGGGGTGCTTGCCTGGCTTCCGTTTTCCCAGGAAGCCTAGCGGCGGCCGCGCACCTGACACAGTCTTGGCGTGGTTCTTGGGTGTGAACCCGGTGAGGGTCAGGCTATGGAGGAACTCAGCACATGAGCGATCGGGATTTGGGCCCTCGCCCTGGGGATCCTGGCCGGGCCCCAGTGGGGTTTTCACGTCGTGCACTTGTAGGACGTCGGGGGCGCTGCCGCTTAGGCCAATAAGGGTCTGCTGCGCAATGTCGTGCGATGACAGGTAGACCAGGTCCAGGTCTCGGGGGCTCAGGGCATCGCTGGAGTCATAGTCACTGTCGGTGGGGAGGAAGACTTCTGAGCAGCCTTCTTCATCAGAGCAGGGCTGTGAATCTGCGAAGCCAGAAACTGATGTTAGGAAAAATACAGTCTTAGCTGGAGCCCGCTTCACAGGCATAGGATCAGTGCATTTGACCCCGCACTTAGAAGGGTCCTGTGCTTCGTTTAATGCCCTGCTGTCACCTCCTGAAATGCTTACACATTTTGAACAAGGGCCCCCACAATTTTCATTTTGCACAGGGCCCCACAAATTGTGTAGTGGGCTCTGGTCTTAGCGGGAGGAAAGGAAAGAGAGGAACTCTGACGGGTCCAGCCCAGACAGAAGTAGGGCAACCTTCCCTCATTCCCATCACACACGCTTTTATTATTAGCTGGGCAGCTGTGGAGAGGATGAAACAGGCTAGAAAGCTAAATGTTATTCATTTATTCATTCCCTATTATTTCAGAGGTGAGTTTTGCATTTGACAAAGTAGTGGGAATTTAAAGAGGTGAACGAAGAAGAGGAGACGCCAGTGGTGGCAGTTGGTAAACCTGGCTTCAAATCCTAGCTGCCGTCCACCTCCATATTCTGAAGGACTACCTTGCTCATTAAAAAATACAACAATTAATTGAAGAAAAAGCCCACATTCTAACCCGGTTACAGTTAGTCTGCTGATGGTGGAAAATCAGACATGATTATCCTTGGAATATTGCAAAATTCATGGATAAAGTTTGATTTGTTTGGGAGTCAGTATCAAGGTTTCTTCTATTTTAGGGACTAGAACTAGATGGAATGCTTTTTTTCCTTACTATAGGAAATGATGTGCATACTTGCTCTTAATTGGCAGGGCAAGATGTCAGTTTTGCCTTTTCACTCCTGGTTGTTACCCAGTATCCATTATCCAGTATCCATTATTATTTGTTTAGTTACAAAATCTTAATTTTAATTGGGACACCAATGCACTTATGTAAAAGACCACCTTTTTTCAGCTTCCCCTGCAGCTAAGCATGGAGATATAATTAAGTTCTGACCACCGAAATGGAAATGGAAGTATAGTATGAAACTTCTGGAAGGCTACATATAGGGACCTGGCTTAGCTGGGTCATTACATTCTTTCTCTTTCCTTTCAGTTTACCTGTAACTAGATGTGTTGGATGAGGTCATGGAGCAACTTTGGAGATAGAAGCCACATGCTAGGATGGTGGGGCTGAAAAATAGAGCTTGTTGCCTGAAGACCATTAAGTCCACATATCAACCCTGACTTGTCTCCTTTTGAGCTTCTTTCACACAAGACAGAAAGTACCTTGTGTTTTTGACATTCTTATTTGGGTCTTCAGTAATATGAACCCAAACTTTATCTTAACTGTTAGAAACCTAAATATCCACCAAGAGGAGTATGGTTAAATGAACTGTGGTGTATCTGTACTATGGAATATTATCCAGCAGCTACAAAGTATGAGATCAATTTATATGTTCTTTAAATAATGGCTACCAATAAAAGGATTCCCTCTTCTGCCTTTTTGAGTTCTACTGATCTGTTCAAGGTTTTCCTCAAACAAAACCTCCATTAGGAAGCATCCCCCAACTGTTGGAGATATTTAATTACTCTTGGGGCAGAGATATTTAATTCATCCATTCATTCACAATGAAGATTCTATATTACTTGAGATCCTGCTCTAATAGAAGCACTGTACTTGGTTCTTGAGTGAAAATAAAATTAATAAGAAATTATATCTGTCTCTAGGGAGTTTACTGTTTTAATGGATGTATAAAGAAAGTATGCATCTGTGAGACTGTGGCAGAACATAGGTTTTATAAGAGAAGTTCAGCAAATAAGTGCAGGTATGTAGGAAAGAGGGATTATGTTTTATTGGGAGAGGATTGATGAAATACTCTATCATTTCATTTATTTTTCTCCTTCCATTCATTCATCTCTATGTCTATATTAATTTATGTCTTCATACACTTTAAAAAAGTGACTGAAGGTAGCTTTTAATAGCAAATATGCAAACGATAAAAGGATTAGAAACAAGAGAGGAAGAAGAAAGAGCATAAGTAGTCCTGTTTTAATATTGTATGAGTTGTATAAAATGTTAAAATTGTTGGGGGCTGAGGGAAGGGTGCATGAGACTTCCTGTACATTTCTTTGTAATCTTTGGAGTCTATAATTATTTCAAAAAACATTTTTAAAAACAGCATTTAATTTTTAAAAAGGTAGGGTGGAACCAGAGGAGGGTACTGAATGCTTAGATAAGGAGTTTGTACCTTATTTTGTAGCCAGTGGGTAGTCATCAAAGAATTTTGAAGAATTGACAAGATGAGAGCTATGATTTAGGATAGCAACTAGGATGTAAGATCAACTTGCTGAGGAAGAGATAGCAGGGAGGCCAGCTGGGAAGCTGTGGTCCAAGCTATATTTTCCCTCCAAAAGTTTATCTTGTTCAGGCTGTGGGGCTAAGCAAGAGCTGTGGTTGTGTGGAAGAAAATAGAAGTCCAGGAAAGTCATTCATGGAGAGATGTTTACGGAACAGTTATTTTGTGCTAGACAGACATGGTCTCTGCTTTCAAATAGCTTAAAGAGATTGGATTAGACAGTAAGTCAGAAAACACATAAGATTAATTTTGGGTAGTGTGAAGTTCTGTGAAGACAATGAAAGTGGATTTTAACTAGAGAGTGACTTAGGAGGAAGATGCTTTTGATAAGGTGGCCAAGGAAGGAAGCATCACTGTACAAAGGGGAGTCTAGGTGAGAACTCAGTGATCAAAGGAACCGGCTATGTGAAAGTTTTAGGGACAAGTGTTCCAGATAACTGGAAGAAGTGAGTATATAGGCCCCAAAGTTATTAGTAGATATCAAACTGTGATTCCTAGGAAGACAGGAAATTAAAGGAGTTAAATTTCAGCCTTGATTTGGGTTGGGTGGTAGAATGGATGGTAAGTTTAATTTGGGACAGGTTGAGCTGAGGGAAAGTGAAAACGTCAAGGAGGGGATGAACTGAGAGCATGTGGGTAGCAAAGCTGAAAGAAGGTATTTGTGAATGTAGAGAAGAAACTATTGGAGAGAGAATGGTTGAATATATGAGTGGTGAGGTTGATGAGATAATAAAGAGCGATGATCAATTGTGAGCACCAGTGCTGGCATTGGTGCTTAGTGAGAAAGAAGGAAGGACACATTGTCCTCAGAGGTAAGTGGTTAGGAAAGAAGAAACATATTTCCAGGTTAAAAGGAGAGAAATGTATAAAGGCCTGGGCTCAATAACTTTGATATTCTTTAAAAAGCCTTAGTACTTTTTCCAATCTTTAGTGGGAAAAATAGGACACGGCAAGTAACAGGATTTCAAAATTGTTGATTGTTTTTGATGATAGCAGGGGTAGGTGCCTTAGGAGTGAGGAAGAAGAGAAGATAACTGAGGATTTGAAATTGGACTTGAAATAGGACCCATCCAAAGAATTCGTAATTGACTGTAGTTGAACACCCTTCTTCGTTTATCAGTGCGTTCAGCTGTGTGCATGTACTTGTGTGTATCCACAATGGTAATAAATAATATCCGACATTTACTTAGTACTTACTGTGAGCCAGCCATAATGCTAAGAGCTCTACGTGCTTTATTTTGCTTAACACTTACAGCAATTCTCATTTTGCCGATCAGAATACTGAAGCTTAGGCTTATCAAATTTTCCAATTTGTATTCTTGATAAGTGGTAGAATAGGCAGCCAAATGTAAATCTGTCTCACTACAAAGACTTGCTATGCTGCCATCCACCTTAGCATTTCCATGACTCTGTGTGGAAACTTCCTGAGGAGTGGCACTTAGTTCATCTAATTCACTTTTTATGGTACACAGAGTTAAATTACTTAAACTCTTAGGGCTTCTTGACATTGCTGCTACTAGAGAAACATACTAGATCTTGTATTAGTTTCCCGTGGCTGCTGGAACAAATTACCACATACTGGGTGGCTTAAAACAACAGAAATTTATTCTTTTACAGCTCTGGAAGGCAGAGTTTGAAATCAAGGTGTCAACAAGGCCACACTCCCTCTGGAGGCTCTAGGGGGAGAATACTTTCTCTTGCCTCTTCCAGTTTCTGGTGGCTGTTAGCATTTCTTGTGAACATGCCACTGCTATCTCTGCTTCTGTCTTCTCATGGCCTCTCTTCTGTGTCTGTGCCTTCTTTTCTGTCTCTCATAAGGGAACTTTTCACTGGGTGTAGGATCCACCCATATAATCCAGGATGATCTCATCACAAGATCTTTAATTACATCTGCAATGACCCTTTTAAAAATAATGTCACATTCACAGGTTATGAGCGTTCAGGCATGGACATAGTTTTTGGGGGCCGGGAGAAGACTAATAGTAAAAATTACTAGAACTAGAAGTAACCACCGTAGTATGTGACACTTTCAGTCCATAGTCAAGCACTTCGCAAAATCTGTCTGTATTTTGATCTCCCAACACACGAATAGTGAGAACGTATTGTTGGGAGGAAACTAAGGAGTATATGAAATGTGCCTTAAATGAGCTGACAGTCTAATATTTTAATGGAGTATCATATTTTAAGACCCAATCTCTCAAGGAGAGCCTGTATTGTTTCCCCCAGGTGGAGTTAACTGCTCAGTTCTTTTGCCTCTTAGAGCATTTTATTTATATCTCTGTAACTGCATTTACCAAGTTTTATTATAAATTATCCATTTTCCTATTTGTCTTTCTCATTGGACCGTGAACTCTAGGGAGCATGCAGTATGTATGTCTTACTCATCTCTGCTTAGTAAATACTGAGTAAGTCAGTCAACAAAGGAATGGACTAAGGAACAAATCAACCAAAGGGATGTGTAGAATCTTTTGTGTTTCCCAGATCATACAGTCTGAACATGGATATATGAGTGGACTATGAGGACCTCCCAACTACACTGTGTCTTAAGCATCATTGTATTATTAACCTCTTGTGCTATAAATGGTACATAGAAGACTCTCAGTAAAGCATATTGAGTGGAATTGAAACTGAAACAAATATTGAAATCTGGGAGCATAACGAATAGTGATATTTGACTGTCTCTTAGAAATAATACTAAAAGCAAAGCATCCTGAAAGGATCTAATTTACTTAATCTACCATAGATTCCTGAAAACAATCACCCAGATAATTTTGCTTTATCTTTGCTGATATTTGACTGAAGAGCCAGCCCAAATATAGCAGAAAGAACAACTGTTTTAAAATTAGACAAACCTGGACTGAAGTCCTGTCTTGCTACCTACTGCATATATGATCTTGAGCAAATCACTTAGCTTCTGTGAACTGGTACTATGAATAAGTACTATGAGGAGTAATTTAGTTTGTTAAAGATACTTTAAGTGGGCTGGGTACAGTGGCTTACACCTGTAATTCCAGCACTTTGGGATGCCGAGGCAGGTGGATCACTTGAGGTCAGGAGTTCAAGACCAGCCTGGCCAACATGGTGCAACCCTGTGTTTACTAAAAAAAAAAAAAATCCAAAAATTCACCAGGTGTGGTGGTGGGCACCTGTAATCCGAGCTACTTGGGAGGCTGAGCATGAGAATCACTTGAACCTGGGAGCCAGAGGTTGCAGTGAGCCAAATTTGTGCCGCTGCACTCCAGCCTGGGCAACAGAATAAATCTCTGACTCAAAAAAAAAAAAAAAAAAAAAAAAAAAAAAAGATACTTTAAGTGCCTTAAAAACAGAAGATATTAATATTATTGAAATTCTCTTTACCTTAAATACAGAATAACATATTAATATCATTAAAATATAAACCAGTAATCAGATATATTTCAAGGTGAGAATGCTGTTGATAATAAAGGTGAATAATAATTTCTTGTATGGTATCTTCTGCTGGTGATGATCTAGTTCAGTAGATTTCCTAACCTACATTTTAGAGTGAATTAGTGAGTGATATAACTGATTTACTGTAGCTCCCAGAACATGAGAGATAGGAGATTTCGTTTCAGGAAAGATGGGGAGATGACATTTCAGGAAAGACTGTTGACTCAAAGCTTCTCTTGATTTCAAGAGAAGACCTAGTTATAACCATAGTAACCTAGGAAGGAGATGCAAAAGAGCTTGAATATTAAGTGGTAAATATTATCTCCTTGGTTCATGGACCCACACTTGGGAAACACTGCTGTAGTGGGAATCTAAATATTTGACTTGCATGGTGATTGTATTATTTATTAGAAGACTTAGTGGAACCTATTGCTTAGGGTGGGATAACCCCTCCCAGAACAGTCTGGGAAAATCTCCAGGATGCCAGCCAGGGCACTGAGGAGAGTTTCCAAGGACTTAGGCCACTGCTGCTCCCTCCCTTCCTGGAAAAGAATGCAAAGTGCAGCTTCCATCCCCAGATTCAGGCCATATGCTCCATTAACCATTGTAGGCACCTTGCCCAGTTGTTATTTTAATAAACTTGCTTATGCTCCTCCATTTCCCTGAGAGGGCCCACTGGGCAGGCCAGGACTGGTAGAGCCTTGAATTTCCCCTCTGGTTGACCCAGGAGCTGTTTGATGAAAGTTCTGCTCATAGTATTAGTGCTGGCTTAGGAAGCTTGGCTTTCTTGCCATTGTAATGAGTGTTGTAACTCCTGGTTTCTGTGGGTCAGGCCAACAACAGCAGAGTAGAGTTGATGTGGATTTTGAGGGCGTTATGGGGAGATGACATTTCAGGAAAGAATAATTGACTGAAAGCTATTGCTTTTTTCTTCAAGGCAGGGGGCATGGCAGGACAGAAAGAAAAGAATAATAATCCATATTTACCCCAAAATCTATCTTCACAGTTTTAATGTACCACTGTCTAAATATATATATACACACTTCTATATATATATATACACACTTCTATATATATATACATATATATATATAAAAAAATAAAATTTGTGCTTCATTGAATTTATTTCCACTGTGTCTGAGTAGTCTTTAAATAATTTATAAATGAAGACTTTTACTGAATCTTTCATCAGGCCTTGGGTAGAACCTCTGGGGTTTGTTCACCTTCTGATATCCCAAGAGAAATAATACCTTCAGATTCCTGTTGATTTTTTTTGAGCTATGTATTTTCTGCCATAGTGCTCTTAACATCATCTGGAAAAAGGTTACCAAGATTTACATTTGGAAGATCAGGATAACCTTCAAATGCATCCGAAGGAAACAACACCCCCCTCCCCTCTATTGCCTCACCCATGTGTCACTAGGAGAAACAGCAGTATTGGAAAAAAAAATTGCTGCTGCCTGTGACCACTATACCCACAGAAAAGGAGTGGGAGAGAAAATACCCATGTGATGGACCAAATAATTCCACCCCCTGCCTTCAGCTGCCTTTTCTAGGAGCCAACTTTCCCCCTTGGGTCCTTGAGAGATGCTTAATTTTAATTGACTCACAAGAGTTCTACTTTGTGTTTTAAAAACCACACAGAAATGGGAAGTAAGTGAAAGAGTTCCACTCTCCATCCCCTACTCCTAACAGATATATGCAAACAAATTCAAGATACTCAACAGCCTTAAAACAGAATCTTGGGCTGGCACCAGAGGCTAGGTTTGTGATAGGCTCTATATTTCTAGTAGGCTCCGTAGAAGTTAGTGAAGCCTATACACACAGAATGGAATTGTGCTGCAAACTTTGCCCTGTGGGTAACCCAGCAGGTATGTTCCTCTAAACTGCATTTCCGCCCTTTCATGAATGGCTTTTGAACAATTCAAAGTGGTCACACTTGTGAGAAGGACAGAGAATGCAGTGACAGATTTCATTGCTCTGAAATGCTTCTGCTTTTGTGAGGGGTAGGACACTCAATGTTTCTCCCCAGCTTTCAACAGCACTTCCCCTTCACTGGGTTCCATTTCTCATTTGCAGCTTTCCACATCTTTGTGTTTCATAGCTCATGGAATCTTGGCTTCCAAGAAGTAAATGGACCCAAGAGAGAGTTATATTTTAAGAAACAGAATGATGATCACTCACATTTTAAGTTAATAATAAAATCTGAATGTAATTGGCCAGATCCTCTTAGCAGGGAGTGGTGCAACCCGTCCTCAGGCCAACGTGAGAGTTTGGCACTTCTGTGGCATAGAGAAGGCCACCCTCATAGAGCCAGGGAGGAATCCACTAAGGACCCTGTGGCCAAGAGAAGATTAAACACTGGGAAGGTTCTGTGAGCTGAGAGGGCAGACAAGGGCTGCAAAGGTGGAAATAGAAATGAAGAGTTGTTTGTAGAGTTAAACAAACTGTAGGACATCGTAGCATACATAGCTTTCCTGCCTTAAAAAAATGCCCTTTCAATCCTATACTTCTCTAGCTACTACCTTCTCTCCTTCTTCCCTTTTGCAGCCAAGATTTTAAAAGAGTGAAAATTCCTGTCCTACTTCTTTACCTCTCATTTACTCCCTGATTTGCTTCTGTTCAGTTTCTATTTCTTTCCCTTCAAAAACGGCTCTCATCTAGATCACTGATGACTTCCTTGTTGAGAAAAGCAAAGCAACTGAAGCTTTTCAGTTTTTGAATTTAACCTTACTCTACACATTTTGATCCTGTGACACTACTCTCTTGTTTTTTTTTTTTTTTAATCTTTCTCTGGTTGTTCCTTCTTAGTGTAATATGTCTTGATGCTTCATTCCACAGGGATCCTTCCACAGTCTCCTCTTCTTGTTCTACCTCCTCTTTCTAGGGAATCCCAAGCATTTTCCTAGCTTCAAACGTCATTCACATGTTAACGAATTCTTAAATCTATATTATTAGCCCAGTTTTCTTTCCTGAGTTCTAGACTCCATGCAGCTTGTTTTCTCCTGAATGTTTCTTTTTGTACGGAATGTTCCAAAGCCAACGCAAATTCAACATGCCCAACCACCCAAGCTTGTTTTTCCTTCTCTCTTACCTTTTTTTGGTAAGTGCCATCATGATACCACGAGGCACCCAAGCCAGAAAACTTGGTGTCTCCTTCGTTAATAACTTTCTAAGTTGCCTCCTTGCTTCGATATTTCTCCCTTATGGTCTCTTCATACAGCAACCAGATTTGATTTTAAAGAGTAATTCAGATTATATCAATCCTTGTTTAAAAGTTTCCAATGGCTTTCCATCACAAGCAGGATACAATCCAGACTTTTTCTATGACCTACAGAACCCTGCCTACTCTGGCTTCTGGCTTCTGTCTTGCTCTCTACCCTATGTCTCACAATCCACCCTTTTGTTCACTGTGTGTCAAAGATCTTGGCCTTCTTTCTATCCCTCACCTACCTCAGGGCCTTTTGCTGTTATATTGTCTGGAATATTCCAACTCCAGATCTCTGCATTACTAGCTTCTTCTTCTGGGGTTGGTTCAAATGTCATCTTTCCAGATAGGTCTCTGCTGAGCATCACCCCAGTGAATTCAACACACTTCCTGCCTACTCCCACCCCTACCGCTGGAATTTTCACGACCTGAAATTATCTTGCTTATGTTTTCATTGTTTGTCCCTCTTTCTAGAATGTAAGTAAGCTCTACAGGAGCAGATACTTTGCTTTATTTATCACTGTATCCCTGTTACTTCGGAGAGAGCCTGGCACGTAGAGGGTGACCAGTAAATATATATATATTTTTAAATAGAAAGAAAAGAATGAACAATGTTCTTAGATCCTGAGTTTCAGCCAAACTGCTTGCAATTCCCTAAACTACAAACAGTTGTATAATCTGCTTTCTCTGCCTATAATGCTCTTCTCTTTCCTGTTTTTCTGCTCAACTCCTGCTTATCCTTCATACAAGATTCTGTTCACCTCCTCCAGGAAGCTCTCTTTGATCATAGGAGTTGAATATTTAGTGCCTCTGATAAACTTCATAGCAAGTATGCAATGATCAGGTAATTTTTTGTTAATATATCTGTTTCTCTTATCAGCCTAACTTCTGGTAGAGATATTTGATTTGTATCTCTAGGCCAGTGGCAGTCTATAAAAATGCACTCTGGAAACTCTACTTAAATATTTTGTTGAGTTATTTGGTAAGTCACAGACTCCTTTGGTAATGTAAATTAGCTGTCTCCTAAGTTCTTCCACTTGTCAAGTTTTGGCTTAACACATTGGAGTTTTTAAAATACAGGTGCAGACACAAACTTACTCAGAGAAAAGGCTCAGATTCCCAGTAAAGTTTTCTATAATAAAAATAACATTAAATATGATATTGACAATATATTGTGTGTTATATACCATGCATCTTTGATATAGATTACCTTATTCACCAGTAACTCTTCAAGGTATAGGTATTATTCTCATTTTACATACATGGAAACTGAGAGTCAGGTGTAGTAATCTGTTCAAGCTCATACAGCTAGTAAAACAAACCTGGGATTTGAATCCAGGTCTCTGATTTCTAAGTGCAAGCTCTTTCTGTTACACCATGCCGCCCTCTACGGGACAAGTCCACAAATCAGGCCTATTTATTAAAAATATTATTATGAAACTTGCAAAATTGGAGCTCTTACAAACTATAGAATCAAGAAAGATGATTTGAATTGCCATTACTTTAATTGACTAGAAAATGGCACTAGTCTTAGCATGGCTAGGCAAGAGCTTTTTATTGCCTTTACCTAGTATGCTTTCTCTCTACTTATAAGCATAGAGGTATTTTGTAGAAATTTATATTAACCCGGTCAGGTTTTTGCTGTTACACTTAATACCCAAGGGTGAAGAGGTGCCTTGCTAGTTACCTTCTCCAACTTGTTTAAAGTTCATTATATTCATGATGAGGCCAAGCTACTTACATGCACTCAGTTTCAGGATTCTAGTTTGTCCAAGGTTTCTCTCTTTCCCACCTTGCACTCTAGAACATTGTGCTATGTGGATGGGAAGTTTTTCCCGAACTCTCACCCAGGTTGGGGCCTGCTTCCCGCCT
Organism: Mandrillus leucophaeus; assembly: GCF_000951045.1. Lineage (NCBI taxonomy): Eukaryota > Metazoa > Chordata > Mammalia > Primates > Cercopithecidae > Mandrillus > Mandrillus leucophaeus. The sequence continues at coordinate 5,804,413 of NW_012102032.1, forward strand.
CATTCTTCTCAGATGCTGTTTAATAGAGGTTGGGCCTGTTCTCCTTCCTTAGTTTGTCTTGCTCAGATTCCCTTGGCTTGTGTGGCCCTCACCTGGCATCACAGTGGTTCCCATTCTGTATCTTTGAAGCCGTACCCCTGCTTTATATCCTTTTGCATCTTGTAAGTGTGAGCTAGAACTAGAATGAATCTTCCCTGCCCCCAAAAGGCATTGATCTTAGGTTACTGCTCTAGTTTCCTATTCCTCTACTGTTCCGATTTTGTTTCCTCTATGCTGTTAGACTCTGACCCCTGAGCAGTGTTTTCAACCACTTTCTGGAACCAATACCTCAGCACGAAAGTCCTTATCAGTGGAGAGAGGACCAAAAGTCCAGGGACTAAACAACAGAACTTCAGATCTCACGGCTTACCACTCACTGCCTTTCTTCTGTGCATCTCTGGGGATGGGGGTGGGGATGGAAGACAGTCTATATGTGATGATGATGTAGAATTGATCTTCTTTAGGTTCTGCTCATCTGAGGGGTCTATCAGCTTAGTGATGGGCAAGCCAGAAACTGGTTGTTTGTATCTTGCATACTGTAGAGCATCCATGATCCATCTCATTTCCCGCCAAACTTCATCTATTTGCTTTGGAATAAAATGGTAAAAGACAGTAAGTTATCAAGCAGTGATTAAAAAAGAATACCTTTCCCTGAGAGTCCAAGATGATCCGATCCATTTTCCACAATATTGGTTTTGAGCAAGAGTAAAATATTTTTAACATAGATTTGTTAAGCCAGAAAATACCTCTTTTTTTGGGTAATATTTTGTGTTTTGTATATTTTTACCAGAGAGGCTCTGTCATTTAGTGAAAATAGTGGAAGACTTGGATGCTAGCTGGGATATATCACTTATTAGCGATATACTAACTCGTAGCAAGTCACTTGACCTTTCTGAACCTTAGTTGCTTTATTTGTAAAATGTGGCCAAAACATTTTTCCTTTATATCTCCCATGGTTGTGGACTGATTAGTTGAAGTGATGAATTTGAAAGTGCTTTGTGATGCTGCAGGGTACATTGCTCACACATATAAAGGGTTATTATCTCTCAGATTCTAATTAAATATTCCTCATTAAGATATTGTGAAGGCATACGATAAAGTCTGAATTTCAGAATATCTTAAGAAAGAAATGTAGTCGTAGTTGTTATATGTGAACTAGAAAAGCAAAGCTGTACTGGAATATTTTTGCTAAGTAGAGATTTTTGGACCTATGTTAGTAGAAAATAATTGACTTTATATATTAAACTTACTGCATTCTTACATATAGAGTAAGGGCTTCTAAAGTTCAAAACGGCCTAAACAGTTTATTCTTAAATAATTTAAACATCCTTGCATTTTTGGAGTAGTCCATTTTAAGTTGTTCCATTTTGATTTTTGGGTTATCAAAGTCATTTTAATGATATTTTCATTATAAAGTACAATAGTAGTTTCCTTGAAGCCTATTTGCATAAAATTCACTCAGATTTTTGTGTCTCTCTATACATAGATGACAAAAATTTTCCAGATCTTGATAGACATGGGCCATGAGCTTTTTTGTTATTCCATCTCAAGGAGGGGCTGTTGGTGAAACGTATTTTTTCTTATGACCCTGGAATTTGTGGTAGGCTTTCTATTTAAATTCACTCGATAACGTGGGCAAGCCATGAACTTCTTTGGGCCCATTTACTGAACTGTAAGAAGAGGTAATTAGTCTACATGATGTCCAAGGTCCCTTCCAGCTCTGAAACTTTAGGAGTTTTGAGGAACATTTGGAAATTTAGTATTAACTAACTTCCAGTTAGAAGGTGTTCATTATATGAGTCAGGCAAGGTTAATCTCTCTCTCTGATTGTTGAAGTTTCAAAACTAAAACACTGCCCAGTGTTATATTTTATTTTCAAAATTTCTTCATAGGTCTTTAATCTGTACTTAAAACCTACTCACTAAGAATATCCACAAACCTGGTCCTCCCGACAAACACAGAGTAGGTCTGAAGTTGTGACATTCAGTCTGCCAAGTTGAGTGAAAAGCTAGCTAGAGTGAACTAGTGAATGGAAGGGTATGGTCTACAGCCGTTTTCCCTTGCCTTCTAGTTCTTGTCAGTCCTGTGGTGACAAGACTCAGCAGAGTATTCAGGGCCAGTGATGAAGCATGATATTGAGCTTCAGGCTTTTTTAGCTTGGTCAGTTGTGCAGGAAGTTCAGCAGTAGGCAGGTCCATGAGGAGGCACTAAGCCATTTTGAAGGGAGAAATCTAAAGTCTGGGGATAAAGCCAAAGTGGGAATCCCAGATGAGACTCAGATGAATTTTCCCAATGAGATTGTTGTTCTCTCAGCTGGCTTTTACTGGCCCTACCTCATGCAGCATAAACTTGTTGAAAGTTATTTTAAAGGCACCGCATGACTGTGGAGAGCTTTTAGAATGCCCGACAAGGACAGGGATTGTGTTTTGGTATTTTTTGCTTTCAGCTTTGCGGAGTAGGTGTGCACTCAAAAAATGACTGTTTAATGAGTGAATGAATGATCTAATTCTTTAGATCTCTACCCGCAAAGACAGTTATTATAAGGATTAAGTAAGATAATGTAGATGAGTGTACTTTATCAACTATATATTGTTATAAAATGTTCAATTTTTATAATGACAATCATGATTACTGTAGTGGGCTAAATATGGAACCCCCCATAATACATCCATATCCTAATCTGCAGAACCTATGAATATTATTTGATATGATACAAAGTAATTACTTCATATGGCGAAAGATATGATTAAGTTAAGAATTTTGAGAGGAGGCGTTTATCCTGGGCTTTCTATGCGGATCCTAATTCTAACAATAAACGTCCTCATAAGGACGTTTTTATAAGAGTGAGGCAGAGGGAGATTTGTCAGACATAAGAGAAGGAGGCAATGTGACTACAGAAAGAGAGATGGAAGTGATGTGGCCAGAAGTCAAAGAATGCCAACAGCCATCAGAAACTGAAGAGACAGAGACTAGGTTCTCCTCTAGAGCCTCCAGAGGGAGTGTGGCCTTGCCAACACTTTAATTTCAAACTTCTGGTCTCCAGAGCTGTGAGGGAATATATTTCTGTTATTTGAAGCCACCCGGTTTATGGGAATTTGTTACAGCAACCCTAGGAGGCTAATATAATTATTAGTAAATAATCTACCTGCTCTCTTTGGATAAGATTGTTTCAGCTTTATTGTTGAGGATGAATAGAGGGATTTAGTGTAGAATTTTTTTTAGAAGTATGTAGAAACAATATTTACTTCTTAATTTTTCTCAGTGATGTGAAGAGGTCTTAGCTGAAGGAAAACTTAAAAAACCATATGGGTACAGGGAGGCCTGTGGATTGAGTTTAATGAGACTTAGCTAATTGCTCCAAAAGAAGGCCAATTTTCACCCATTTTACCTTATACTGTTGATCTAAAAGTAACTGACAACATAATCCCCCTGATTTTAAGGTCCAAATTCACCTTCTAAAGACTTGCTGACACATTTTAAAAAAGAAAGACCATGAATTCCCTAGGTCTGTTGATTAAAAATTCTGTGTCCATTTCTCACCCTGCCCCTTACAAATTTCAGTTTTCATCTCATAAATTATATTCCTTTCTCTGTACTCAGGCAAGATAATATTTTTATTAAAATGTAAAGGTGATTGGTTTTCTCACAGCACAGCTACAAGGTGCTCAAGGGGATGATAGATTGGCTATATTTAATGAGCTGTGTTTCTATTACAGCTTAGGAGCATTTGAAGCATTACAGTATATAAATTATAGCCTAATTGCCCTTTAGGCTTTAGTAGCTCAAAATATGCCAAGCTCCAGGTCTTCACACTTTGACATTTCTGCTGCATGTGCTGTCTATAAAGCCTGTATGCCTTATCTATGATTTTCTACACCTCCCCTGGTCTAGCCCTCCCTCTTTCTGGCTGCACTCCTTGGCTTCTTTTCCTAACTGTATTTACATAGACTCCCTTGCTCTTTACAATGTTTGGTTTGTGTAGTGACTTCAACACTGTCTTAGATCTGGAATCATACAAATGCTCTCATGACTGGCGGTCGCCTCTGCAGGTTATGGTGTGTGGTGGGCTGAGCTGTGAACACCAATGGGTGAGTGGCTACAGCTGGTTTTCATTTTGACAGAGAGAGAGAGAGAGAGAGAGAGAGAGAGACCACAAAGTCAACATAAAGGGAGAGATGATATTGAATTGTCTCCACTCAGTGAAATTATTCATGTTGGGAGAAGCAAGGTGGTTCACTGAAGGCTATGGGTATAGGGAAATGGTCTTGTTTCACCCTGACCAAGAAGTTATATTTTGAACCCTTTGAGAATTGGCTTTTATCCAAGTCTGCGTGTACCTGGCTGACTAGAAGGGAAGTATGTAGAGAGGGCTCTCAAGTTACCTGCTTTGGGAGACCAGAGCAGGCTAGAACTTTGAAGAATTCCCAGCCTGGCCTGCCTTTATCCAACCCACTTAATGGTGTGATATAAAAGAAAGAGAAAAAGGCAGTGGAGCCCTAGGCTACATGAAAAAGAAAGGAGCAGGGGTAGTAGTCAGGGAGTAGGAATGAGGCCAGGGAACTCTGGGAGGAGTTTGAGAACACAACGGACTGAAGAAAGTCAGCCTTCTTGTTGGAGGAACATACTGGATTCAGGGAAGCATAAGTGGAATAAGGCAGAAACAGAACCTAAGGCATGGGTAGAGAAGTGTTCCTCTAAAAATATCTCTGGTTGTTAAGTGATAAAACGTTAGAGCCAACTAGACCCACAGAAGTCATCTAGTCCAGTTCTTTCATTTTACATATGAGGAAATTGAGGCCCCAGAGATCAAATGAATTGTCCAATACTCCAGAGTTTATCAGAAGATTTGGTACTAAAAATGTATGCACCTTGATTTCTTTTTATTTTTGTTTGTATTTAATAGAGATGGACGCTCACTGTGTTGCCCACGCTGGTGTTGAACTTCTGGGCTCAAGAGATCCTCCCATCTCAGCCTCCCAGCCTCCTCTGGGACCAACTTCTGATCTGTTGTTATTCTTACTATGCTCCACTATCCCTTATAGGGGTTCAAAAATAAGCCAGTCTTTCATATTCTCCTCATGCTGCACTCTTCCTTTTCCCTCCCCTTCCCCACCATCTGTGTTCCATTTTTACTGGAAATGAAATCAATGAAGTAAATGTTTTGAATGTTTAAATTCTACATTCTCAGGCCAATGGAGAAAGTAAATTCTTGAAAGTTATTTCTCTATTCTGAGAGGTCACCTAAGATATCTCATTCACAGGATGAGGAAAGTAGGATAAACCTAAAGATTTGTCTGCTATCCACTTTGCAAGTAAATTACAATATTTTCTTCCTGTTTCAAACACCTCGAATCTCACATATTCATATTTCAAAGACTTTCTCCTTCTTGTGAATGAATGAATGAATGAATGAATGAATATACAAAGTATTACACATTTACTGTGTACCAGGCATTTTGCTGAGTGTTTTATATGTATTATCTCATTGAATTCTCTCAGTAATATTATGAGGTAGCCTATTATTATCATCCCTATTTTACAGATGAGGAGATTGGGACTGTTGGGACTACAAGAGATTTCTTTGCCCAAAGTTCACAGCATTTGTTCATCTTAAGTCCTCATTACATCTTGTCTGGATAGCTATAATAACTTCTTATTTGGTTTCCCTGCCTTTAGTCTTGTCCTCAAATCCTTATTTGGTGAGCATGACCAGAGTAAATGCTTACAATAAACAACCAGTATGGCTGTACCACTGTATACGGAAAGAGTATCCTTCCCGTATACATAGATTCAAGAGTATGCTGGAATCTATCCTAAACAGAATTGTGAGAGCCTGTAACTTAACTTTCTTCAAAACTTTGGGTAGCTCCCTATTGCCTATAGAATAAAGTACAGATTTCTTAATAATGGCTTTTAATAAAGCCCTTGGGATCTGCTGTCATTGCCATCTTTCATTCTTGCCTGATTTCTACCTCTCATCACTCAATGTATGTCCCAACCAATTGCTTGACTACTTACCATTCCCCAAATACTATTTTTCTGCTCTGTCTGCCTTATCTGTTTATACTTTCTCTTTGAATGCTCTACATTCTATTTCATCTTACTATAATTTAACCTATCCTTGTAGGCCAGGCTAGATATCAATTATATCCTTCACGGGAATGTTTCTGATACAAGGGAAAGTAAATTTTTACTTCCTTGTGTTGACACAGAGCTTATTTGTTTCTTTGTTTTGTTTTGGTATATCTTTTTTTGGCACCTAGCACATTTTACAAATTATGTTTACATACATTTCTAATCTACCCTGATGCATTTTAAACTCCTTAAGATCAGAAACCATGTCTAATTCAACTTTATATCTCGCATACAGTGCCTGATACCTGGTTGTTTAATAAAGGTTTATCAAATTGAACTGAATATGTATTACAGTGATATTTATCATGGGGCCATTGCTATTCTACTCATTTTGTGAATTGAGTAACTGATGGACAGAAAGATTGACAGGTTTGGCTAAGGGATTCAGAGGCAATTTCAGGCCAGATCCAAATTCTCTTGACTACTAGTCAGTACCCCTTTCACAAGACCCTAAGGTGTTATCATAGGCTTTACCAGACAAGACCATGGGAAGGGGAACACATTTTCTGATCTTAACAGCCACATATTAAAGTGTCAATTCTGTGAGAAAGAAGCCCAAAACATGAGGAATTTTAGTTCTAACTGGATCTGGGTTAACATAAACTGGTAGGTCATTTTATTTTCTTTTTCTCTGAGATATTGAGTTAATTAATACAATTTTTCTTTCTATTAGAATTGTCAATGGGCTACAAGGTAAGAATAATATTCTAGTTACTGCTTCTGGGGGGTGATTTTTCTCTCCTGTATGGAAAGCTACCACTATCTACCATGGTGACTGATAACAGTTCTTCGTAATATTGTGATTTATCTGTAACTTTTTCTTAAGAGTCTGTTTGAAAATTTCTCTCTCTGAGCTCCACATTTTAACCAACTCGATAGGCTACTTAGACACAGTGTTCTTTGAATCAGCCTGGACTGCTGTCCTTTCCCAGGCTTGGCTGTCGCTTTTTCCACCCTGCCTCTTCTCCCTTCCTTTTACCCCAGAAGAAACGCACAATTACCTGAATGAAATCTAAAACTTGCTGGTGTCTTTGTTTGGCAGCTGCAACCTCGCTGTCTGAGATCGCTTCCCTGAGGGACTGTTGGGTATTCAGAGAATCCAGCTCCACAACAGCAGAAAGGCGGCAATACAGACTAATAAATTTCTCTCTGTAGCTGCAAAAATGAACTGGAAAATGGACAAGCAAAATAAAACATGTTAAGATCTGGTATCAAAATAGAGAAATTCATACCTCAGAGAAAACAAGTTGAATGAAAACATGATTTATTAATCCTATCAGTGGAAAATATTAAGCCATAAATAAATTATAAATGTGCTCTTAAGGGGCCAGTTGTCTGGCTTTAGTCAGACAGTATTCCCTTTTAAGGTTTACCAACTCCTAGTAAGGTATGGGGAAGTGGGGTTGGCTAAAGCTGCAGTTATGTGGACGTTTCCCTAAAGTTGGGGCTGAGTGTGTGTGTGTGTGTGTGTGTGCGCGCGCACACACACATATATACACACACATACTGGGAAAACAAGCTTGCTTATCACTTTAAAGAAAAAAAGCTAAGTAGCAATTTGAAACCTAGTTTTGGGTTTCACATCTGATTTCCAGTACATATCTTGCCTACTCCTTTCCAAGGCCAGAACCCCCAGAAGACAGAAGACATGCTTTTCTCAGAGTGTCTTTGGTCTGACTGCAAAACTTCCCCAAGGGCCTATTATGATAGGCTTTGATCCTCTTCTGCCTCTCCCCTTCTTGGCCCCTCTGGATGGATGATAAGAGCTGTTGCTGCCTGGACAGACCATTTTTTGCTTTCAGCAGACTTGGTTTTCTTCTCTCAACAGATAATGGGACAGAGACCACAGGAAAGAGTCCAGCCTTCATCTCCATCATTTCCTTTTTTTCAGGAGGAACAGAGCAGTGTAGGATTGAGCCTGGTGTAGGCAGCTTGAGATGGTCAGATTTCCTGTACTTCTCTGACCAGTTCTGATCATATACCGTAACTTCGGATTCTAGTAGGATGAGGAAAGCACCCTGTTGCAGACTATCATAGTACTGGCTTCTTCCTGGGCATTGATGAATTTGGAGACTCATTCTTTAAGAACCTCTTTTACTCTGTTTACCTCTGACCTGTACCAGTGTGTTCCATGCTTTGGAAATAGGGCTGTTACCACTCACAAGTCTGTTGAAACATTTTTATTCTGGCTTCTTTAGCGAGGAATTCTAGGAAGAACATCTAATTACAGGTAGTAATTACAGGTAGTAATTAGATGTTGATTCCTGAGACCCAGATCTGGCCATTTAGGGAAGCTAAAACCACACTACCTCAAAATGGGGCATTGGTCATCTCTACACCTCAATGAGGAAGCCCTACTTTTCTGCATATTGAGAGAGATTTCTGTGCACCCTACAATTCCCATGTTACCACTGCCTACTACTTCCTTGCTTTCTTTTTCTCTGGGGATAAATCTTAGGTGAATGCCAGGGCAGTGTGCTCTGTCTTTCCTCCCATGGAAGTAGAAGAGAAGAATGGGGTGAGGGTGTGAGGGGTCCATCCTCACTCCAGCTATGCCTCATTTCAAGGAAGTGTTTCTCAACTTGGGAGGCCTCCGTCTTGGGCTTGATTTTTCTCTGTGGTGTCAGATCCTTCCTTCCCATCTTCTCTGCTCTGTTTAGCGCTTTGTTTGCCTGACACAGAGAACTGATTTCATATGCCCTCTCAGTAAATGACAAGCTATGGAGCTTCTCCCAAATGATCTAATTCTCATACTATTTCCCTGCTTAAAGACTTCTACAGAGCTCCCTCTGGACCTGAGGATAAAATCCAAACATCTCCCCATAAGGAAAGCTCCCTGCGATCTAGGATTTGAGTGTATTTTCAGTCACACCTTCCCTCATGCTGCCACCTTCCAGCCCTAGTTCCTCATCAGTCCTAAGCTTTGGTCAAGCTGAACTTACTACGAGTCCCTTTATACTTCCATGCTTTTAAACATGCCTTTTCCTCCTCCTCACACACCTTTCTTTACTAATACCTCCAGGTCAACTTGTGATACGTAAATGTTTTCTCCTCAGCCAGGTTTTCACTGCCATCTCCCTGCCAGGTGGAACTAGTTCCTCCCTCTTTTGTGCTCCTAGATCACTTGTTTCTAAACATTTCATGACTCTATCCTACTACATTGTACTTATCTGTTTACTTGACTGCCTTGGCATTAGATTGTGATTTCTTTGAGGGCAGGAACTATGCCTCCTATTAAGTTTTATGTCATTGAAACCTGGAACATTGTAGCTTGTCAATTAAGGTTTATTGACCAAATAAGTAAATGAATAAATGCATGAACGGATCTTTGAGCTTTCGCCCGGAGGCTCCTCTTTTCTCCATTGTCTTTCCTTTACTGTGGGCTTGATTTTCTTGTTTGGAAAGGTGTTTCAGGTTTGTGATATTTCCTGGCAGCTCCACAGGAAGGAATCACCACGACTTTTTAGCTTACTCTTGACCCTGGTAGCTCCCTGAGCGTGTCTTTATGACTTTCAAGGAGGGATTATGTCCTGTTAGCACTTGACAGATGTCCTCTCTTGGCTGGAAGTGATGAGAGTGAAGTGTCTCATACCCTGCCTTTCTAAACCAAGTGGTAAAAAAAAAAAAAAACTGGCTTTTTTCCCCTTTCCAAAATATGACTGGAAAAATAGGGAGAGGCACCGAATAACTTCTTTAAAAGAAACACTATCAGTCTGATGTGAATTCTTACAAGCTAGGGTGTTCACAGCTTTCTCTTGTTGTGTCTCCGTGGTGGGAGCCTTGGATCAGTGGGTGGTCTCACAGCACCCACACCGTCCATGCCATGCACCACAAGTGAGTTATGAGGAGGTTTCAACTATAACGCTTCAGTTTCCCCGCTCTTGTGGTTTTTTTTTTTTTTTTTTTTTTTTAAATCCAGACCCTTTAATGTTACTTTAACAAATGTTACTTTAACATAGTCTTTTGTGGTTTAGCAATGATACATTTGGTAGCCATAACCGAGGCAAGAAAGATAGACTGGAAGCTTCTAATTTTTAAAAATGTGAATCTCATGCATTTTATGGATAAAATGGTATAAGGCTACAATAATGTCATTAGCTGGACCACATGATTTGTTAGTAATTCACAGACTAAGACGAATTTTCTGTGGTATTTTTCTCCCTCTTTTTTCTACATAAGATAGTGGCAGACTAAAATAAGGTTGGCATCAACACTAGGAGTATAGTACAGTGGAAAGTACATGGGCTTAGCGATCTGACAGACCTGGGTTTGAACCATACTTCTGCCACTCACCACCTGTGTGACAGTGGGCATGTGACCTCTGGGAGTCTCAGTTTTCTGATATCTAAGACAGGGATTATAATGCCTACCTAGGATTAAGTAATACAATGTATATAAAGTGCCCAGCATAGCATATGGCACATACCTGATACAAAATAAATGTTTGTCCCTCCACCACACCTTTTCACCACCCGTGAAGAATGAGGCATTTAGTGGTAGTGATTAGAATATTAAAACAGGACTGGGATTAAAATAGTCTTCCTAAGGATATCGAACTCACTAAAATCCTAATCAGTCTGGGCCACGTGGCCTAGTTTGGAAGCCAAAGAGTCAACGAGATAACCTCCTGGGGTCAGTTTAGTTCAATGAGTCTTTGCCAAGGTGTCAGAAAGAACTGGGGCACAAGGTGCACCTCTAAAGATTCCTAGTAGTGAATGAGTGGACAGGTGGAATAAATCATGTAAAATAAATCATGTAAAATGGGTATTAGGAATGAAGGTTGACACTATGCCATTTCTCGCAAGCCTGTGGCCTGAATTCCATTAGGCTCACTGCTTGGATATTCCATAGGTTCCTTGAAACTCATCATTTTGTCATACTGACCTCATCATCATTCCCCTGCCCCAAACCTATTTCTCCTTCCTATGGCCCATTTCGGTAGATGGTAACATTATCCGTCTAGGCACTCTTATTCAGACTCTCTGGCTCCTTCATCTTGCTCTTCAGCCACATCAAATCAATCACAAAGTTCCATCATTTTAACTCCTAAATTCCTCATCTCTCTGCTCTATCTTCTATACCCCCACTGAGGCTGCCTTGGTTTGGGCTCATGGACCCATGAGATATGACCAGGTGGACCCGCGAGGTAGTCTCTTAATTTCTTAATTGTCTCATTGTATCCAATGTCAGCCTGATTTATTTGTTTTTTACTCTCCTGCAATCAGTCCTTCATGAGCTGTCAAAATCTAATAAGACCACATCATCCCTTTTCTTAAAATCTTTTCTTTGCTTCCTATTGCCTATGGGATAAAGTTGTACCCCCTTAGTGTTACATAAGTAGTCATGTATGATTTTGATCTTTTAAACTTTTAGCTTCATCTTCTGTCACTCTTCCTCAGGTGCCTTAAGCATTCATCAGAGTGAGCTACTAAGAGTGTACTTAATCAAGCTGCAGGTCTCTGAGCTTTTGTACATACTGTTCCTTCTGCTCAAAATGATTTTCCTTTTCTGCCTGCCTTTTCTTTCCCATTCTGAATGTCTGTTTATCCTTCAAGATACAGCTCAAGTATTATCTCTGCAAGGAAGAATTAGATGTCTTTCCTTTGAAACTCAACAGCCTGCCTCGTATAGCACTGCTTTCGTTTTATGAAGACTATCGGTAGGGATACCTATATCCTCTGATGGATTTTGAGCTTGTGATGGGCAGATGGTGCCTTATTAATGTCTGTGTGGTTCAGTCCCAGCACAGTACCTGGCATATAGCAGAAGCTCAGTAAATGTTTGCTGAACGAAGGATGTAGCCAAGCACAAGCCGAGCATGAAATATATAATACCAGGCCTCAAACTATTATTTTTTAAAATTCCCTAGTTTTTTTTTTGTCTTTCTAGTCCAATTGGTGTAAATCATAAAGCCAAGGAAATCAACAAAAACCAACTTTCCTTGTTATAGGCCTGCTGTCAGTTGTGAGCACCCACAAGGTCAGGGCAGGGTGACCTCCTCTGTGCAGGCTAGGCAAGTCCTCAAGAGGCCACATCACCTGATAGAGTTTCTAACGGCTCATGATGCTGCTTTTCCTTCTGTTCCTGGGATCTTTGTAAACAGTGATGCTTGTAGGCCCCCAGAGACATGCTTTATTACTGCAAAAGGGTCCTATCCTGCTCCCACACAAGGGATGGTGGAGTGTCAACCTTCAGGCTGTGGAAAGAGAAGTGGGTTTTTGGTGAATCTGCTTTGTCCCAGCTCAATCTTCCTCATCCAGGTCTCACAACATCCTCCAATAGGACAATTTCTCTTGACCCCGCAAGTAATCCTATGAAGGAATAGCCTGTGGGTTTGCTGCAGTCTAGTCCTTATTCTAGGAGACAGAGAACTAAGCTCCTTTATCATTTTGTTTTTGCTAGATCTACGCAGTGCTGGAATAGGCAGAGATGCAGTTTCCATAGCTGGTTAGAAAGTCATTTATGATTCACTTAGGCCACTGGCAGAAACAAGGTCAGTTTGCCAAATCTCAAATTATTTCATGGGGACAGGGATGACTTATACAAGTCAAACTGAAATATAGTGCAACCCTTTATTCTATTATAATTTACATATTCCCATAATTCACACCTTTTTAAGTTTCATTAGAATTCCCATGTGGTTATTAAAATTTTCTGAGTTCTGACTGAATTTCCAAAAACATTTTCTCCTTTCTCAGAAATGCTTAGTGTATCTCTTGACCCTTTACTGTGTAACTACCTATGAATGGAATTTCCTACTTATAGAAAAAACAATGCTTAGCATCCTTCTTAGAGAGGCTTAGGTCCACTGTAGCAGGCCCTTGGAAGTTCCCATATAAGGTGTCACTAAATGCTTAGTGGCCAGATGCCTAATGGAGGAAGTAGTTATGATAAACTTCCTCTTGGAAAGCTCTGATTGCTTGGGGATAAGATGGAGTTTGTCATGATTCTTACTGAGACCAAGGCCCAGAAATGTTTTTGAAATTGTTGCTGGTGGTGCTCAAGTACAATAATTATTGTATTAGAGCATGTATTAATTTTCTGCTACTGGCAACGTTTCTTCTGGTCCCTAAAAAAAGACTAATAGAATTGTTTATGCCCATGGAACTGAGCCCAACCAAGTGGTCTTTTCTGGAAACTTACATGGTTCTCATTAATCACTTGGATGACCAATGATATGGCAACAAGGGAGGACTAAGAAGGTGAGAAAGTATGCCTTACTCTAGGAAAAACCATCTTAAAGTCAGGCTTTGATGTATGGCCTATTTTTCATAAATGGAAGATAGTATCTGATGCTCTCATATTGCTTCTAGCAATGTGAAGAGGTAAAACAGGTAAAAAGGACAGGCACAACTGAATTTGGCTGAATTCCTGTGTTAACCACATCTCTAGTTTTGTATTTATGTATTAATCTCTTTGTCATAGGCAATACTACTTAAATTGTGGTCCATGGATTGGCAGCTTTAATATTACCTGAGAACTTACTAGAAATGTAAATTTTCCAGGCTCCTGCTGGGCCTACTGACTCAGCATCTCTGGAGTTGGGCTCCAAGAATTTGTATTTTAACAAACTCTCCAAGTGATTCTTATGCAGGTTAAAATTTGAGAAGCACCGTTCTAGGGCTATCATATCCCAAAGTATATGTTCTACGGATTATTAATAGGTCCCATGCAAAACATTGCTCTAATCATGGTCAAATGAATTTGGAAAATGCTGGGTTAAACAAAGTTGAGCTTTAAAAATTTTTTTTTTAATTTTTTATTTTTTAGGGGGATGCCCACTGGATTTTACAGAGCTTTTCATATGTTACTTTGCCACTCAAAATCCTTCATTGGATTTCCAACATACTTAAAGTAAAATCTAAATTCCTTATCATGGCCTGTGAGGCCCTGCATGGTCTAACTCCCATGACTCTCTGACCTCATCTCTTATCTTTGTTGCTTTTGCTTACTACACTCCAGATATGCTGATCTCTTAGCCAAGCACACTCTTACTCTAAGGCCTTTGCACTTACTGTTCTCATTGATGGGAAATATTAGGTCTCTGCTCAAATGTTTCTTCTTCAGAGAGGCCTTCCCAGATCACCCAGCTGTATAAAGTGCAGCTTACTTCACTCGAGTCCCTTATCCAGATTTATTTTTCTTCATGACCTTCACTTCTCTGATATCTACAATATTATGGTTTATTGATTGGTTTGTTACTTGTCTCTTCCACTAGAATGTAAGCTCTATGAGAAGTTTTTTCATTGTTGATTCTTCAGTGCCTGGAATAGTGCCTGGCACATAGTAGGTTACTCAATGAATATTTATTTATTGATGAATGAATGAAAAACTGAATGAAGAAAAGAAATGGGTGCTAACAGACTTCACCAAATTATAGAATGGAGAATAACAACAGTGGGACAAAGGGTGGCTACTCAGGAAGAGTGTGTGAGCCTCACAGGAACAGACTAGAGAGGATATTTGCAAGGCTTGGACCTTCAGGGCCTTAGGAGTCACATGTACTCTAATCTAATGATTGATACCAAGTTGTAGACTGTTCCCACCAAAGCCATTGAGGCATGGGGGAATGAATTTCATGTATTTTTGCCTGTAATCATGGAATAACAATGACTGTTTAACACAGAATGGAATCCTGGTTAGCTCTCCAATGAAATGTTTTCTTTAATTCTTTTCTCTGTCAATTATACATCCCTGGGAAATCATTCATTTTCACGGTTTCAGCTGTTATTAATAGACACTGGACAGATTTCTGTGTTTAGTATCCAATTTCTCTCCTGCATTTCTACTGCCAGTGAAACATGTCCACTTGGATGTTGACTTAGCACCTTCAGTCTCAACATATTCAAAGCTAAAAGCATCACTTCCTTCAGCAAACTATTTTTCCCCTCTGATTTCCTTACTTCTGATAAAGGCAGCAATAGCCTCATAGTCATTGAAGCTGAAAACAATGAGATTATTCTCTAGACTTCTCTTCTCATTTAAATAGTTACCTACTTTTGGGCAACTTTTTTTTTTTTTTTAAATATCTATATTTCTTTCTTTCTTTTTTTCTTCTGTTTTTGGTTCCTACCCTAACACTGGATGAATAAAATAATCTTTGAAGTTTTTGACCTCTGCTTCCCATCTATCATAAACAGATTCCCCAGCCTGATGCTGGAGATATTGCTCAATATGGCCCCACCTTGTCTGTACAGATTTATGTCCCACCTTTTCCTCACATTTCTCTGATCTAGCCAAACTGGACCACTTGTTCTCTTCCCAATTCTTTCTGAATTCTTCTGTTTTCATGTTTTTGCTCATTCTACTCGCCCCAAAAGAAAGCTTTTCTTTTTGTTTATGTTTATTAACATCCTGTTTGTTCTTCAACACCCCATATCAGATATCCTCCCCTCCATGAAGGTTTTCTCATATCTTCTTTGAGAAAATGTGCTTTCTTTCTTTCAATATTAACACTTCCAATTTCTGGCATATTCTTCCTTGTTTTATAATAATTTGTATTCTTATTTTACTCCTGCCACCGTACGAAAGCCCCTTGAGGGAAGAACGTTCGTCTTACTCGCCTCTAAATCTCCACAGTGGGCACCCAATAGACACTTATGGAAATACCCTGCCCCAAACAGTGTTGTTATATTACAGAGTAAAAATGCTTTTTGGCTGAAGAACTCATTAAATGGTCACATTCACATCTAGGCCTCTTGGGAGTGATATGGCCAATGTGATTAATTGTGTGACACAGAAAAGGTGTAGAAAGGTTAAGCAATTGCCAGTGTCATACAATAGGGAAACTAAGACTCTCAAGTCCCAGTCTACAAGTCTGATTTGAGCTTCTTGTAAGAACACTCCCTCCTCTAGAAAGCAACAATTGCTGTTCATCAGCTTTTGGGCATCTGAAGCGCTTGGAGCAAGGGAAACTGAGAGGCTTAAGCAAATCATCCTTGAGGGATAAATTCAGACGCAGATGCTCAGGGCTCAAATGAGACATCAGGCAGCGGCCTTGTCTGCTTTTAAGTCTGGTGACTGGGGAGCAATCCAAAGAGGGTCTGCCTCCATTCCACCCACCCACTCACTCACCCTCCTGCAAATGGTACAATTCATTTGAACTGACTGAACTCTTGCTAATTGCCTCTTACTGGCCTGTTTCAAGATGAAGCATGGGAAGGCGACAAAGCCTCCCTATTCACAATCTCAGTGGGCAGCAGGGGTCTCTGCAAAAGTAGAGAAACTGGAGCCCAGGCTATTCATTTTTGAAAGTCAGGACAAGATCTTCCACCATTCAGAATCCCACATTAAAATCACAATATTGCATCCTGGGGGACCCTGTCCATTTCTCAAATGGTCTGTCAGAAATTTAGAGTCTATTTCATAAGTCAGTGCTACTTAAAATTATAGGCTTTTTTCGCCTCCAAAGTGATACACACTCTACATTTTAATTTCATTATTATTTTTTTCTCTGGTTGGGGGTGTGGGGAGGGTGAGAGAGAAAGGGAAGAAAGGAGAGAGAAAGGAAGTGGGGAGAGAGAGGGAAGGGGAAAGAGAGAGAGAGAGAGAGAGAGAGAAGGGGCAGTGCTTTTCATGAAAACATCGGTTTTTATATTTATGTTTTAAGAAAGCAGAAGGGAGGCAAGAAGTCCAGCCTGATAACTGAACTTTCTGTTTAGAATTCCTTCTTCTCCATTGGGCCTTTGCTAGGTTTCAATAATTATTGCTCAGGCACATAGTCTTGGAGCTTTGCTTTTTCTCAGACTTGTACACAGTTCTAGGAAGGGTTGTTGCCAAAGCCATCATGTGATTTATTGACCCTCCACTGGGACAAGGGGGAACAGATATAACTTTGTGATTTTATTATAAGGAGGCTGGGTTAATATTTCTAGGTGAAACAAGCTACTATACCAAGTTCAAACATCTGAAGAGGGAGGTTAAGAAACCCTGAGTGTGGGGTGTAAGGATTATTCTGTCCTGGGGCTGTACAGACGTCGTCTGAGGCAGGGAGCAGGAGAAGAAAGGACACATTGTGACCCATTTCCAACACCTCCTGTGTGTAGAGGCGGAAGTTCCTTGCCTGCAGAGGGACACGCGCGGAGGAAAAATAGGAGAGTTACAACATGGCACTTACATAAACAACACCAAACTGGCATAAAACATCTAACAAAATTACACAACTTCAAGCTTGGAATTTTTATACAACATAAATATTAGGGTTCAGCCCATTTAATAATGCTATATAAAATCAAGATTTAAGGCAGTAATGTTCCACATAAACTCTGAAAACAACATTTATGCTTCTTATAAAAGCAGAAAATGATTGCATTCTGTGGGCTTTTCAAAATGATGACTATAATTACATGAAGCAACAAAAATGGATTGAATTAAAAATCCACTCGTTTCAATTTAAGCTGGTTAAGGGGGAAAAACGTAGTTTCTGGCCAAGGACTGAGAAAATTTTACAAGTATCCAAAAAAAAAAAAAAAAAAAGGTTGTATGCACTCTTAGGCAGTTAGGCAGCCTTCTCCCAACATGTATATGTAGCCCAAGAGTCACCAATGAAATATGAGCTGCTTCAAACCTGCTAAGTCCAAGAAACACTTTAATAGTATCTACTGTCACAAGTAGAGCTCTTACTTTTTTTTTCTCCTAGTGAACACACAGCCACCCCTAGAATAATCCAGTTGCTTCCCTATTGTCTTATGGCATCTTTTGCAATTTAGTCTTGATTAGTGTTGGCTGCTTTAGACTTAAAATCAAAAGAGCACCCCAATAGAAGGACATTCTTAGAACTTGAATTTATCCTTCTGCCTCCATGGGTTAGAGGCCAATTCATGGTTCTCTCTTGTATTTAAAAAGAGCCAGTCACTCCTATAATGGTCTCCCAGTTAATAGGCTAAACTTGGTTCACTCTGTGTGTGTGTGTGCGTGTGTGTGTGTGTTTTGGGGAGGGAGGCAGGATTGATGAACATAGGCCCCCCCAAAAAAATTCAATAATGCTACCTCATGTTAACCTATTGGGCAGAGCCTAACAAAGTTTTACTATTTTCCTTTATGCCAACAGTTTTTCTTGAAGTTGCTTATTAGTGGAGGTTAGATTTGTATATTTTGATTTAGATATGACAATAATTTTGACAGAAAGTTCTCTGGGAAAAAATAGCATGGCATATCCTTGGGACATTGCTGTAGAT
Organism: Mandrillus leucophaeus; assembly: GCF_000951045.1. Classification (NCBI taxonomy): domain Eukaryota; kingdom Metazoa; phylum Chordata; class Mammalia; order Primates; family Cercopithecidae; genus Mandrillus; species Mandrillus leucophaeus. Next base: position 5,822,763 of record NW_012102032.1, read on the forward strand.
TATAGCACCATCATCCTTCTATTCTTAGAGAAATCATTTGTACATGTGAGTACACCTTTATTTATTTGTATGTTCTCTTTGCTTTATGCTATGTTGAAGCCTTGAAGCTGAGCCTGGTTGGCTTTCAAGGTAGACTAGTCATTGATTTTTTTTTTTTTTTTGCCAACCAGACCATAGTTCAGTGGGGTCCAGAAAACGTGGACGAGGTCCAACACAGAGGAGCTGGAGGAAAGGAGCAGAAGTGCAGCCTGTGTCTACCTGTGGGCATCAATTCAAAACGTGCATGGACATGCAAAGTGGTGTTTAAGTAAAGGAAAATTCACACACACACACACACACACACACCCACACACCCCAGACTTAATGTTACAATGCAGTTTCCATGAGCCATAAAAAAAGAAGATAAAAATGGTAAAGTCTAGTACCTGGTGTAGAGGTATATTGATCTGCTGAAGGAGAGCTTTCACTGCCATCTGGAGCTCGTAGAAGAACAATTGCATGGGGCAGTCAGAAGTATGATCCACACTTTCCATAGATTCAGAGCCAGAAAGTTTTTGGATCCATTCCCATTCCTCTCTGTATGTTGAGTCAAGTTAAAATTAGAAATACAACAAAAGTTCAGAATACGGCTCAGAACTTTCTTAGTGTATGTATCCAGAACCTGGATAACCAATACTCGGTGGTGAAAACTCAGTGTGATTCATGAAATTTGAACGTTTTGCCACCCAAATGGAGCTTAAAATGATCTCTTGCTAATTTCAGCTTAGTGCACCTATGAAACCACATATACCTCAGAACAGCAGGCCTAATTTGTATGAATCAGTTTTCGAGATTGGGGTTCTCAAATATTTTGTAATAATTTCCTGACTGTCCTCATTTTTCGTTCTCTGCAGACCCCCTGTAAATTCTAAGATCCTACATTTTACCACAGGGGCATCTGCTGGCTAATTCTGCAGTTTAGTAACCACAGGACTCTGGTCCAACTCAGGCAACAAACCACTTGGCACATTTCAACCCTGGCCTGTTGTAATCATGGAGGATATTTTGGTTTTTCTCCCCTTCCAAAAGTTTGAGGAGAATCACAAACAGGAACACCAGACAATTCCAATAAAAGGAACCAAGGGATGCATATCACTGCTTCTATCCTCCTTACGAACCAGTCATCTGTGTCTTTATTCTGCATACTCTATAATCCTTCCTAATGAACTTTTCCAAATGTCACACAGAAGGGAAGGGAAAAGAATGGCAGTGGGAGGAAAGCACAGCTGGTTTGCCCCCAAAGACTGCTCTTCAAAAGGAGCTTGAAAAGATCAAGGTAAAGGCCTCTTGGGTAACATTGTTTCCACAGGTCTTTCAGCACAAGTCTCTAAACACATTCAGTTGGCCCAGTTTCCCCTTCGAACTCTGCAGGGAGCAGCAGTAGGCTCTCAGGAGCAGGCTAGAGAGGAAAGGAAAGCCCTCCTTTCAGGGGATGGAAAGAGAGGAGGTGCTGACATAGGTTCCCACCCTAGTGAAAACTCTCCGAGGCTTTCCCCAAAGGGCTGTACCAGCCTGGGCTCCAATCTGTGGGTCAGAACACCAAATTGATTGTGGCATGAGCTTTTCATCAAAAACCACTCTCTTTTAACTAACTACCCTCTTAGAAAAGTTTCTGTTTTCAAGATATCTGTTTCATTTCAAGTCTCACACTGGACAAGACTATGGAAAATTTACCCTTTGTCCCAGTAAGAAAAAAAAAAACCTCAAAATTAAATCCTACTTCAATCTGGGCATACTGTTGGCTTCACAAATAATTGAAATCTTTGAGAACCTGCTTGGGAACTATTTTTTTTTTTCTCCCATCACTGATACGGAACAAAATGAGAGTTTTGTGACTAGCATATGCACTCATAAAACCTAAAGGACAACAAGGCTAAAATAGGGTTTGTAATCAAGGTAGAAAATAAATTACCGGTAGGACTATCGTGAAACACCTACCACTAATCAGTTTCTGCTAGAAGGATGAAGGAGATGGAACTGACAGAGAAAAGGTTACTGGAATCTTTTGTACAAAAGAAAACTGGATCCTTGGCAAGGGAAAATTCACTGGTATAACCACTAGGAGATGGAGTCTAAGCCTTTAAGACACAAATCTAGAAAATGGATGAGTGTAATTATTACTAAGTCAACCCACAAATGAACCATGTAACCTTTTGGGAAGGACTGAGGCAATAACGAATGTTGATTGTGGCAGTGACCACCAGATGGCAGACTTAAAATCCAGGTGTAGTTGGTAAGTGAAAGGAGAGAATATGGTAGTGAGTTCCCTCCTCCTCCTCCTCCTCCTCTTCCTCCTCCTCCTCATTTCCTCCATTGTCATCAAGCAATACTTAAGAAACCTAGTGAGACATTAGAGTTGATAAAGTCTTGCCACTTTAGGGATCACATTTTAAACGACCAAATTAGAGTCTCCTTTGGCTAAGCAAATCCATGAGTGTAACTGGAATCTAGTTTATACTCTTTGGGAGTATCTAGTTTATGCCCTTTGAGGTCTGAAGAATTCTGGATAATTTCTTTTTTTTTTTTCTTGTCTATTCCTTCCTTTCCTTTTTTTCTTTTCTTCTCTTTCTTTTTTTATGTTGAGCACAATTCAGTTCATTATAGCAGACTTTCAGAGGCCTGCTATGAGGGTTGTAAAGTTGAGCCAGATTACCAAGATTGGGCAACTTTCCCAAAGCTAACAGGGTAATTCACCAAATGCCAAACTGTACAGCAAGTTTCCAGAAGCTCAGGCCTTGTTACTTCTTTTCTTCCATAGAGAATTATAGGGGTTGTAGAAAACATACAAGGTCCTCAGGCCAGAGGGTTAGAGTTAGGGAGAATGAGGGTGAGGAGATATTTTAAGATAGGGGGAATCATTGGCTCTATAAAACCCATTCCTATAGGCCATATATAAAAACAGAAAACAAAAAGAACATGACTGTTTTAGATTACACAGAAAATATCCTGTAAATAGCAATGTTGAAAGAAAAGGTCAGCTGTTCAGTAACCAATTGAACATCAATGGTTGTACCATGAGTAATGCAGAGAGGAATGTGAAAGGACAGTGTCCTCTTTAATGGGCTCATGCCTTCCACCAACCATCAGGCAAGCTCTCGTAATTCTAGCGTTAAAACTAAACTCTGGCCGGGCACGGTGGCTCACGCCTGTAATCCCAGCACACTGGGAGGCTGAGGCGAGTGGATCACCTGAGGTCGGGAGTTCGAGACCAGCCTGACCAACATGGTGAAACCCCGTCTTTAACTAAAAATACAAAATTAGCTGGGCGTGGTGGCACACACCTGTAATCCCAGCTACTTGGGAAGCTGAGGCAGGAGAATCATTTGAATCGGGGAGGCAGAGGTTGCAGTGAGCTGAGATTGCGCATTGTACTCCAGCGTGGGTAAAAAGAGTGAAATTCCATCTCAAAAAACAAGAACAAGAAAACAAAACACAACAAAACAAACAAACAAAAACACCCAAAACTAAGCTCTGCCCTGCTCCAGTGTGGCACCTGAGGACACCTCACCGTAAAAACTGCACTGGGAAGTAACACTTCAGTTTCCTTCTGGAACATCAAGTTGGTCATTTGAGCCACTGTTTCATCACAAGGAAAATCTTAACTCCTGATCACTTACCTAGAAATGTTATTGTTTTCACGGATCTTTACGTGGCAGAGAATGTTGGGCAACTTTTGGGTAACGAGAACTTTGATTTGATCCACAGAGCTACAGAGCTTTAGGTAACCCAGATATAATCCAGGAGAGAGACGCTGATGACTCCTTTTGTGATAGGAGAGAATATCCTGTAGAGTAAAAAAAAAAAAAAAAAGAAAACAAGAAAACACCTTGAAGGGCAATCTCAAAACCTTTTCCTTTCTAAGGCAGGCTGGTCATGGATGAAAGGAGCTGTCACTAAGTAATTAGGTGAGAAACCTCAGGTATACCACGAATGCTGGGGAAGCGGTGGCACAGCTACTGTTACCTTCAGGGGAATTCTCCTCTTGGCCAGTAATCAGTTTTTAATATATTCTATATGCTTATTTGCCTAAGATTTCTGTGCCAGCGTAGATGTGTGAGTTGTGTTTGGGAATAGGTGGTGGTGGAGGCAGCTAATAAAGAAAAATAGAGTTGATAATTTCTGTCCTTGAAGATTTTAATGTTTAGCTGTGAGAAACAGATATTTGCAAGTGTAAAAGCTGACAGAACAGTTACGGAAGCTTTGTAATTTCTGGATTGTTAAAATGGAAAAGTCGTTTAAGTAAAACGATTTAAAACAGAATCCAAATTTTACAGTAAGTAGGCTCCTTATCTTGAAAATTAAAAAGGTACTGCCAAGAGGTTTATTGAATTTTATGTTAACATTTAAGTTGTAGCTATAATTATGCACTAATTCTGAGAATGAAGAAAGAGTGAATCAAGCACTGGTTCTTTTTTGGCTTAATTTTTAAAACTAAATTGTATGATAGCTAAAATGCTACTACTTATATTTGACTTTTAAAATGTAATGATGAAGAAGATAATGTTTATAAAAGTATTTGAAGTCTTCACATTTTTTTTCCTGGCATCTTTTACAAAATGTTGATATTCAAGTCACACTCTTATGAAATCCTTGTTCGTGTTATGTTTTGCAATCCTTAACTGGTCTACCACTTCTAGATTCTCAGTTGTTAGTGACTTTGCATGTTATTTGATTAGGTCTCTACATCATTAGCTTCACTGAATTATGTATCTTTTACAAGATTTTAAATTTTTCCCTGTAATGGATTTTCATTGAATTTGCATTCTATTGTCACATCATAATATTCCAAAAGCAGCAGAGACTGAACAAAGCTGTTGATTCAATAGTAAGTGTCAACCAAGTTAAGTACAGGGATGTTTAAATGGAATCTTATTTTTTATGTGGTCAGTTCTCCAGTGAACTATTTGGGTTGTGACTTTTGATTCTCTCTACAACTGCAGGGACTCAGATAATGAATAATTACAAGATTCAGATACCATCCCCCCATATCAGTAGGTACAACTTTTTACATTTAGGCAGTGGGGGTTGTGACACAAAGTTAGAAGTGGTGAATCAGGTAACTTAATATGGTTTGGATTTGTGTCCCCACCCAAATCTCATGTTGAATTGGAAGAGAAGCCTGGTGGGAGGTAATCGGATCATGGGGGTGGGTTTCCCTCTTGCTGTTCTCATGATAGTGAGTTCTCACAAGATCTGATGATTTAAAAGTGTGTGGCACTTCCTGCCTCACTCTTTCTCCTACTCTGCCATGGTAAGACGTGCTTGCTTCCCCTTCACCTTCTGCCATGATTGTAAGTTTCCTGAAGTCTCTCAGGCATGCTTCCTGTTAAGCCTGCAGAGCTGTGATTCAATGAAACCTCTTCATAAATTATCCAGTCTCAAGTAGTTCCTTATAGCAATGTGAAAATGGACTAATACACTTATTATAGGAGAAAGTTTCCTGTAGGTTAGAGCATATCCTGGTTTTCAAAAAAACAAGGGTTAAATAACTAAGAGAGTAAAGTTCAAGTGCCTTACCACAAAAAAAAAGATAAGTAAGTGAGGTGATGGATATGTTAATTAGCTTGCTTCAGTCATTCTACATTGTATACATATATCAAAACATCAGTTTGTACCCCACAAATATATTAAAATATAATTCATCAATTAAAAATAATACCAACGAAAATAAATATGTTTTTGAAAGGGTAAGGTAAAGGGAATCAACTCTACCATTAAATTCAGGGAAGGTGAGAAAACAAACATTGAAATGTCTATAGAATTCTATATGGAATGGAAAAGTATGGGATCTTCCTTGACCATCATACTCTGAAGGAGTGATCTTTCCTCTGTTGAATTAGCCATCTGCAACATCTAACAGATGTTATTATGTATTGTTTCCTCTGTCTCATCCTTTATCAAACACATATTGAGTCCCTATAATGTGTCAGGCACCATGTGAGACATTGGGGTTTCAGGTTAATATGATGTCATCCCTACTTTTGAGGAGGTCAAAAAGGACAAGTTAACAGATGATCACAATATATTGAAATCAGTTTTATAATAGAGGCAATGTTGGCATACAGCAGAAGGAGTACTTATATTTTTCTTCTTTTGTGTTATTTTCTTGAACTGGACTGTGAAATTAATGGTAAGGCTATGTTTTTCGTTGCTTTCTGTCCTTAGTACCCAGTACTTTTCTGTACTATGAAATTATGGTAAGGCTATGTTTCTCATTGCTTTGTGTCCTCAGTATGCAGTGCTTTTCTGTATAAAATAGGTATACAACATGTGGAAAATTAGGCCAGATACCTTAAACAGACCATAAGGGAATAGTAGAAGAGGGATAGAATAAGAATGGTCACAACTGGGAGAAACATCTAATGAGCATGCACAGAAAAGCAAAATCTAAACAATTTTTTAAAAGATCACTTGGCAAAAAAAAAAAAAAAAAAAAAAAAAAAAAAAAAAAAAAGAAAAAAGGCTAGAAAAAAATTTGATCTCATGATCAAGAAGGAATTCTTATTAGTACCAGGACAGATAAGGCTGAACTTTTTAATGTCTTCTATCCTGTCTCTTCAGCCTAGATCACAAGTAAGTAGTTGACTACAATAAATTCAGTCAAGGTGGAATTTGGGAAATGAACACTAATCAAAGGGAGAGAAATGGTTAATGAGGAAAGGAAAAATGGAAGTATTCAAATCCACTGAATTTGATGATATGCACCCTAGGGATACTTGCTAAACAAGCAGATGTGGCTACAGACTCACAGGTCATTATTTTTGAGAAGTCATGGAGAACTAGAGAAGTCCCTAAAGACCAGAAAAGGATAAATATGGCTGTCTTTGAAACAGGAAGGGGAGAAACATAGAATGACCCTAGTAATTAAAGACCGCCAACTTATTGATCTTTAGGAGAAATGAGGAAGAACCATCAAACAATCAATTTGCAGTCATCCGGGAAATCTGGAGACACTAAAGAGGAGTCAGCATGGTTCTGTGAAGAGCAAACCATACAGATTACCTTAATTTATTATAGCAATAGAACAGGATTCCAAGACCAGGGAGAAGTCTCCAGTGTAATCTGTTACACTGGATAACATGGGAAAAATAGAATCTGGACCATGTTGCTTTTACCAAGCTGAATATCTGGGTGGGAGATTTGTACATAATGGAGATGGTGAATAAATAGTAGACATATTATTGAGTGATGGTCCAGTAGGGATTGGTCCTGAGGACCTGTCTGTTCAGCTTATTTACTGACATTCTGGACAAAGAAATCAAGAATGTGTGCATCAAATTTGTGGTTCCCAAATTTGGTATGGTTTTGCCTTTCTGGAAAATAGTAATAAAGTTCTAAATGACCCTATGCATTGGAAAAATAAGCCTATGATAATTAGGGTTGAAACTTAATAAAATGTGCTTGTAAAGACCTACACCCAAGATTACAAATATAGGATAGGTAAGAGTATCAGAGAAAAACATGTGGAGGTCAGAACTGACCACAAATAGAATGTGAGTTAGAAGTACACTGTGGTTATATAAAAACCAACAGCATTCTGGGATAAAGTAATTCACTCTTTCATTCCATTTTTTAAAAGACTATCATTGAGCATCTACTCCGTGTTTTCTTGCCTTTATGTTGTCATTTTTCCTTCTTTAAAATGTTTTGGAGCCTGAAAAATGTGTGGGAATGGAAAGAAGCTATCTCATCCACATAATCTATGATACGTTAGAAAGGCCATCTGTTTTTTTTTTTTTGAGATGGAGTCTCACTCTGTTGCCTAGGCTGGAGTGCAGTGGCTTGATCTTCTGCCTCCTGGGTTCAAGCGATTCTCCTGCCTCAGCTTCCCAAGTAGCTGGGATTATAGGCATGCGCCACCATGCCCACCTAATTTTGGTAGTTTTGGTAAAGACGGGGTTTCACCATGTTGCCCAGGCTGGTCTTGAACTCCTGACCTCAGGTGATCTACCCGCCTCAGCCTCCCAAAATGCTGGGATTATAGGTGTGAGCCACTGCACCCAGCCTAAAAAGGCCTTCTAACACCAAATTGAATGCCTGTGGTTCTACATATTACCTGATTTGACCTCTAATCTGCTTTTATAATCTCCATTTCCACTATAGCCCTTTTGTGTTCCTTATCTCTAGTCAAAATGGCTTGTTTTTTTCTTTCCCCATACATGCCCTAATCTCTCTGTTCCGATTGTTTGTTGTTTCACAAATTCACTCATTCTACCAACTTTTACTGAGCACTTACTATGTATCAGTCATTGTGGCTAGGATATTGATGATACCGAGATGAATAAAACACAATCCTTCCCTTCATGGAACTCACATTTCAGTGTGAGAGAATCATGTTAGCAAGTTTTTCTCACCCAGCATCATAGAGGCCATAAGAAGACTGTGGAAGGTCCATTGTGGGCCTAAGGGAGGTTGAAATCCACTCTTCCAGTTTCTGCCTCATTTCTTTATCATGCTTTCAATTTAATTTAATTCTATCTATTTAATTTCTTCCTTCTTCTCTCCTTCCTTTTGTTCTTTCTCTCTCTCTCTTTTTTTTCCATCTGGTTAACTTAACTACCCTCATGGCTCAGCCAAATGCCACCTCTTCTGCAATGCCTTCCCTGATATTTTCAGGCAGAATTAATAGCTGCTTTGTCTGTGTTCCCCATAGTACACCGTTTGTACTGCGATCAGGCTCTAGTTTAATTCTGTCTTGTATTACCTTGATTTGTTTACAAAACTGTCTGTCTTCCTTTGAGACTAGGGACCTTGACTTATTCATTTGTTTTTTTCTGTAGCACCTAGAAGAGTGCCTGGCACCTAGTTGACACTGAAAAAAATATTCATTAAATGTGAAGTGAGAAGACCAGAGGAGGTGGGGTCTGGGGCCGGTCTTCCAGGAGAAAATATGCTGTCCTTGCACAGTGACTAGGAAGGGTATATCCACCTTCTTGTCATTGATCAGAGATCCTGAGAGCTTGTTAGAGTAACAATAGGTAGTTGCTTTTTCAATAACTACAGCACTTTTATTTTGTTGGATGGAGTATGAAAGCTCAACCATCCGCGATGGTAGAGGTGACAAAATGGTGGCTAGTGGTCTTTGTAGGACCAAGATTATATGGACTGCAAATAATTTAATTTTCTGAATTATTTTCTAAATTATAAAAATAAAAAGACTTTACCAAAATTTTTGACTTTCAACTTATCTTCAAAACACTGAAAAATTTCAAACCTGGGACCACTTTCTTCCATTGTAATTAGCTGAGGCTGAATCAGAGCTGCTCTCTTTAAAGGGGACAAGATTAATGCAGTCTTAACTTACACTTGTTTCTTTTTATGTTAATTGAGCTATAATTCATATGCCATAAAATTCACCCTGTTCAAGTGTATAATTCAGTGGTTTTAGTATATTCACATGGTTGTGCAACTATCACCAGTGTCTAATGCCAGACCATTTTCATCACTTTAGAAAGAAACCACACATTCATTAGCTGTCATTCCCCTATCTCTCCCCCTGCTGTTCCTGAAACCACTAATCTACTTTCTGTCTGTATGGTTTTGCCTATTCTGGGCATAGCATATAAGTGGAATCATACAACATTTAGCATTTTGTGTCTGGCTTCTTTCACTTGGCATTACATTTTCAAGGTTCATCCATGTCGTAGCATGGATCATATGTTATTCATTTTAATGGCTGAATAGTATTCCATTATATGGATATACCACATTTTGTTTGCCCATTCGTCTGTTGTTTGGCATCTAGTTTACTTCTACTGTTTGGCTATTGTGAATAATGCTTCTATGAATATTGGTGAACAAGTTTTTACATGAACCCAATTGTTTCCTAAGTCCAGCCCATTGCCTCATTTCCAGCAATCTTTCTGATTCCTGTAGTTTTTGATCCTTGTGTTTCGAGCTGCTTAGGGGTAGAAAGAGTAGGAATGTGCTGGAAAAAAAGCAGAAAAAGGAAGAAGAGGTCCTGGGCACCTAGGGTGTAAGAAGAAGAGACTGAATACCTAGAGGTGACAAGGAATGCCTAAGGAGAAGAAAAGGAAAACAGGGATGAGAAGCAACAGAAGACACACTTCACCACAGCTTCCCTACAATCACAAAGGATGCAGAGAAAAGGAGGGGGAAGGGGTGTATAGCAGCATGATGGAATGGGAAGGCCATCAGTCTAGGAGTCAGAAGTTGTGGGTTTGGTCCCTCTTTTGGCTGATAGGACCTTGACAAGGTACTTCCTTGAAATTCATGGCTTCTTATGCAAACTGGACACAAAATGACTCACTCATCCTCATTGGGTTTGCAGGAGGATCAAATGATATCATAGAAGAGACAAATGTTAGAAAGCTGAATATATAGTACACACGTGAGAGATTAAGCTTCAGGAAAAAGCTTGCATGTGAGGCTTCCAAGGACTAAAGTGATCCCTGAAGAGAATGGTCGGAGAAACTTAGCATCTGAGAGGGGCCTTTCTGTTGGAAATACGCTCATTGCCAATTAGTTTGCTCATAGGGGCTCTTGTCCACAATAACTCTTTTCCTTCCCAGGCAAGGGTGAGGAGGATTTTTTTGCTCTTTCACAGATAAATGAGAGAGGCCTGTTGTGAAGGCCTAGGATTTGAGAAGATCAGGAATTTGAGGGAGTTGGACACTGGAGTTTCCCTGGGTTCCTAGGGATTCGTAGATTTTAACAAAATCTGGGCCCAGATTTTGTTAAAGCCCTTATCTGTTTTGAAAACCCCATCGTGGATCATTAGTTTTATACAGCTTTTCCTTAGTTGTGATGGAAAGGTAGAAAACGTGATAAAATGCCCGATGAGATGATTAGGCCATTACCAGAGGTCTCCGTGGACTGGGTGTGTCTTGAGGGCAGCCTAGCATTGTTTGAAATTTTCTGAGACATGAATGGTGATTATTATTAATAAAAAGTCAAGAAACAACAGATGCTGGCAAGGCTGCACGGAAATAGGAAAGCTTTTACAGTGTTGGTGGAAATGTAAATTAGTTCAATAATGTGGCAGATGGTGTGGCGATTCCTCAAAGACCTAGAATCAGAAATACTATTTGACCCAGCAATCCCATTACTGGGCATATACCCAAAAGAATATAAATCATTTTATTATAAAGACACATGCACACATATGTTCACTGCAGCACTATTTACCATTACAAAGACATGGAATCAAGTCAAATGTCCATCAATGATAGACTGGATAAAGAAATGTGGTGCATATACACCATGGAATACTATGCAGCCATAAAAAGGAACGAGATCATGTCCTTTGCAGGGACATGGATGGAGTTGGAAGCCATTATCCTCAGCAAACTAATGCAGGAACAGAAAACCGAATACTATGTGTTTTCACTTATAAGTGGGAGCTGAACAATGAGAACACATGGGCACAGGGAGGGGAACAACCCACACTGGGGCCTGTTGGTAGGGGCAAGGAGAGGGAGAGCATCACAGCATCAGGAAAAATAGCTAATGTATGCTGGGCTTAATATCTACATGATGGATTGATAGGTGCAGCAGATCACCATGGCACACCTATGCAACAAACTAGCACATCCTGCACTTGTACCCCGGGAACTTAAAAGGAAATTAAAACAAAAATGAAAAAAAAATTTCTGAGACATAATAAAAATCACTAATATTTATTGAGCACTACTTTGTGCTACTCTTTTAATCATTTATGTACTAACTCACTTATCTTCATTAGAACCCTATGAAGTAGGTTTTTTGCAGAGGAGGAACTGTGAGGGATGAGAAGTTAAATAATGCCCTGGACACATAACCAGAAAGGGTGGAGTCGGTATCACACCCAGTCATCCTGATTTCAAAGCGGTGCACAGAATGTGATGTGATGTAGCAGAAAGAAGCCCAGGCTTCCAATGAGAAGGCCTGGTGTTCATCACTCCACTACCCCTGAGAAAAGAGAGTGGTCTGTGGCCTGTTATTGTGGGAATTGCCAGCCTGCTTTGGGTACCACCAAGACCCATCTCTCCCTTTATGTTGAATTGGTGGGGCCAACTCCTGACATAATTAAATCTTAAGTCTAGGAGGGATTGGATACCAGTCCTCTTGGTTTTATTTCCCATTTCCTCTCTAGTGTGAGACTTGTATGGGAAGGAGGGGAGAGAGAAGAAGTAGGGGGAGGAGATGGGAGAGTGGGGGTGGGTGGGAATGACATCAGGTGGGAATGTGCCAGTCAGCGGGGGTAAATTTTCCACTTGGATCTATGTGGAAACCCGATCCTGCCTCTATTTTTGGTTTCCTTCTCTAACAACCTTTCACCAGATTGGAATTTTTCTGCACCTGTAACACATTTTTAATGTAATAAGTCTAGGAGAAACCAGGTATTATATCATGCTGAGGCCTGTGCTGTGTTTCTAGGAGCAAAGGTAGCCCAGACCCTAGTTTATCCCTATAGGGGATTAGTGTATTAGTCACCCTGTAAAAGCTCAATTTATTATGATTTTTTAAATGTTTCTTTTAGCACTTGCTTATAAAAGGTGAAGAGGGGAGCCTCAAATGTGTCTGTGTTCCCTGCCCCCACCTGCTTCACACAAGCCCATACTCTCTGTCAATTCCCTATGAACCCGAATTCCACAAAATTAAATCCAGAGGTATTGGCTTTGACCAATTAGCTTACCTTTGCTTCACTGGCCTTTGTCCTGGTTTAAGCCAGTGTGAGGAATGAAAAAATGAGATTATTGTACTTGCCACCCCTTGGCGGGGAATGAAAGTAACTTAGAAACTAAGTTAGCTGTTTAGGGTGACCACAAATGGCTCCTGGGACGGAAGCTCAGATTTGGGTTGTTTCTGTGCAACTGGGTCCTTCCTTCTTCCTTACTCCAGGTTGGCTATCTGTGGATATGCTACTGCTTGTATGGGGCTCAGTGTAGATGTTTCTGCCAATTTTTCTACCTAACCGAAGTGTCCTATGCAATTCATTCCTATCACTGGGTTAAAAAAAAAAAAAACAACAAAAAACAAGAAACAAAAACAAGGAAAGAAAGAAAAAAAGAAACAGTTTGAAGCCCACGTTCACAAAAGAATGTGTGAGGCGAGACAGCGTGCTGGACTCAGGAGCATACATGGGTTGGTGTCCCAATTCCACCATCCAGGCCAAGGGCTGCATGTAAGCTACCTGGATTTTGAATTTTGGTGGATATTCAGTATTCAAGTAAGTCTTTTATCCTTTATTTCATCTCCTGTCCCCCACTCACTAAAATCCTGACTTCTACCTTAGAATGTGATATAATGTAGCAGAAAGAAGCCTGCTTCCAATCTGAAGATAGGAACTGAAGCCTCAGCTCTGCCATTTTCTAGCTGTGTGCCAAGGGACAAAATGAAGTTTTGTGGAGACACAAGGGGATATAGTTTCCGGTGTCTTTTTTAAAGAAAATGACACAAAGTCATGAATGCAAAATTGCTATGGTCCCTGAGAGGACCTGGAAAGGGCTTGTACAAGTGAAGGCTGAAGGACATCAAAGCTTCATTAACTTCACTAAATTGCCTCTGTGTGTAGCCCTATGTCATTCAACCTCTTTGAGCTCTAGTTCTTTTCTTTTCTTTTCTTTCTTTTCTTTTCTTTTTTCTCTCTCTCTCTCAACCTCCCTCCCTCCCTCTTTCTATTCTTTTTTCTTTTTTAGATGGAGTCTCACTTTGTCACCCAGGCTGGAGTGCAGTAGTGTGATCTTGGCTCACTGCAACCTCCGCCTCCCAGGTTCAAGCAATTCTGCCTCAGCCTCCTGAGTAGCTGGGATTACAGGCAGCTGCCACCACGCCCCGCTAAACCATCGCCACCCCAGGTTCAAGCAATTCTGCCTCAGCCTCCTGAGTAGCTGGGATTACAGGCAGCTGCCATCGCAACTAATTACTGTATTTCTAGTAGAGATGGGGTTTCACCATGTTGGCCAGGCTAGTCTTGAACCCCTGACCTCAGGTGACCTGCCTGCCTTGGTCTCCCAAAGTGCTAGGATTATAGGTGTGAGCCACTGGGCCTGGCCTCTAGTTATTTCATTCCTAAAATGGACTTAATCATGCCTGTCTGTCCCAAGAGAGTATTGTAAGGAATATGCAGGAGTAAATATGTGTGAGGGTGTTTTTGTACATACACATGCATGTACACACACACACACAAATACACATGCACACATATATATACAATTTAGAAATGTATTATTATTACAGTTCGTTCAGATATTGGTTTAATGTTTTGATTACACTATCTAGAGTTTCCCTATCCCCTACTCAATTATTTGTCTCAATGTTTCTTTACTTTTTTTCTTTTCTTTTCTTTTCTTTTTTGAGATGGAGTCTTACTCTGTTGCCCAGGCTAGAGGGCAGTGGCATGATGTTGGCTCACTGCAACCCACCCCCCAGGTTCACGTGATTCTCCTGCCTTAGCCTCCCAAGTAGCTGAGATTATAAGCATGCACCAACATACCCAGCTTTTTTTTTTTTGTATTTTTAGTAGAGATGGGGTTTCACCATGTTGGCCAGGCTGGTCTCGGACTACTGACCTCAGGTGATCCACCCACCTCGGTCCCAAAGTGTTGGGATTACAGGCATGAGCCACTGCACCTGGCCTCAATGTTTCTTATTGGCTTATTGGCCAGGGTATGAAAATGCTTTATTGGGTGCCCACTATTTGTATTGCCGAATGAATTCCCGATCTAGAGAGTGATAAATAAAAAATAAACTGCATTTGCAACAACATGTCTCTGGACCCTCTCCACTCCATCATTGCATATGTAAATGGCTCTTGCTATATTTCACTAGACCTTCAATAATTGTGTTTGGAACCTTAAATATACCAGGGAATTAAGAAAAAAACTACGTACCTGGATGGTTATCAGTAAAATGTCTAATGCTGTTGGCTCCTCAGGTGTTGATAGAGACTTTCTCTGGCTTTGCAGCTTTGAGATCTGCATCCATTTGCCATTAAAAAATGAATAAAGCATCTCCACTTCCCTGATGGTGACTATGAGTATGTTTCCGTGTCGATCTTTAATGGGTTCATAGTAAACTCTTCCCAAGTTGTGTGTCCCAAGTAAATTCTGGAAACAAATGGATTACTGGTAGCATAGAGGGTATTATGCTAATAAAGCAGCACAACAGCAACAAAAGACACTGTAAATAATTATCTGATTGCTGAGAAGCTGTTTGCTCTCTCTCTCTTTTTTTTTTTTTTTGCACTTAAACCTAGAATATATGGCATCATAGAAATGTACTTCACAGAAACTCAAAGAAAATGTCTTTACAAAGACATTGGTAAAGATTGCAGAGCCTGCAAAGATTACAGCAAGACGCACAAAAGTTACGTTTTTTTTTTACAAAAAGCAAATTCAGTATCTGTAAATATTTCTTACCCACATAGACGCAACAGTACATAAACCTCAGTTACCAGCGCTTGAAGAGAATCCCAGATGTTTTAAAGAAAAATGTCTGATATTTAAAGTATGCTTCTGTGGCGTTCTCAAGAGATCTGCAGTAAGCTGGTATGAGGTAGGGTTGTTTAAAATGAAGAAGTGAATTGACAATGTAGCACATTGTACAGGTCCCCAAATGACTGCACATTCCCTTCAAGATACTTTCATTGGGAAATTGGCCTGGTTTGACTTATCTGTATTTCAGGGGCTTCTGTTTATTTAAAAACCTGTTAAAATTGCTTATAAACTGGGTCACCTGAGGCAGACAATACTTTTAGGAAGGTAGGAAGGGAAAGATGCCACACACTCAATGTGGAGGGGCTCAGGTTATTCCTAAAATAAACAGGAGTTTTACAAATATGCAGGCTTTGAAGATTTCTAACATAGAACACTGGATGAATAGGATAAAATCCCCTCTTGCTTTAAATATCTATGATTTCTAAACATAATAAATCATCTTAGAGCTCCTAGCTGTTACTTTTGTGAGCTCACATAAGTGGTGGTGAGATGCCCTGTTAGCATGAATACAGAAATAGAACTGGGATTTGTAAAACTGACGAGGACAACCTAAAAATGAATGAGCCCGGAAGTCAATATCTACATCTATGAAAGCCCCGCAATTTTCCCTCACAGGTAGGGACTGCGTCTGAAACCTTATCTTCTTCCTCACAAAGACCAGACATAGGGCAAGTAAGGAATTTCATAAGTAATTTTTGACATAAAAATTCATTTAGCAAGGTGATGATTTTTTTGCAATGGCCTAATCACTGAGTCATATTTTTTCTTTCCAACATTTGACTTCTAAATCATAGAGAAGTGGATGAGGCTTTGAGTCCAGCCCTGTGGGGTACTAATAAGTAGAGTGATGTTGGTAAACTGGCTAGCCAAAAAGGAAAAAAAGAAAGAAAAGAAAAGAAAAGAAAAGAAAGGCCTGATTTGTAGCATATGCCAGTTTCAGTGGTATAAATACTCTTGCTGTAGTGGGATTTCAAACTACCCAGAGTTTGACAACACGCTTTCAAAATCCCTGAATATTTAACAGTTGGCTCTCTTGGGCCAGTACAAATTGGCTCCAGCCTACCATTGCGATTAAGCCTTTACTTATATTTGGTATTGAATTTCAGGGTTGGCTACCATTTATTAACTGTTGGACTTCCGAAAAATTATTTACCCTCGCTGGTCCTGAGTATCATCATCTAAAAGTAAGAGTTTTTACAGCTCAGACAGCTGTTATGCTAATCCTTATCTCAGTGAGTGTTTGAGGGATTAAATCAAGCAACTCATGAAAAAGTAGTTTGCAAACTCTCAAGCTTGATACAATGTAGGGTGGGGGCTTTCCTTACTTCTCTAATTGGAATCCCACCCAGGCTTACATATACTCCTTTTCAAGACCCATCCCAGATTTCAACTCCTCTGGGAAGACTTTTCCAACTCTCTAAGGTAGACTTTACCATCCCTCTTTTGTCCCTTACTGTTTCCTGTACAAAATTCCATCTTAGCATGTCTCTGGCTTTACTGCATGTATTGGCATATGAGTTCACGTTATGAATTCATAGTTGTTTCATCTCCGTGTGTCTGTGTCCCTTGCACAGTGCCTGCAACATGGAAAGAACTCAGTCACTTTTTGTTGACTTAATTGACATTTTGTATTATCATTAAGAGGCTGGAAAATGTGATTCACTTTGGACCAAAGCTGATGGGTAGACATTGATTATGGTGGTCTTTTCACTTAAACAAAGTTATTATCAGTGGTTCACTATCAGCTGTAGATAGGTTTTCTAAGGGGTTGAATAAGAAAGCACTAGAAGTCTTCTTGAAATTTTTTATTAACATCAAATTAGGTTAGATAGCTAGCTTTGGGGAGAGCCCAATTTAAAAGTAGAATATTGGCTGGGCGCGGTGGCTCAAGCCTGTAATCCCAGCACTTTGGGAGACCGAGACGGGCGGATCACGAGGTCAGGAGATCGAGACCATCCTGGCTAACACGGTGAAACCCCGTCTCTACTAAAAAGTACAAAAAAACTAGCCAGGCGAGGTGGCAGGCGCCTGTAGTCCCAGCTACTCAGGAGGCTGAGGCAGGAGAATGGCATAAATCCAGGAGGCAGAGCTTGCAATGAGCTGAGATCCGGCCGCTGCACTCCAGCCTGGGTGACAGAGTGAGACTCCGTCTCAAAAAAAAAAAAAAAAAAAGTAGAATATTACTGTGAAAATAAATTGCAACCGTCTTCCATGAGGGAGAATTCAGGGTTCTTTAGGGCCTAGAGGAAAAATAGTCATAATCAAAGTTAGGTGATCTGGGGCTCCTGATGATCCTACAAGAGCCACCTGATGGCTAACAGGAATGCATCTAGGTTATAACCAGGACAAATCACAGGGCTGTCAATAAGCCCTAGGCAGAGGCACAATATTTAGAGGCCTTTATTCAGTTTGGGGTGGCACGGACATGGGAAGGTGAAGGAAGTCCAGAGTTGGGATAAGGAGGCCTGAAAAAGAAGAGCAAAATTTTGGGAAAATCTTTTTTCCCCCTTAACAAATGTAAAGAACACAGTATTCATACATTGGTACTTACCTCTTACTCACTAACACTCATTTCTAAAAGCTACGGAGGAGGAAAGTTTAGCACAACCTGCAGTGTCAGAGTTTTACTGTCTTTGGGGGATAAGTAGTTTAGACACCTTTCAATACAAGAGCAATGTACACTTCTTCCTCTTGGGGCCCTGTGTCATTTTCCTAAGAGAAGGAAGAACAATGTGGGCTCTTGGTCACTTACAGGCTTTCTCATCTTAATTTTTGTTTCCCAAATGCTAAGATACTTATCTCTCCTCCTGCCTAGGTAATTTTAATTAAGAATAGACTTCTTTTTCTTTTTTACCATAATATGAGTAATTTTTTCTCTTTAAAATTTTGCAAATTACTACACAGTAAGATGATGAAGAACTGGAAAGAATGCAGGCTTTGGAGTTATATAAATCTGGATTTGAATCTAGAATCTGCTACTTCCTATCTGTGTAACCTTGGCACAAATGAGCCTTTCTAGGCCCTAGTGTTGTGATCTGTTAAAAGAATACCAATAATAGTACTTTCTCATTAGGTTGCAGTAAAGATGAAATGAGATTAAAGTTTGTAAAGCACTCAACACAGTGCCTGGCACCTAGTCTGTTAAATAAATGCAAGTGGTCACTTCATTATTATTATTTACTATTATATATTAAAGGAGCTCACTAGAGAGCAGAAACCCAGAAAACAAGGTGCAGATTGCACAGTGCTTGATATGCACTGTGATAAAGGTAGGTCTCCTGACTTGGACACAGCGACTAACCCAGTGACTATGAGTGCAGATGCGGGGGAGAAAGATCATGACTGAGGCCTTTGTGCGCTGTGATAAAATGTCTGAGCCACAACCGGAGGAGTCTAAGTCAGAGAATGCCTTGGTCAGAATCTTTTAGATTGGCTACTCTGGCCAGAGTATGGAGAGTGGATTGGAGGGTGTTAAGATTGGTAGCAGAGGGATGACTTTGGAGGCTTTTGACCTAATTGGAGTATTCAGGCAGTAGTATACAAAACTGGAAAGGAGAGGAGAGTAAAATGAGATGCCCCAGAGGAAAATCAATAGAATTTATTTTTGGTTGATGCCAATCAAACTATGTATAATGCATTTTTACTTTCCTCAGAACACTGTTATTTTACTTTATTTTATTTTATTTTATTTTATTTGTGAGACAGAGTTTCGTTCTTGTTGCCCAGGCTGGAGTGCAATGGTATGATCTCAGCTCACCACAACCTCTGCCTCTCGGGTTCAAGCGATTCTCCTGCCTCAGCCTCCTGAGTAGCAGGGATTACAGGCATGCACCACCACATCCAGTTAATTTTGTATTTTTAGTAGAGATGGAGTTTCTCCGTGTTGGTCAGGCTGGTCTTGAACTCCTGACCACAGGTGATCCTCCCGCCTTGGCCTCCCAAAGTGCTGGGATTACAAGCGTGAGCCACATTGTAAAATATTTTAAATTAGTAGAGTGATCTAACTTATTAACTATGTGTCAGTCCTCAAATTTCTTTTTCTTTCCCTTCAGAAAAGTTTCTCTGTACCTTACACCTCCCTTCCACCTCTCTTACCTCCCTCCCCAACAAAAGGTGCCTTCAGTATTTCCAGACATTTTCTTTGTAGAGACTAGTAAATAGTTTGGGCAATAGGTCCTACCAAAAAAAGGTGATGAACGCAACTTTATCACTGAACTAGGCATACGGAAACTTGGAGAGAAGGGCATGCATACAGTACTCAGGCCTTGATGGGGGCACTGTGAAGGTGACCATTTATTGAAGACTATGAGGCTCTCTGGTCACAGTGCAGAACTGGAGAGCTATCCATCCAGGTGATAACTATGCTACAAAACATTTCTGTGATCCCTTTTCCCTTTGGCTAAAGTTTCCCTCAAGTGTGAGCATTGGGGTACATGGGTTTGGATTGACAGATGTTTATTTATCCAATCTGTACTTACTGAGTGTCTACCACATGCCAGGCATTGGGGATATAGTGGTAGCCAAGACAGACACATTCGCTGAGCTGAGGAACTCACAGTCCAAGTGGGTCACTAAACAGATAATAATACAGATAATAAACTCTGGGATTCTGATCACTTTCCTGAATGACGAATACGAGGTGCTATGAGAGTGATTCACTTAATCAAGGGATCAGAGAAAGGCTCTTTAAGGAAGTATAAAAATTAAGCTGAAACCTGGAGGATATGTAGGAATCAGTAAGGCAAAGTGAGGAAAGAAGGGGATTCCAAGCAAACGAAACAGCTTGAAAACTAGCAAAGGATACTGAGAAAGACCAGCAAGTCGGAAGAAAATCAGGAGAGTGTGAAACTGTGGAAGCCAAGGGATAAGCCAGTCTACACAAGGAGTATGGAACCAAGCGTATAAAATGTTGCTTAGTGAAACTGAAGTCATTGGCAAGACTAGATCCAGGTTTTGTGGGGGCCTGAACCATACAATTTTGAGGCACTCTTTGAGACAAAGAATACAAAACTACAAAAATAAAACTAGGTATGAAAGTGACTCTTTATCTAGAATGATTAAAGAAATCTCCTCTCCAGCAAATACTAGAGTGTTTGGAATTCTGGGTCCCCTTTCCCCCTGAAATTTCTTTAGGTAGTTTGCAAGAAATGCTTCCTGACTGCAATCCAGCTTCCCTTCCGTAAAACACTGTGGGTTCCACACTCACAGGGGTCCCACGCTCATAGCTCATGCAAGTGAGGTGTCCTGAAGCTCCATTTTGGCAGCATCATCTGCCTCTGATTTCTGGTGCCCTTAAAGACCAGTTTTGTATGTATCACGGTAGCTAAAGTCAGAGAGAGGGTTGAGAACCGATAGAAAATGAAGATGTCAGTGGAGAAAGAGGATGTTGGTAACTCTTCCAAGAAGTTTGGGTGTAAGGAAGAGAATAGTTTGGTAGCTGAAGGGGCATGTGGGGCTATGGGAGGAATTTAGGGGGAGATTTAACTGGAAAGACTTGAGTATTTTAAAATAAAAATGAGAGGGAAGAGATGGGACCTAGAGCACATGTGGAGGAATGAACTTAAGTCAGGAAATGTGAGACTTTATCTTCTGAAATAAAAAGGAAAAAAAAAGAAGGTTCAGTCTGTGCAAGGAGGTTTATAAATTTGGCAGAAAAAATCATTAATTTCCTTTTTTTCCTTGATGAATTATACAGTGAAATCATCACCTGAGATGTGAAGGAGAGTGTGGGGAAGGAGAAGGGATGTGGGAGAATGAAGAAGGTTTTTATTTTATTTTATTTTATTTTATTTTTTTTGAGGCAGAGTCTTACTCTGTTACCCAGGCTGGAGTGCAGTGGCACGATCTCAGCTCACTGCAAACTCTGCCTCCCAGGCTCAAGTGATCCTCCCACATCAGCCTCCTGAGTGGCCAGGACTGCAGACATGCATCACCACGTCCAGCTAATTTTTGTATTTTTGGTAGAGATGGGGTTTTGCCATGTTGCCCAGCTGGTCTGAAACTCCTAAGCTCAAGTGCTCCACCTGCCAGCCTCCCAAAGTGCTGGGGAGAAGGTTTTAAAATAGTTGCTTTACAGTGTGAGAAAGCAAATTTAGTAGAGAAAGGAAATTGGACCACTAGGTAACATTACATGTGAGAATTGTAGTCATGAATTTAACATAAAACCAGTCAGCCCTTTTTTGTGATTTTTTTAATGTGGCAATGTGTAACTACTTTAGACATGTTGGATTCATCCAGGCGTGGGATTTTTCCAAATAAATAATATGAAGAGAAAATATGGAATATTTTCAAGGAAGTGATTAAGATGGGCTAAGGAATCTAAGCCGGTCAAGGAAGGAAATGACTTCAGAAGTGGGCTGATGCATTATGAAAAGGGGTGAGGTCTATAGATTTGGAAGCTGAGGAAGTCCAAAAGTATTGTAATGGGAGTAGTTGAGTAGGGTCATACTGGCCATCATTGCGTCACTCAGTGTCTGACTGCACTGACTTGTAACAGCCTGATCCTTCTCATATTGCTGATATGAGATTAAAGTTCTAAGAAACCTCCAATAAATACATAATAAAGAGCCCCCCTTGAAATTCTAAGGTTTTCCAGTCTGTGATCCAGGCATGTCTGGGCTGTATGGTAGGGTGATGGGAGGGTCCACTGAGGAGTCTGAGGCTCTTGGAAATGTATTTTATCCTAAAGAAAGAGTAGCGTGAGGTGCAGTGGCATGGGCCAACTCAAGTGGGTCAGTGATGAAAGGACGAGGCACTTTGAATTCAGCAGTCATCATGGTCTGCTCCAAGAACTGCTTCTTGAGTTGGAAGAGAAGATTACGCAATCAAGAGTGAGTTGAGGCCAGGCACAGTGACTCACGCCTGTACTCCCAGCACTTTGGGAGGCCGAGGCGGGTGGATCACCTGAGGTTAGGAGTTCAAGACCAGCCTGGCCCACATGGTAAAACCCTGTCTCTAGTAAAAATACAAAAATTAGCCAGGTGTGGTGGTGGGTGCCTATAATCCTAGCTACTCGGGAGCCTGAGGCAGGAGAATTGCTTCAACCCAGGAGGCAGAGGTTGCAGTGAGCCGAGATCACGCCATTGCACTCCAGCCTGGGCGACAGAGAGAGACTCCACCCCATCCCCCACCCAAAAAAACCCCGAGTGAGTTGAAATGAACAGCTCTGTTTGCTAAAATCTCACCGATCATACAAAGCAGCAAGCAACCTGTGTAATAGAATATATCACAGAGGAGCAAAATTTAAATTTCGGAATTAATTGTAATAGCAACAAAATATTGCAGGAAGTTGAATTGTTATGATTGTGAGGGTTCAAGAAATGACATTCGTATAATTGCAGGTGGGGGACAAAGCCATAGAATTTTTTCTTTTGTTATTATGACCCTATTTTTATGCTGTGACCTACATGGCCTGGCCAAACACAGCTTACATAGATTCCTGCTATGCATATTTCTGGGGTTGATGTAACTGCAGATTTGTAGGTAGATACCCATTACTGATAAAGGCTCAGTGATCTCTTAACGGCCCCAATCCCATGTAGCAGCTATTTTTTTTTCTGTGCTAAGATCTACAAATTCACTTAATACTAGAAAACAGTAAGACG
This sequence comes from Mandrillus leucophaeus, assembly GCF_000951045.1. Classification (NCBI taxonomy): domain Eukaryota; kingdom Metazoa; phylum Chordata; class Mammalia; order Primates; family Cercopithecidae; genus Mandrillus; species Mandrillus leucophaeus. The sequence continues at coordinate 5,845,846 of NW_012102032.1, forward strand.
AAAACTCAGAAAATCTTGGTTAGAATTTAATGTTACTTCTAGGAGGAGCTCTGTAACCTACAAAGATTGGGGCCTTGATCTGATGTGATTGAGAATATGGAAGGATAAATAAATTCAGGCTTAAAGATAATCTTTTAAGAGTTGCTTTCTGTTTGTTTGTTTGTTTTTATAAGTAAGCAAAAATGTCTGTGCTTTACCAAAATCATCACACCAAGAAACTGCTCAAAATATCTGCTCATCTCTTTTTTCCATCTCCATATACCCATTAATGCATAGGACACCAGAGCAGCAGCTGTCCTTCAAGTGATCTCATTAAAGTTCTCTTATTTTGTAGGTGATGAAACTGGGGCCCAGAGAGGAGAACTGAGTTGGCTGATTAATATCAAATCTAGAACTCAAGTCTCCTTACTCCTTGTTTAATGAGTTACTCCTATACACTGTTCAAGAGAGACTCACTTGGAGGAGATTGCTAAAGGTACAGTTTTGCTACATGAAACCTGCACACCTACAGGGATGCAGCTCCAGCTGTTCAAGAAAACTTCATATTCTTAGGGGTCTGAAAGAGAAGGGAGCCCACATTTCCCTTTCTAGGTGGGACTGGTAACTGAATTTTCCACGTTCAAAGTATTTTCCTTGGGGGCCTGGGTTGAAACCTGGTCCCTTACCTGTAGCTGTGCTGTTGCTGAAAGCATCTTCTGCCGAGTTTGCAGCACTGTGGATGAGGATGAGGATATTGGTACGCTTTGTCTCAGCCACCTTATATCTTCCCACATACAAGACAGCTGCAAAAGAAGGCACACAGTCATGTCATCGTCCAAGCCAGTACATGATTTAGGTTGTGGCATCAAAGCAAAGCAGGGAGAAAGAAATCTGACCCCTGATGTTTATTCTCCAGTCCATTTTCAGACACACACGAAACAACTTTTTGATCTCTGTCCAATTGGAAAAAGATCTGAATGCTAATGAAACGGTCAGATCCACATTTTAGTCTTTGCCAAATGATCCCATAACTCAGAACAGTGGAGACACATTGTGATGGGATGCAAGCCTCTTTGCTTTGAAAATGTAGTGTACATGTTACTTTGGTGCTTTTTTAAATACGACATAGGGCATGCGAGGGCTGAAAAGGACCTTTGAGATACTTTATTTCTACTCCAAAACTTTGATCGCTGGAGACCCCTCAACTAATGTTTCAGAGATTTGTGTGCAGCAACATTGGTACAAAGTAGAGAAAAATGAAATCAGAACTTAGTATACCTTCGTGAACCACAGAAAATCTGGTGTAATAGAACTGGTGTGAGAGTCATCTATTTCAACAATTGGTACTTGGTCTTCATTGGTGACTAAGATATTGTCTTTATAATAAAATATAACGGCTATGTAGAGTCCCCTAAAAAGAAAAAGGAAAATAAAAGTATTGTCCTCAACCATCTTGGAAAAATATTTGTTTTGGATGTGATAAAAGACGAATTTAAAATATACCTAGGAACACACTCCTTCTAAGCATCACAAGTTCACTAGTTACAACTCAGAGAGAAAATTACTGTCTTGCACAAATTCTCAGGAGAAAAGTGAACTTTATTCTTTTGAACACAAAAAAGAAATTTCTACCAAGTTTCCACTCAGAACCAAAATCAGCGCATTCTTGAAAAGTTAAGATTTCCTGAAAAAACTACATAGAACCCACCGTTTTAAGGTCTTCACAAACTTGTTTGAGGAATGGAACAGGTGTTTCAGGCTCCTTGAGACTGACTGCTTGCGGCCTGTGGTTTGTAATTTTGTACTTTCTGGAATGTATTTTAAAAAATACAGTATAAATTCCACTGGGCAGATCAACACACCCAATTCTGTCTTCCTACCTTCCTGCCTTCCCCTCCCCCATCCCTTTAGTGTCACTTATCCTCAGGTTCATGTAGGCATTCTGCTCGTTCATGCCTATAAGAAGCTCTTGTGGCCGGGCATGGTGGCTCTCACTGGTAATCCCAGCACTTTGGGAGGCTGAAGGGGGCAGATCACGAGGTCAGAAGTTCAAGACCAGCCTGACCAATATGGTGAAACCCTGTCTCTACTAAAAATACACAAATTAGCTGGGCATGGTGGCATGTGTCTGTAATCACAGCTACTCAGGAGGCTGAAGCAGGATAATCGCTTGAACCCAGGAGGCAGAGGTTGCAGTGAGCCGAGATCGCGCCAGTGCACTCCAGCCTGGGCGATAGAGTGAGACTCCGTATCAAAAAACAAAACAAAACAAAACAAAAAACCTCTTGTATCTTGAGATGCCAGTAGTTAACTCAATGAACAACTCCTCAAAAATGCTGGAGATAAATAGTATTTATAACTGCAGAGGAGACCACCTGTGTGTTCTGTTGATACTCTTTGCTTGGAAATTTTTGATTTATTTTAAGGTAGGATAAAAAGACATGTAATCAACTCCTTTGCCCTTCTCCCTACTCCCGCAATTGCCTTCTAATATTCATATAATTCTCAATGCTGCTAAAGCATTCCCTGTAAGTCTACATATTCCATTAATTTTTTTCATTATAAAATTATTATAAGCACATTACAGAAAGTCTGGAGAATAGAAAAAAAAAAGAGCAAAACCCCACCCATATCATCTCTTCACTTCTATATAACCACTGCTAGCATTCTGGAACAGTTTTTTTCTTCATTGTGTATGTTGGTTTACAAAAATGGGTATAGGGACGGGTATGATTATCATCCTCATTATTCAGAAGAAGAAACTGAGGCTGAGAAGTGAAATGAATTGCGCAAAAAGTGAGTACCTGGGAAAACAGACATTCATTAATTGGACAAATATTTATTGGGGGCACTACTATGCATCAGACTCTGCAGCTACAGTGGTAAGCAAATAATTCATTGCCTCTGTTCAGGTCTTCTGCTTATAACATGGAGCTTGCCCTAATAAAGGTAGTAGACTTCCTATACTTCCTATAACAGCCTTTGCAAATAATATTGCGCGGAGCTGGACTACATTATCACTATTGTAACTCTCATATTCTATGTAATGAAGGGAAGCTGAGGTTGTTGGCATCACCACCAGACTGCTGACAGACATGTCACTGGAGACGAGAATATGGTCCATATCACTGCTGTTAGGCATAGAAGCCTGGGCAGGTGGCCCATGACGGAAGGCCAGTGTGTCTTTGGTTATGATTATATAGGAACAGCTGACTGACACAAGCGTTCATGCCAGTTTCAAGCTTGTGTTGGTAATGGTTATTCCTTGCAGAACACAGCAAAATCATTCTTTTTTTCTGACTTGAACATGAGTTTGGCTGCTTGGAAATAATGCTGCTGGGACTTCCAGTTAAATATGCAAGAGTGAACATGTTTGTTACATACTGCCCTTTCCCTAAACCTCACTAAAAGCAGAGTAGAAATTAAGAAAAGAAGGAAACAACATAAATTTTAAAAGACAAAGTGATGGAAAAGGAGACAAAAGTTAGTAAATTTCAGTAGCTGGAAAGCAGATGGATAGAAAGATTTAAGACTTAGACAGATGAAGTCGAAGGCAGCAGTGGAGAAAGTTCAGAAGTGATCTGATTCACTCCATGGTCTCCATGGACTGCTCAAAGTGAGGGGTGAGTGTGAGCTAAACACCAGAAGAATTTGTGGAAGTCTGTTAAAAAAATAGTTAGACTTCTTGATCTCCTCCCTTGTTATATGACTGGACACATACCTCTTCCCCACTCTAGAAGAAAGCTAGTGGCTTGTTCTCTGGAAGTCAACAGATAAACAAACAAAAACCCAAAAGAACAACAACAGGCATCTCTGGAATGGGAGACACCAGGTAGTGTTGAAAATGGGGTACTGATGATGGTGGTAGTGTACCCCAACTGGGCAGATTTATGCATAAGTTTTTATACATAACATTTCCCTATTGAGTTCTCAGAACACTGGTGTCCAAACTTCTACCTTCCAAGCAGGACACTGGAAGAAACTTCTGTGGAAAATTTGACCAGCCTAAGAGAACCTACCCAAAGATTCTGACATTGGGAATATCCCAATGGAAAGGTGGTACCAGGTCACCTTACAATGAATCCTGTAAGTAAAGAGCCCTATGCGTGTGCTCAGAGCTTCCCAATGGCTATTGTTTCCCTTCTCTGAAATCTGAGTATTCATTGAAGGATCACCAGGCAGTTGAGAAAAGCATCTAACATGAAATACAAAGGCCAAAAATTAGTGAACAAAAGACGAATTTACACAAAAGAAAGATTATTCTGAGAAAAGAAAATATAAAATGAAACAAAGCCTGCCATTAATATTCTGAGAAGTAAGAGAAGACTTGCATCCTTATAAACAGAGTAAGAGTCTAGAAAAAGAACCAGAGGACAAAAGAGAGCACTGGCAATTAAAAACATGTTGTCAAAAGCTGAGAAACCCAATAGAAGGCTTAGCAATTAAAGCTGATGAAATCTCCAAGAAAGTAAGGCAAAAGGATGTAAGGATGGAAAGCAGAAGAAAAAAAGAAAAGAAAATTAAAGGACGAATGTAGGAGAACCAAAATCTGAATAACAAGAGTTCTAGTAAGATGGAGGAGAGGAAAAGAAGGCAAAGAAATACTTAAAGAAGTAATTTAAGAAAATGTCTCACAATTAAAGGGTATAACTTTTCATGTTGAAAGGACTTTCCAGGTGCCCAGTATAACAGATAACAGATGCCTTAGTACATCACTGTGAAATTTTAGAACATTGGAGTCAAAAGAAAACTTAAAATCTTCCAAATAGGGGAAAAAAAGGTTTCATATAGAACCTCTGGAATTAGAATGACATCAGATTTAGTCCTGAAAGCTGGAAAACAATGAAACAATACCTTCAAAATACGAAAAAAAGGATTTCAACCAAGAATTCTATACTCATCCAAAACCTTGAATAAATGTTAAGTAGAATAAATACACCTTTAGATATACAATGTCTCCAAATATTAGTTCCCAAGCCCCCTTTCAGGATGCTGCTAGGGGGAAAGCTCCACCATGCGATACAGAAAGAAGGAACCCAATACTGGAGAGTGATAAGAAGAGTCCTCAATACCGTGGTAAAAGGCAATCCAAGGGTGACAGTTGCACACTAGGCAACCAGTGACCAGTCTAGACTGGAGCAGGACAGAGGACTCCATGAATGTTTCCTTAAGAAGAGGCAATAGAAACACCTAAAGCATCTGATTATATTGAGAGAAGACTGATCCAATTTGAGAATAGTTTGGGGATTAATTATTATAGCCATAGAGAAAAACAAGCAAATGCACAATAAATGGTTGTTAACTCAGGGAAAACAAAAAGCTATACAGGAAAGGAAAATAATCATATAATTTGTCATTATAATGTAAACAGTAAATACTGATCTTACTAAAATTCAATATACATATATTTGGAGATTGAGATGATAGGAACTATGCATGCAAAGAAGGGAGGGGTAGGGTAAAAAGAGATGCATCATTACTTTCTTTAGTGAGGTAATGACTAAAACTGAAAAACATAATTAGAAATATGAGCATGTTATTTAGAGATATGGGGAAAATACTAAAAGAATTAGCTAAAGGTTAAGAGGTTATCTTTGGGGAGGAAGAAAATGGAAGAAGGAAGAAATTGCTTTTAAGAAAACATTAAAACTGTTTTAAGTGTTTTACTGAAGTCATTCAATCCTTAAACAATGAATGAATGAGGTATATATAATTATTATCTGCATTTTAGAGATGAGAGAAATGAAGCACAGAGTTGTTTAGGCAGTTTGCTCAAGGTCACACAGCCAGCAAGAGTAAAAGTACAGCCCAGATTTGAACTCACGCAGTCTGGCTTCAGAGACACATTATAGTTATATATAGCTTACATAAAAATGAAGATTAAACTAAAAAAATCAGACTAAAAATAAAAAGAGAAAAATAAGAAATACTACTACCAGCTGGGAAAAGGGCACATGCAAGCATTAAATATTCTAGGTCTGGTCACATGGTAAAACTGTACTTTGGAGCCCTTGTGGTTGAATGGGGCCATGTGACCACCTCTGGCCGATGAGTTTTGGGTGTAATAACATGCAGAAAGTCTTGCCCATATGAGACCTTCAAGAGTTTTTTTCCTCTCTCCTATGGTTGCTGGCAAATATTTCCAGAGAGAGGATGATAACAACACAGAAGGACTCCCACTGATCAGTGGAAAATGCATAGCATGAGGGAGAGAGAAAGGTTTGGGGAATCATTTGGTTACTGTAACATAGTAGGGTTCACCTTGACTGACACATGGTCTAAACTAACTTTTCTCCTAAGAACCTTGCGGCTTCTCTACTGTTCTTCTCTGCTTGGTTTGGAGCTCTGGAGCAACAGTTCATTTTCTATACTCTGAATGCAGTAGTTCCCTAGCTTGTAAGTGCATGGAGCATAGGAGTTTACTTCATTCATGTTGGCATGTCTAGCCCCTACTATGTGACCTACAAATTACATAGTAGGCAGGGTTCCAGTTAATATTGTTTTGCAGGTTGAATAATTGGATAATAATATAAATTCATCCCTATAGGATATTGCTATGATGAACATGATTGCTGTTTTAATATTGTAATTCATTATGTATGCCAGTGTACTCACCTTGTGAACAATGAAGTTAGCTTAACATCTCCCTCGAATTTTCATCCCAGTGCTAAGCATGCAGATCGGCTTTGGCCAGTTCTTTAGCCAAAATGTAGAAATTAATGTAGATGTCGGTACCTCTTATTTAGGAGTTTAGTAGGAGAAGTGATTTTTATTATTACTCCCATATTTGGAATATGTTGTATAGTTAGTGAGTCATTAGAGGGTCATTACAGTTCAGTTACCAATTACACTTCAATTCTAGGGAATATCCATAAAGTGCTGAGGATGGACAGTGGCTCCATTCTCAATGGGAGAAAAGTAAGCCATAGTTTGCCAGGTAAAGACTGCATTAGGTGAATTTAATGCACCTAATTTACTCTTCATAGCAATCCTGCAAGATAGGTAATATTATCCTGACTTTGCTGATCAAGAGGCTGTGGATCAGAGTGGTGAAATGCTCTTCCCAGTAATGAACAGCTTGTAAGTGGTAGAATTGGAATCTGAAATAATTACTTTTTCTAATTGTAAAGTTGGTAAAAGTTTATGTCCCCAAGAAACCACTTAGTATTTCAATGTATTTGAATATTTTAAATAAAAATGTTGTAATAATAAAAAATAATGAATAATAATTTGGTAATTCTCTGTAAGTAATACATATATTATCCTTCATTTATCCTTCTGTACTTAGGGTTATGTTAAATCATCTTAGATTCATTCTTTGTGTGTGTGTGTGCGAGGTAATTTATTTTGGCATATTATAAGTCAGCATTTCCCAAAATTTGTGCTTTGGAATACCGATACTGTGAAAAAGTTTTACATGGCTAAAGAAGTTTGGAAAATGCTTGTTTAAGCAAATGTGATATGTCTCTTTATTGGAGTCTTTAATATTCTAAAGTATATTTTAAATTTCTAAGAGAAGATGTAGAATTCAACATTTCCAAAACTTACGTGACAAGAGAACCTTTTTCAGCTGAGCATATTATTGGACCACTGATCTTTGGAACATACTTTGAGCACTGTTTAAGTGTCCAGAGTATATTTCATATAAAATATATTCTTCTTTGTTGGAAAGTTCTACCTCATGCCTTACTTAAATCTTTCCTGATATTGTGTGCAGATTTACATTCCTCTGGGGGAAAAGCATGTACATGACAGAAGTTGGATGGAAACTATAGAAACAATTGGGCCATCTAGGAAATAATTTTTTGATTATTAGATAGGAATCCAGTGGTAATAGGGAGAGCATCAATCCTCAGACAATATTAAAAAAACTCTCATTCTCACGAGTAGTTTCAGCTTTTCCCCTTCTGATCAAGACCAAACACACAGTGGCTTATGATTTTCCAAGAATCATCTGTCCACTTGCTTTGTTGCCTTTGCTGTCACACAGGAACCAATGGGCAGGGATGTGATGGAGAGGCAGAAGATGAGAAAGGAGCTTTGGTAACAACTGGCCTGGTTAAATGAGCCCTCAATAACCGAAAATTAAGTAGGCTTCAGTCAGTGTGGAATATACTGAAGGTCCTGGTCTGGGTAAAGACTTCTTAGAGATCTGGGAAGGGAAATCCCACTTGGGTTTCAGAGCTACTCCATGCATATTTACATATCCTAATGAACTCGTCACTAGAAGAATATTATTTTCTTGCAAACACTTGTCCTCATTTCTAGCTAGAGCCTACATTGCTGAAGGACCCTACTGTGATAGCTATGTAGTAATTGGGAACAACCTTTTACTAACGCTCAGTATGATTTCTCTATAGCAAGCTCAAACTCAGTGAGTATCTCTTAGTTTCAATTGTGGATTTTTTTTTCTTTTAAAAAATTGTTATTTTTAGAGACAGAGTCTTGCCCTGTTGCCCAGGCTGGAACACAGTGGCATGATCATAACTCACTGCAGCCTCGAACTCCTGGGCTCAAGAGATCCTCCACAATAGTGGATTTCTTACCCAGCTGTTCCAGCAGTGCCCTAAATCTACAGAGCACAATGCAGTTAGAGATCTGATGGGGGCATGGAAAATGAAAACTTTATGTAGGCTTTAATTCTCCAAATAAAACTAAGTACCTCTTCCACGAATCGTTACACAGATCAGAAATCTGACCCTGTCCCAATTGAGCAGCCCGAGTAGAAAAGAAGCTTTTAAAGCCTTCTCAGAGATTCTCTGGGTGTAGCTGGTAAAAGTCTAGGGAATATGTGCTCTACTTTCCTGTAAGCAGTGGTGCAGAGGAAGATTAAAATTCAGGAGGAGGTTACAGTTCAGTACCCAGTCCTGATGTAAGGATGCGGGACAAAAATGAAGCGTGTCAGGAAGACTGGACTTAGAACCAGAAAAATCCAGCTTGGAGTCCTGATTCTGTCTTTTCCTGGCACTGTGACCTTGGGGAACACCACTTAGCCTCAGTGGTAATTGCCAAAATGAGGATGAACATGAGATACTGGGTGTGAGATTGCATCGTAAACTATATTATTAATAAATATGGAGGTTTATTATTATTATTGTTATTATAATTGGTTTGGTTCCTATAGGGATACTCAGGGGATTTTCCTTGGAGGCAAAATGTTTTTGGGTGAATATCCCAAAGAGCTAGCCCCACTGAGGAGTCTTGTGAAGGGACAATTCCGAGAGAAGGGAACTCACGGCAGCTGTTGTTTTTCTTGTGCTTGTTTTCAAACCGTTCGGACAGAGGGAGAGGGAAAGGAAGGGAGGGAAGGAGAGAGAAGTCTCTTCTGAAGGGTTAAAGCAAGATAGTGCTGTAAAGTGATTCCAGATGTACAAATATTAATATCTCTCTCCCTGATGAATGAGAAGGTATGACCCAGTTAGGAAACTGCTAAAATTACCGGCGCCACCGAGACCTCAGCTGATGGCCCGGCACAGATTTTTATCCTTACCCCGGCAACTGTAATGCTGATGAAGGGCTCGGACCTGCTGCAGCAGACCTTCCAAAACTTCACTCTGTCCCTTGTGTCTGGGCTCTCTGTCGTCATAGTCTTTCCAGTCTATTGAACAAAAGAAATAAACAGAGTGAAATTTTAAAGCAGGGGAGGCCTCTTCCTTGCCCTGCCTCAGGAGCCGGAGTTTTGCTCATACTACCCACAGACTCCGCGGATGAGTATCCCGCACATGCAGAGCAAGCGGGCGATGCTAAGGATTTGGAAGCTGCCATTGTTCAGAGCTCTGTGCAAAACAGTAATTGTGGTTGGTTTCTTGTGTCGAGCAGTCTTAGGGCAAGAGAAAATGGTAATTGAAGGCCAAAAGAAAACAGGAATTTGGGAGTCCAATCTCACCTCTTCCAACCCCTTCTCCCCTTTTAGCCTTCTATATCCTAACCAGTTCCTCTGCCATCTCTCCACTGAGCACCCCAAGTCTCAACTGGATTTTCACAGTAGGAAAGAAAGGGGTGGGAATGTGCAGACTAGATGAAATCCACAGTCCCAGTGCTTTTATTGTAGGTTTCACACTTTTGGCCAAATTGACATTTCTTTCCAAGGAAAGAGCCCATGTCAGATGCCAAGAAATGGAAATCTACATTTTGCTCTAATGAATGTCTGCTTTGGTTAGCTGGCACAGCAGCCCCTGCACATACTCTGAGCCACCAACCACCCTGTCTGCTCAGTCTCTAAATATACAGTATTAGCTTACAAGGCAAATTTAAATTGCAATACCCACTGAGATTTTTCTCCCCCTTCTGTTTTCATTCCGTTTAGCTATAATGATATCAAGAGTAATAACCCATATGGGACTAATGTCAAGATTGTAATTCTGCTGTCTCCAACTCTTGATTTTTTTTTTTTTTTCAGCAGGTCAGTCATTTCAGAGTCCATCCCTTCTTCCTTCTATTTTCTTTCCTCCAGTTTTCCTTTCTGGAGGAAAAAACAGAAAGCAGCAACTTGATGTCCTTCTTAGTGAAGATGCTTTTGGTAAAATTGCTAGTCATTCTTCCCCAGAAAAGCCAGTTAGTTAATGAGTATATCTTGGGCTTAAATTCTAGTTGAACAAGTTTCAAACTCCTTCCCCCACAGATTTATTTTGAAATATGGGGTCTCTTTCATTCAGAAACTTAAGTAGATATCATGACAGTTAAAGTTATGTAAAAGCATTCCATAGTGGTTCATCCAAGGCCCGGGCATATAGCATAGTTAGGAGGACCATGGGTTCCGAAGTCAGGTAAACACAGGTGTGAATCCTGGCTCCTCCAATTCCTAGCTCAGTGTCTGCAGGCAAGTTACTTATACCAACAGGGCCTCTACTTCCTAACATGAAAAAATGAGGATAGTATCTACTTTGCAGGATACTTGTGAGGATTAAATGAGAGATATCTTAGGTATCTGGCACAATGCCTAGTACATGATAGGCATTCTGTAAATATAACTTAAAAGGAAGGGAATTCATGACGGAAACACCATTTCTTACCCTATCAGATGATTACCTATGAAGAAGGGGGCCTCAGCGATTTTCTGATCCTTCTTCCTTTCCACCCTCCCCCATGTACCTGTCTTTATTTTACTTTTCAGAAGACCGGGACTGATATAACCAATCCAGTTGTATATGACTCAGCTTTTTAGTGGCACAGCCAGGGCAATAATAACATCTCCTGACCCTCAATATATTGCTCATTTCATATACCATGGACATGATTTTTATTTTTCTATTTTCTCTTGGGAAGGAAGGTCAGAAGCTTGGTTGGCGTTTGTGTGATGTGGCTTAATTGTGGTCAATGCTGGAGACAGGGAATTGGCATAGGTACCTTTTGTAGAGTCTTTGTTCCTTGTGGTCAAGAACCATGACTTAATTTCTCTTTGCCTCAGATTTTTTCTTTGTAAAGTGAGGTTTTTCTTTTCCTTTTTTTCTGAGAAACAGTCTCTCTCTGTCACTCAGGCTGGGGTGCAGTGGCACAATCTTGGCTCACCACAACCCCTGCCTCCCAGGTTCAAGTGATTCTCCTGCCTCAGTCTCCCGAGTAGCTAGGACTACAGGTGTGTACCAGCAGGCCCGGCTAATTTTTGTAGCTTTAGTAGAGACAGGGTTTCACCATGTTGGCTAGGCTGGTCGCGAACTTCTGACCTCAAGTGATCCACCTGCCTTGGCTTCCCAAAGTGCTAGGATTACAGGCATGAGCCACCGTGGGCCTGGCCTGTAAAGTGAGGTTTCTGTTTTTGTTTTTTCGTTTTGAGACGGAGTCTCATTCTATTGCCTAGGCTGGAGTGCAGTGGCGCAATCTTGACTCACTGCAACCTCCGCCTCCTGAGTTCAAGCGATTCTCCTGCCTCAGCCTCCCTAGTAGCTGGGACCACAGGCGTGTGCCACCACGCCCGGCTAATTTTTGTATTTTTAGTAGAGACGGGGTTTCACCATGTTGTCCAGACTGCTCTTGAACTCTTACCTCACGTGATCCACCTGCCTCGGCCTCCCAAAGTGCTGGGATTACAGGAGTTTTTAAGTCTCTTTTTAGTTTGAGGTTTAAGAAAGCAAAGCACCATCTGGGGCACAGAGCAGAGTCATTAAATGTTAGTGAGGTGTTGTGAATAGAAGCATGATGGTGTTCAGTTAGGATAAGGTACGAAAGGATTTTTACTGGGAAGTTAAAAAATGTTTGAGGAAATAAACACTCGGTATCCTTTAGATTGTTTTTAGCACCCCCAGAATTGGGGCACAGTGAGAATAAATGTTGCTCTCATAGATTCCCACAGGCCATTAGGAGTTTGTTCTCTTAGTTGGATGAATGCATCTGACATGCTCATGATCAGATAAGCAAGGTTGTGTGTTTGAGTAAGACTCCTAGGTGGCTGAATTACTACGCGTCCCTGAACATGCTAATGCATTCTAAGGAGTGTGACTGCTGCCATCAATGCGAGGAGAGCTGAAATAGGCCTGTCTCTTTCAGCCCTATTACATCAGAGGCGAGCTCCATCTGATGACTTTATGATACATTAGAAAATTGCTAATGCTAAATTGCAGCCCGAGCGAGCACTGGACATAATGCCAAGGTTTTTGGAAAGAATGAGTTTTTCTCATAGATGTTTGGAAGGTTCTGACGACTACATAAAATAGGAGACTTTAGGGATGAGGGAGAAAATTGAAAATATATTAAGAAATCAGGAACCTGACAGGAATAAACTTAGCGTGGTAGGAAAAGAGCAGATTGTGCCACATAATACAGCTCACTGTTCTGGTAATGAGACACTTCAACTGCAACACAATGCCGAGCTTACATTCACTGGCGATATCGGGATTTTCCTGATCGTAACTCAGACAAGCCTGTCTGGGTCCTTTTCTCTTATTATGCACCATACCATATAACATAAGTCTATAAAAACACATTAAGGCCTTTTGTGAAAATATTAAAAAAAAGTTTTTATAGCCTACTGGAACATATTACCAAATTTCCAATTACCCTGTCATGTTAGAATACATTGTCCTCTAGTAAATATCTGAATACCGATATATGTTACATCACAATGTCATACTCTGTTTATAAATAGGAGTGTTTTTATATTGTTCCTCCCAAGCGATAGGGCATGGCTGCAACAACTATAACCACATGTTAGGATTTCAGTTCTTTGTCAGTTATCCCTACTAATCAAACATATCATTTTAGAAAGTGGTGGCTATTTGATATGTTAATTACCAGTTAATAAGTGACTCCTCCCAGTCCTGAACAACTATTGTGGTCATTCTGGAGACAGCACCTCAAATGGGCTGTGACAGATAGTGTCTGAATGGAACGTGCAGTTTATAGAAACTGAACCTCTGAACTTTATCAGCAAATGCATCTATATGGAGATCAGAACTTGCATTTGGAGTGGGGTTCCCCACCCACCTCCTCACTTTCAGGTCAACTGAGACTAGCATTTTTGTGCATTTTCTGTCCCTCCCATAATACACACACACTACTGGCCATCCCCAACATGAGATTGGTTCCTTTTATCTTAATCTTAGAATCCCCAGTTTGTGTTTCTGGCAAATCATTGGTAAAAAGACAACTAGAAATAAATGACTAGAAATAAAAAGGTGATTAGTCCAAATAAGACTAGAATGAAGAAGTCATCAAATGCCAGGAGAGTCAGGGACCTTAGGGATCTCAGGCATCGGTGGTCCAAGGCCCTGTCTGACCTGGTGTAGTTATCTGAATCCGCCCAGAGATGGTAGTCAGGCATGGATGGCTGGCTCTTAGTCTGCCTGATAGCAGGGCAGTAGTTACTGTAGCCTCGGAGACATGCCAGAGCCTTGACCAATTCAGGCTGGAATCCTGGTTCAGCCATGTACCAGTGTTGTGACTTTTGGAAAGGCAACATCCCTGATCCCCAGTTCAGATGCTGGGCTCTGTGTATATATGCCTCTATGTTTATAGTTCCCTCATCAGTAAAATGAGCCTAATAATAAAAATCACCTTGAGAGGTACGTTAGGAAGATTAAATTAGTTAATCCATATGAGGTACTTAGATTAATGCCCTCCATATAATGAGTCTGATAAAAGTTCTCTCCAGTGCTGATAGAGATGCAGATGATAGTGACAATGATGCTTAGTTACAATACAGAAATAATGATGAAAGATTGCTGCAAGGATTAAGAGATACTGAATGTGAAAGCCTTTTACATACTGCCTGATTCGTGGCTGGTCTTGAGTAAATGGTTGTTATAAAAAAAAATACACAGACATATTTTAAAAAACTAAAAGAGACCATAATCTCATAACCCAAATGTCTACTGATAAATTTGGAGAATTATTAAGACAATGGACACACCCTATCTAATTATATGCAAACCTACAGTTGAATGTCATGTGAAAAAAAAAATCCCACATTTTGCATTTTTTTTAAAACATAAAACATAAAAGTTACACAGTAGGAGTTTTTTCTTTTTCCACACAATGAGTGTTTTCTAAAAAGACGATGTTTAGTGGTTGTAGTTACGGATATAAAGATAGATATATCATACTTTACTACTAAATTAATATTGGATATTTGTTCTCCCTACCGCACATGATGCTTCATTTTATGAGTGCATTGCTACACACCATTGTACAGACTGGTTTTTTTTTTTTTTTTTTTTTGACGGAGTCTCGCTCTGTCGCCCAGGCTGGAGTGCAGTGGCCAGATCTCAGCTCACTGCAAGCCATTATCTGACCAATGTTACAACTCCATCTTCTCCCGAGTAGCTGGGACTACAGGCGCCTGCCACCTCGCCCGGCTAGTTTTTTGTATTTTTTAGTAGAGACGGGGTTTCACCGTGTTAGCCAGGATCGTCTCGATCTCCTGACCTCGTGATCCGCCCGTCTCGGCCTCCCAAAGTGCTGGGATTACAGGCTTGAGCCACCGCGCCCGGCCACAGACTGGTTTGTTTGCATTTCTTTCTACTTAGGGTAGAGTCCTAGATGTAGAATTACGGAGTGAAAAGAAACAGATTTTCTTAAGGCAGTTGGTACAACATAGCAAACTGTGTTCCATAAAGGATGTGGCAGTTTGTTCTCTCACAAGAAACATATGATATCACTTTTAACTCTCACATTAATAAAGCGTTTTTAAAAAATGAAAATACAATTCGGAGCACTGGGTTCATTACATAGAAAAATCTATGGTATGATATGTCTGGAGATATTTATTCTGGCTAATTAAATTTTCTGGCTAATAGAGAATGCTGAAACATACCAGACATAGATTGTTAATTCTCAAAGAATCAGAAGGCCTTTGCTGGGTTTCTCAGTCACCACTACAAATGCCATAGATAATGTTTGTGGGTTGGTAGCAGAATGCTGTTAGTAAGAAAGCTTTTCTTCTGACAGAGGGTCAGATCCGTAAGATTTGTTAGATTTCATTTTCTTATCAGGTGAATATGGATGTGTGCCCTGCGGGTGAGGAAGGGAAGAGGAGAGCTACAATGAACTGTATGTACTCTAGGCCGCCACTCCCACAGTGGCATCTGATCCATCCCCACAAAAACCCTATGAACGGGTGTGGTTAGACTCATTCTACAGACATGGAATTGAGTCTCAGAGACTTGGTTTTGTTTTTTTCTTTAGAGGCAGGGTCTCCGTCCGTCCCCCAGGCTGGAATGCAGTGATGTGATCATAACTCACTATAGCCTCGAACTCTCTGACTCTTAGGCTCAAGAGATCTTCCTGCCTCAACCTCCCTAGTAACTGGGACTACAGGCATGAGCCACCATGCCTGGCTGTTAAACAACTTTTGAAGGCCACACAGATGATAAGAGGCATAATGAGTATCAAATTCGGCCTTTCTGTTTCCAAATTCCCTCTCCTTTTACTCCATTAAGCTGCTTCCCCAGGAGCATTTCTGCAGGGGAATCATTCATTATGTGGCCCAGATGCTGCCCTGAGAAGGTCTTATTGGTTGCAAGCAGTGGGGGAAGGGAACAGCAATGGCATCCTGAAGACGGAGTTGCAGTTGGAGTCTGTTACCGTGCTGGAGAGAGTTCACAGCCAACACCTACTAGAAGGAGAGGCACATGCCGGTGTCGTGGTCTGAGCAGGTCCCCATCCTTTCATATTGTAAGCCGAGACTTGAACATAATACTGTTGGCCCTGCAAAGTATTGAAATGATGCATCAGGCATTTTATTTGATCATTTTTACCCTAGACTCTATGGGCATAGAGTTTAATTACTATGTTTGATTAACTCCTTCATCTCTTTGAAGCTCTGTTGCCCATACTTTAGCATTCTGGTTTTTCTTGATTATTATGTTTATATGTCACAGTAACCATATTTGAAGTCCCCTCTTAGTGTCTATGCACTTTCTTCTTTTAAAAATTTAACTATCATAATGACTTTTCCTGACCCCCCTAAAACTATATATAAATTTTTAAAAGTCACATAGTTCTACAAGGTTTACCAAAAATAGCAGTTTCCACTCTCACATCATTCTCCTTATTTGCCCCTTCCTATAGGCAAATAGCTATCACTTCTTTTAGTGATCAACTTGCTTTGGAAAATGAGTAAGTTATAATAAACATCTTTTCAGAGTAATGCATTAAATACCTGCCTTGTTCTTTTTGTGGCTGCATACATTTCACTGGGAGCCAATATTCGGTATCATGTATTTAACCAGTCCCTGATTGGTGGACATTTAGATGGTTCCCACATTTTGTGCAGGGAAATAACTATGCTGCAATAAACATCCTTCATTCAGCTGCACACACATTTTAAAAAATTAACTCTTTGATGTGATTCAATTTCAAAGTCATTCTTAAAACAATGGCTTATATTCTTTAATGGTCTTTTGTGACATTAAGAATTAAGGAATTGTTTTTGTTGGCTGATCATGTTTTAAAATCTTTTGTATAGTTTTTATATTTTATATTTCGCCTTTATATATTTTTCCAGTGAACCCAAAGGGCATTTGAGAAGCCAGCATTTGATGAAACATTGCTTGTAAAAATCGTAAAATGATGTTTGAAGTAAAAAAAAAAAAAAAAAGCACATCTTTGTAGAGACTTTTCTAGGGATCTTAAAATATTGACCTTACTATGTTAGGAAGTCCATTTTTTAAAGTTGAAAATGGGTTTCTATGCCCCTCAAAGTTATAGAGATTGTGTAAAAGTGTAAATCTACTCCTAGGCTTTTATATGATTACAATAGTGTCTGCGTTTCTATCATTAGACGGTCAAGTGGAAAAACTTAATCCCTATGGAAATTAGTTCAGATATTAGAGAAACTCTTTATGGAGAGTTTTCCATTTTTATCACCGTATCACTTTTTCTTTTAAGCAATGAAAATTCCCTAGGGTTCCTTCTGGCCCTCTTCCATCTTGTGAGCCATAGGGTTGGAATCAGTCTTCTGCTGATAGCATCTCTGGGGGCCACCCACTCAGGGGTTTGTTTGCTCTGGTAATCCACAGTTCTGGCCCCTGGTATAGATATGCGATTAGGACTAAACGTCAGGATTCCGTGGTGATTACCCAAGCATCAAAAATTCCATTAGAATAAGCAGGTTTAAACTTGAAGAAATGCAACCTGATGCATTTTTTTTAAGGCTGGGCTTTAGGATTATACTTTGTAAGTAACTGTTTTAATCAATCAACCTTTAAGAAAACAACAACAATAAGAACAAAATTATCCCTCTACTTCCCTAATCTGAAGGTCCTAAGATATTAAATATTTGAATTGGACTGAAAAAGGTTTGATTTTACTTTTAAAATATTTTGAGAAAAAAGAATTTTATCTTTTGCATTTTAATTGCTCAAAGAAATACAGGGTTTGCTCCAGTTTGAACTGATTTACAAGGCGTTTTTATTTTTTTGCATTTCATATGCTCATATATTCATAATTCTAAATAATTAACTTTTGAGTTTATATTAAACAAGTAAGTGCAGTTTGTTCCAGTTTTTCATTCACAATTTAAATTGGTTTAGGTTACTGAGAAACATAGCTCCACCATATATAGTTTCTTTTTTGTGAAAGCATATTTAGACAGACCTTTTTTTTTTTTAATCAAGGGAAAAGGATTTCTCTCAGGAAATTATGTGACTGCAATTGATGACTGATCTCAACCGAGGCTGAGGCTGTGGGCATGAGGGTGAGATGAAGCTGTTATTTTTACCATCAGACAGGGAGTCAAAACTGGATCTCTTGGAGCCTTTGATCCACTCCCTGCTTCCCCCCAAAAGATTAGACTGTGATCCAGAAAGCAGCAACTTTCAAGGCTTGCATGAGGCCAGTCTTTTTCTGATCTCCTTAGAACACAGCAGTTTACAAAATGATTCATGCCGTGTGCTTGCTCCTTTGTGAAATTCAAATTATAGATACCAGACATATCATGCTTAATGAGTGGCAGTTGTTGCCAGAGGACTGGGCGTTGGCTGTTGCTTTCAGAATAGGCATTTGCTACTAATATCCCAGCACAAATATCAGTGATAGAGAAATGGAAAGTCTACTGGAGACATTTACCATTGTAAGTCCTGTGATTGTGCATCTCAGAGTCTGCAGATTATCCATGATGATTTCTCCAGCCAAAGGAGAAAAGTCTTTGGACATACTCCATTCCACTGGAAAGAGGAGGGGGGCAGGGAGAGACAGAAAGAGGGAGAATAAAATTCAGTCACACATCAGGAAGTACCATAGAAACTCTGGCATTCAATCCCTCTCAAAAAGGGTTAAGCGTACCCTCCTTTCTTTATATTGGTGTTTCAGACAATGTTCCTTGAAATGTCAACTTAGTTTCCAAGTTCACATTTTTTTTAAAAGAAGAGCAGAAAAGAATCATAAAACCTTATTAGTTTTTTGAGCCTTGATAAATATAATGTATATTGTGGTACATGTACACTTATGTGATGTTCTTAATGTCAGATGTAAGTTATATTAAATATATTGCTCATGAGGCCATTGCCATATAAACACATTGTGTGTGTGTGCATTTGTGTGTGTATTTGTATGTGTATATGTAGATACACACACATACTCAGGCACAATACATATAACAGTTTGTTCTATATAGTAGATGACTTATTTACTGCATTTGAGAACCAAAGGATCCACTAGGACATGACCTTCTATTTGCTCTCCAAGCCTGACATCTGCTTCACCATTCTACTGAAAATGCTCTCTTAAGGTCTGAGTGAGATTTTCATTCCAAATAAAGAAACCTCCTTTCATTATCTCCACATCATTTGACACCTTCTCTTTCTGAAAACATTCGCTTCCCCTAATGCCTTATATACTCCTCCCTCCTCCTTCTCTCCTTCTCCTCCTTGATACCTTCTTCCAAGCCTTTTCATTGGAAAAGAGGTTTGTGGCTAAGGTGTTTCATGTTGTTCTCCCTTGACATCCCCAAGGTGAATGTTTATTCCTGGCTAAATCATGCAAATTCTAACACCCCATTTTACTGTGATAGCATATGCTTTCATCACATTTTCTATCAGTTGACAAAGCCATGGTCAGGAAAGATAAATTGTGCATCATCAGTAAAAAGTATCTTAAGTAATTGCTTATACCTGGTGGGATTTAAGGCAAGCACAAATGAAGCAGGGACTTAAGGGACTTAAATCCCATGAGAAGCAAGGCCTCTGTTTCTAAACTTTGTGATAAGCAATAGATCTTAAGATTTCAATGACATTCTCTACATAACACTTTAATACTTCAAAATCAAACCATCTCCAAAGCCTGCTGTGCCACTCAGAGTCACACAATTCCTCTGCTCTGGATGCTCCTGCACGCTCTCCTCTTCTTCAGAATGTTCCTGGGCATCTCACTTGCTTTCCACACACTCTTGAAACTGCTGTCCTAAAATTCCTCTTGCTTTGATCATCAGCAACAGCCTCTCCTTGGGAAATCTTGCCATGTTTGGCCTTCCTCACTTTGTGCAACCTTTTTCTCCCCTGGTTTTGGTTGCACCTGCCTTTCTACTTCTCTTACCCTTTAACTGCCTCTTTCTAGACTCCTCCTGGTTTTGCCCCTTCTCCTTCTCCCTTTGATGTGATGTTCCTTGGGAGTTTGATTGCCTGGCTCTCTTTTCACTCCACATGTTTGTCCTTGGTAATGACTTTATCCACTTTTATGGCTCTAACTATGAGTCTTAAAACCATAATTCTATGTCCAACCTCCCCCTTGAGCTCGAACTTCCTTCTGTTAATCTCTACTTGAGTGCCTCCCATTCCGAGGATCCCCTAAGTACTTTGTTTTTTGTTTTTTGTTTTTTTTTTACCAAAATATGTTTCTTCTCTTATTTCCTCAACTTTAGCAAATGGCACTGTCATGTATCCAGTCACTCAACCAAAAATCTCAGTGCATTCTTGTCTTCTCCTTTCCCTCAATTCTTCAAAATCAGTTCATCACTAAACTAAGTAGTTTCTGGTTCTAAAATGTCTCCTATAAGTTGCTCTCTTCCCCTGATACTGTGATTACCCCAAAGAATGGCTTTATGAATATGAACATCAACTCTGTAATAACTCTTTAATTGATTTTTCTGCTTGTTTCCTCATCCTTACATATAATCCTCTTAGGCTGGAGGACAGTGGCTCATGCCTATAATCCCAACAATTTGGGAGGCCAAGGCAAGAGGATCGCTTGAGTTCAGGAGTTCAAGACCAGCCTGGGCAACAAAATGAGACCCCATCTGTGCAAGATACACACATATATATAATATATATATAAAATAGCTGAGTGTGGTGGCATGCCCCTACTGTCCCAGCTACTCAGGAGGCTCAGGTGGGAGGATTGCTTAAGCCTGGGGTTCAAGGTTGCAGTGAGTTGTGACTGTACCACTGCACTCATCCTGGGCCACAGAGTGTGATGTCTCAAGAAAAAAAATCCTTTTACTACGTCCTGAATTATAGTTGAAAAAATGAAGCTGTAATCATTCTATTCCTCCACCTAGTATCTTGTCATAGTGTCCAGTTGCTTTGAAATAAAATGAAATCTTAGGAAGGCATTCAAGGACCTTCTTATCTGGTCCCAACTATATATTATTCTTCTAAATTCCTGCCATTTTTTCAGAAGAAAGTCTTTGTTCTGTAAGTCTCTGTTACCTGATTATTTTGTGCATTTTCTGCTTCTGTGGCTATTCCCCATCTTCCAACTTCTGCTTGGTGAAACTCTACCAATCATTGAGGACCTAGGAAAGTCATCTCTAAATTCATCAGGAATAATTAATCACATACACCTGTTTTTCTGCTCCCTAAGTCCCTTGTTTCTGTAAAAATGAGATTTATTATAACGCATTATGTTTTATGGTATGTATCTCTTTCTCTTGATCATGAGAAACTTGAGAATAGGAAAAGTGTCATAAGTGTCATTCATTTTTTTCCTTTCTAGTACGTGGGTCTGCGCTTGGTGCATTGAGGGTGCTTATTTAATACTTACAAATCAAATGCATGTATATGTACACACACACACACAGACACACAGACACACACACACACCCCTAGAGTAGATTAGTTTTTCCCAACACAAAAATAATTTTCTTTGATGTGAATCTTCTCCTTTTCTAGTTTCTTGCCCCTTGAAGCTCTCAGGTACATTATATAATCTAGTTATAATCAAATGATTAAGATTATATATTAACTCAAATCGGATCTATACCTCCTTACAAATATGTATTTGAAAACACATATTTATGTTTATATATATGTATATGTATTACATATATGTTTCCATTTTCCAAAATGTTTTATTCCACTTACGAGCTACTAAATCTTGAAGAAGCCAAGTCTCTGAAAGTCAAATTGGGGAAGGTTTGCAATCAGAGAATAACGTTACACCTAATTTAGCTATGGAAGAAAAACGGTATGCTTGAGTAAGTTATAACAAACAGAACAAAACAAAAATGAGTAACAAATTTGCAAAGAAATTTAGGAAGAGCAAAGAATATAGGAAAATTCTGGAAACAAAAATATCTTTGGTTGCTATTGAAACAGATATGATTAGTTGCTGTGGTAGAGCTGTAAGCTGAAGGCTGAGAATCGAGGGCTGTGACTCCAGACTAAGAACTCAAGAGAACTTGCCAAAAGAAGAGCAAGGGATTAGTGGGAATAATACCAGATTATTTGGCAAATGATTAATGAAAAGTTTTTCAGAGATACAGTTTTTAGAATTTCTAAAGAAAACTCAATTTATTTTTAAAACTGCTCAAGTTTTACTGAAACATGTTTTACAAAGCAAGTTTCAGGTAGAAAAGAGCATCAGGCTTCTTGCAGAACAAAACATAAACAGAAGCTGGTTGTAAGAAGATGTGGTTCTTCTTTGGGAATTAATAGAGGGTTTTAAACAGTTAAGTCTAATTAGATTTTATAACATATCTGAGTTTCAAAGGGGAAGGGGCTAGAGAAAGAGAAGACTCACATCAAAGGCAAACAATTCTCCATATTAGAATGGCCAGTCTATTCTGGGGCAACCAACAGTCTTTTTCCCTTTGTTTATTTCCTTGGGTTGGTGGACTCCTTTTGGCATGAAGCCATAGAAAGAAGAAAGGAATTTCTGGGCATTTAAAGAATGAAGAAGGAAACAGAGTGAGCAGGAGTCACTTTGAGAGCGACTGGGAATTCTTTTTTTTTTTTTTTTTTTTGAGATGGAGTTTCGCTCTTGTTGCCTAGGGTGGAGTGCAGTGGCACGACCTCAGCTCACTGCAGCCTCCAACCTCCAACCTCCGCCTCCTGGGTAGAAGCGATTCTCCTGTCTCAGCTTCCCAAGTAGCTCGGATTATGGGCATGTACCACCACACCTGGCTAACTTTTTTGTATTTAGTAGAGACGGGGTTTCACCATGTTAGTCAGGCTGGTTGCGAATTCAAACTCCTGACCTCAGGTGATCAGCCCACCTCGGCCTCCCAAAACGTTGGGATTACAGGCGTGAGCCACTGTGCCCAGCCGCAACTGGGAATTCTAAGAAGGTTAACTCAGAATGGTCTCTTTGGAAAGTTGTATGTAGGTAGTTTACAGACTTACCATTAAA
Organism: Mandrillus leucophaeus; assembly: GCF_000951045.1. Classification (NCBI taxonomy): domain Eukaryota; kingdom Metazoa; phylum Chordata; class Mammalia; order Primates; family Cercopithecidae; genus Mandrillus; species Mandrillus leucophaeus. Next base: position 5,868,823 of record NW_012102032.1, read on the forward strand.
CCCTGAGAAAATCACGTGTAAGCCGGTTCTAAAACTATAGAAAACTTACAATATTTAAGATAAAGATGAGAAAAACTGTTTCTACTTGGGTCTGAGAAGGAAAAGCAGGACTTAATTGCACAATGGCTCTTAGTAGTTGAAAATTAGCAAGAAAGGTACTTGATAAAACCTAGGTATTAGTATTCCCTAAAATTTGGCTCTGGCTCAAACTGTGATTCATTGTATTTATATCAAGTAACTATGACTATTTTAAATGGGATTCCTTGTTATTTTAACGAAAACTTAATTTTTATCTAGGTTTCAGATATGTAGAGTCATTTGGGCAGGGAAGTTCTACCTGAACACTGCCATTATCTGATGGCAGCTATGGAAATCACAGGCCGAAAGATTAAAACGAAAAAGAGCCCCTGAAGCCTGGCCCTGTCACCCTGAGGTCTATAATGTAATGGGAAATGTCACAGAATTAGTTACAGGACTAGAAAATTCACAACTCAAAAGAGTTAGGGTACCCAAGCAGAAAACACAGTATAAAGCTCAGGGAAATTTCAAGGCTTATGATGTGGATTACATAATACATCGTGTTTTAGCCGAAAACACTCAAGTTGCAGGCCAGGTTTTGGAGAGGCGAAGACTACCCCAATGTAAAGGCATAAAGACAAAACAGTGCAGCAATGTCTAATTAATTTTTATTCAATTGATCCTAAAAAACCTCACAAAACTTGCTGTTGTGCAGATTCTCCCTAAAATCTCAAATGCCTCAAAGCTCAGAATTGTTTTATCCTGTTCACACATTGGGAGGAATATACTGCAAAAGTTACATACTTTCTTCTTAATCAAACATCACCCAAATCCTCCAATTAGCCTTATTGATCGCTTGCCCTTAGACCCATCCATAGCTTATGCTGTTTTCTCCTGTGGTATGGCCTCCTTTTCCACAAAACTTCTATTCCTTTATTCAGATAGTCCTGGTTCAAAGTCCTTTCCTTTTTCTAGTTTTCTCTGGCTTCCCAAGGGAATCACCCTTGCCAATTTTCCCTTAGCAATTTTAATATGTCTCATACATTGCACTTACTTTATTGTTTTATGTTTTTTGTTTTTCAGTGATCCGTCTCCTCTGTAGTCTACAAGCTCCTTAGGGCAAGGACCATGTCTGATTAATACCACTTTCCAAAGCACCTATCATAGCACCCAGCAGAGGGTAGGTGGCTCAGGAAATGTTGGGTGAATACTTGATTCTTGACTTTGGAATGCTTAAAGTCTACAGTAGACAGGAATTTCATGCTGGCACAGACAGCATAAGAAAATTGTCAGAATGGAGGGAAAAAAGTCAAAAGGAGAATGGCAGTTACTTGTACTGCTCAGTTAGTGGTTGAAATGGAGATTAATTCCTGGCCTCCAGATTCCAAGCATCCTGGACTCTTCACTTGTCCATACTGCTTCTCAGAAACCAAAAAAACTAAAAGTGTATTTCCTATTCCCTATCAGCTCTTTGATGGAACCAAAACAGCATTCTTACTGGCCACATTCACCCTGGCGCCTTAGCTAATGAACGGAATTTGGCTAGACTGCCCAACCCAGCACCAGAACATTATGAAATCTTCCCCCATCTATCTAATTGTGCAGTTTCTAACCTTTCAGGCCATCCATAGCACAAGAAGAAGAGAGAGGGAGAGAAGGATGTGCCGAGAAACCCAGACTGAGATCAAATACAGTCATTTCTAGAGATGAGAAGATGTGTCTTGCTGCAGCATGAACCGGCTCAACACTTGTGGGTTTTAAATTAGGAACTGACGTGAAAACTCTGGATCTGGGAATTCTGTTTAGCTCTGGCAAAATATGAGGTCGGAGCTGCTTGCATTTTTTATTTTAAATTCCCTTGGTAGTCTTAGGAACAGGGGCATGCATTACTTTCAAACAAGAATCTTTATTGTTTGTATAGCACACAGTCATCCAGTTAATTAGAAAAACATTTTTTTCCCAAATTAAATTTCCCTAGAAAAACAATGATTTAAATTAAGGGCAAAAGCCTTTTTCGTCGTCTTCTTTTTCTTCTTCTTTTTTCTGACACTAGAAAAACCTTCTTGCATGTACTATTTCTAGAAGATTAAAAGCAAAGTTGGAATCAGAAGGCTAGATTCATTTATTTATTGGCAGGTTCTGCCATCCACAAAAATAATATGTGTTTCTCTGCATATATCGTGTACTATCCTAGTTTTGCTTATCATATGATAGATCTACATACAGATACAGGTAGGGAGCAGAGGTGTCTAAATGTTCAGGATTTTGAAAAATTCATAAGCACTACAAGTAACCAAGTAACCACAAAAAGTCTCCTCCATAGTCTGAACCATTTGCTTGTTAATTGCTCGCCTAATAGTTATTATATTATGGCTCTTGCCTAAGTTTTTTTTTTTTTTTTTAGATGGAGTCTTGCTCTGTCATGCAGGACGGAGTGCAGTGGCACAGTCTTGGCTCACTGCAACCTCTGCCTCCAGAGTTCAAGCAATTCTCCTGCCTCAGCAGAGAAATTTGCTGACCACTGGCTGAGACTTAAGAAAGTGATGGAGAAAAAGTTAATGATACAGACTAAAGATTTCTGTGACTGTTACAGTTGTAAATTGCACAAAAAATTGAGGAAATATTCTTCTAATACTCAAAAACTATTATTTATTTCAACAAAGTTGCTTATGTCATTGATGAATAAGTTCTAAAACAGGTCTTTGTTGCTCTTTGTTTTACTTCCTTAAAGTAAATGAAAATATCAACCAACATTACATGGGAACTGCACCATTCCATTAACTGCAGCCATCATTTGGCTGCAGATTCAAAAGTTCAACAAAAATAAACAAAAGCATTTTGGTAGAATCAACAGGTGATAAATAATCTACAATACAGAGTATTGTGTATTTTATTACTATTTGTAAATTGTGTGCTACACATTCTATCAGTAAAATTTACAATAGACATATGCATATATATGTCTGTGTGATGATATGCATATGTATATAATTATATGCACATATAATCTATCTCTCTCTATATATTTTTCCTCCCCAGGGTATCAGTTGTTAAGCATTTACCATCACATCACTGCATAAATGTTAGATGATTGCTGAGGCGGACTTTGGAAGGTGGATGTATCATGATTAGCAGGTATAATGAATGTCTGAGGCGTATAGACTGCTTGGGCATAATTTAGGTAACATCCTGATATCAGGAGTCAGGAATGAGGTACTTAAGCCCCTTTAGGACACAGGAGCGGCACAGTGAGGGACTCTGGGGCAGAAGGTCAGTTACCAAGCAGTCACCACCTGGGAGGTCTGTGCAGTGGTCAGGCTTCAGGTCTTGGGCAGTACAAGAGCCCAGGTTCCCTGCATTAGCTCTTGTCTAAGCCAGGGCTGGCCCAGAAACTAGTGAAGGACATAGCCTGCAGGGTGGGCATCTGTGGACCTGACTGAGCAATAGGACAGCAGTCATGGACTGACAAACTAAATGCTGTTCGTATGGATGGCAGGACATACCAGGCCACTACTCCCAATAGCATAAAAGATTACGCGTGAACAGGACTAACCATGCTTATTACTACATTTTATCACCATGTGTAGTAATATTTTATTGTACATTATCACAATATTTTATTTCATGTTATCTGGACCTTATGAATAAGCACTTTTAGGACACCGAACCAAAAGTAGGCACATAGGTCACTAGCTCAGACAAACTCTTCTACTTTCTCTTCTTCCTTAAAACCCTGCCATATCCTTCAGTAAGATGTCCAGATAGATTGTCAATTGTTTAGACTAGTTTTTTAGGAGAAACTGTCTTGATAATTTTTGGTCATGAAAGAGGTATGAGCTTTTGAAAAACAGTAATTGATGTAACTGAACAATAGCAAGAACTCAAAACCCAGTGACAATTGGAGATCAGCAGGCTTGGGCTGCTAACCCCACCACACCTCCCTTGAAAAGAGGCAGCCTCTGAGAGCGCTTCCATGGGGCAAGAGCTCTCCTGGAGATGTTTCCTGGGATTCTGACATTTTTGTTTTGTTTTGTTTTCAGCAGAGCGATACCCATGTTGCTTGCATGGAGAGAGCTCCAGCAAGCTATTTTACATTCCTAAGGGAACAGAGCAAGGAGAGCACAGGATTAGCTGTCTGATTTATACACACAAAGACCAAGATATGTAGTTAGTTTACATTCACAGCTTTCTGAGTCCTGTTGGGCCTTCCGGAAATTAAAATCACTAGCCACGGGGGCAAAAGCAAAAACAGTTCAACTTTCTTGCCAGATGCTGAGCCTTCATTTAGAAAGGGGCGCTCTGTTTGGCCTTTCTTTTATTCACCTACCTCATCCATTGAAAAGATCCCATTTTCCTCCTTATAATTTTAAGTAATGAATTAAACTCCTTGAGGACAGGATCAATGCCAGATTGATCTTTGGACATCCACTCCCACTTTATCTTGTGGAAGTACAGAATCGGGGCTCAGATTGAGTGGATTTGACTTACGTGTGGACATTGATAAGGGGAGGACAATCTTCATAGTTCCATTTTGCTCCCTGGGAGCCACAAAATAGGGACATCTTTGCTGAGCATTTAACCTAATTTCTGAACCTTAGTTCACATTATTCCCTGCATTTACCCTGTGCCCAGGGAGGAAAAACCATTTAATGAAAATCCAGCAGCTTGTTTTACAGAAAATTTCATCATTATTTCTCACAATAAATAATTTTAACGTTTATCCTCACAATTCCTGAAAGATGGGCTAGGTCAGTAATTTAGTAATTCTATCCATTTAACAAGTGGCATAACTAGGAATTAAAGTTAGGTCTGCTTCAACCCAAAACTCCCCTACCATTTCTGGAAGTTCTCGATCTTTCCCCTGGCCTACAAGGCCTGGATGGTCTGGACCTTCTCCATCTACTAGTTTCAGTTCTATCATGCTTACTTGTTTTCTTTCTGTCTCTGGTGTTTAGATCCTCAAACATGCCAGACTCCTTCCTGTCTCAGGAAACTCATGCATACTGTTCCTTTTGCTGGAAATGCTCTTTCTTCCGACTTCCAATTTCTATTTCATTATCTATTTCTTCCTTTTCCTTCAGCCATCAATGTAAGTGTGAGTTCTACATGGAAACTTTCTCTGATCCCCAAGACAACATTGGGTCCTGGTATATCCTCTCAGAGCACCAAATACTGTTCCTTTGTAACACAGTAATTATTGATTTGTGCAATTATCTATTTAATCCTGGTAAGCTCCATGAGGACAGTGACTATGTCAATTTTATATGGCCCTATAGACCTCAGCAGCTAGCACATGCCATAGCATGCAGAACACCACTAAATACTTTTGGAATTGATGTTAGTTTTTTTTAGCAGTTACCATTAAATTTTATTTTCCTTTACATTTTCAAGGTATACAACATGATGTTGTGATATTCATATACATAGTGAAATGATTATACAGTCAATCTAATTAACATATTCATCTCTCACATAGTTACCTTTGTGTGTCTGTGTGTGTGTGTGTGCGTGCTAAGAGCATCAAAATCTACTCTCTTAGCAAATTTTTCAGTATACAATGCAGTATTACTAACTGAAGTCTACCTAACTATAACTTTTTACTGTTTGATTTACATCTCCCCATTTTCCCTCTCCCCACCCCACTGCCTCTGGTAACTGCTATTCTACCATCGTTTTCTGTTCATGACCTTTTTTAAAAAATTAAAGATTCCACATACAGGAGAAGTCATACACTACTTTTTCTGCATCTGGCTTATTTCACTTAGCATTATGCCCTCCAGGTTCATCTGTATCACAAATGACATTAGATTATTGATCAGCTAGGTTGTAGGGTTATGGAGAGGCATATGACATGATCTCTGACCTCAAGTAGCTTACAGTTTAATATCATGGTCCATTTCTTACAGGTGAAAACAGGAGGACCATTATTTTCCCCCATCACAATGACTCTCCCTTCTCTTCTTGTCAAAAACCTATTCAAGTGAAAGACTTGTGGTCCATCAACTTCAGGTCATTCTCTCGGGTCCTCCAGAATAATTTCAACTGTCATTCTTTCTGGCATTAATATACTCTACTTCATATTATAATGATTTATGTGCATGCATTTTCAACTCTACCAGCACACTATATTTCAAATAGGCCTCCTATTAATTTTTTTAAAACTCCATTGCTATAATTACCCTCATCCAAGCCGGAATTGTTTCACATCCATACTCCTACAACAGTTTTATAGCTGAGCTAGTCTATCTGCCTTTATTCATACCCCCACCAATCCACTGACACCAGAACAATCTTTTCAAAGCATAAATCCTATCACAATACTTTCTAACATAGAAAGCTTGTACGGTTCTCTAATGCACCTGGAATAAAATCTAAACTCCTCAACATAGTCTACAACAGGACCTGGCAAACTGAGATCTGTGGGCCAAATCCAGCCTGCTGCCTGTTTCTGTACAGCCTGTAAGCTAAAAGTGGTTTTTATGTTGAAGAAAAAGCAAAATATTTCATAATGTGAAAATTATGCAAAATTTAAATTCAACTCATTGGCTTATGCATTGTCTCAATAGAAGGATTGAATAGTTGGCATAGAGACTATATAACCTGCAAAGCCTAAACTATTTACGATCTGATCCTTTACAGGAAAAGTTTGCTAAGCTCTGGCCTACAAGGCGTTGTGATCTGGGTCTTGCTTGTTTCTTTGAAAGCCCGTCTTCTACCATTCTATCCATTGTGTTTCATCTGCACTTTCTGTTTCTCCAACTTGGTAAGTGGTTTCTACCGAGTCCATTTATGCCTCTCCCCAACGCACTATCTTATTTTATTTTTTATCACTTATCAGTATCTGAAATGGTTTTGTTTCTTTATTTACTTACTTGTTAACTTAAGAAAATGTGAGATCCATGGGCTTGTCTGTTTTTATCCCACTGTATACAAGAGGATATGTACGTGGCATTTAAAAAAATTGTGTTAAAGGAATATCTTATCTTCCCTGGAACTTCTTCAGTGCAGACTCTGCGTCTAACTCACTTTTGCATCCCTCACAGTGGGCAACATTTGTAGAGTAATAGTTCCAAAAATAGCTATTTAATGAATAAAATGACAGTCACTTCACTTCTGTCTCCTCCTAGGACAAAAAGAAAAAAAAAAAAAAAAAGGCACTTGTCAGCTGGGTCCCAAGAAACCATAATGTGTGCAGCATCTTTTTCACCTCATCTACACTCTACTGGATGAGAGCACATTTTAAGAAGGGGCCATGGGTCAGGTGCAGTGGCTCACGTCTGTAATCCCAGCACCCTGGGAGGCTGAGGTGGGCAGATCACTTAAGGTCAGGAGTTCAAGACCAGCCTGACCAATATGGTGAAACCCCATCTCTACTGAAAATACAAAAATTAGCCAGGCATGGTGGTGGGCACCTGTAGTCCCAGCTGCTTGGGAGGCTGAGGGATGAGAATCGTTTGAACCTGGGAGGCGGAGGTTGCAGTGAGCGAAGATTGTGCCACTGCACTCCAGCCTAGTTGAAAGAATGAGACACTCCATGAAAAACAAACAAACAAAAAAACACAACGAAGAAGAGAAAAGAAAAAGGGGCCATGAATTCCAGTATAGTTCTCAGAGGACAGTTACTATGGGGACATCAAGTGTCCTAGTGAAGGGTATTTCTAGTTGGTACTGAGTTAGGTCAGGTGTCTTCCGATAATGGGAAAGAACCACTGGCAAAGTGTGGGGTTAGTAGTTTTTCCTAAGAAAATTGCTCCAATTATTTTAAAAATAATCACCTTTTAAAATATAGCATATAATTAATGTCACAAAAGGTGAACGGTAAAAAGAAAATCCTGAAACAAAACCACATTGGTTTATAGGAGCTAACACTTAGTCATCTTTGGAGGATGCTGGGAGACCATCTATTAATATTTACTGGAGCCTTGTGCTTTAGTTATAAATATTTCTTTCTGTTTTTTATTTTTATTTTATTTTTTGAGATGGAGTTTCATTCTTGTTGCCCAGGCTGGAGTGCAGTGTTGCAATCTTCTCAGCTCACTGCAACCTCTGCCTCCTGGGCTCAAGCAATTCTCCTGCCTCAGCCTTCTAAGTAGCTGGGATTACAGGTGCCTGCCACCATGCCTGGCTAATTGTTTGTATTTTTAGTAGAGATGGGGTTTCATCATGTCGGTGAGGCTGGTCTTGAACTCCTGATCTCAGGTGATCTACCTGCTTTGGGCTCTCAAAGTGCTAGGATTACTAGCGTGAGCCACCACACGTGGCCATAAATATTTCATTTAATCCGCCTAATGCTCTTATGTGGTAGATAATATTCTCTTCATTTTATCGATGAGGAAATTGAGACTCAAAACTTTTAAATAACTAGCTCAGATCCACACAGCCCATCAATGCAGAAGCTGGATTCGAACCCGTGTCTGTCTCATCTGCCCCCCAAATCCATATGGGGAGAAAGTAATAAATGGATTAATAGCCATTTTGAGGTCTTTTTGGCTAGAGAAAGCTCCACTATGTAAAGCTCAGATAGTCTGTGAGATATTGGACTTCCACTGACTGAATCTAAGGCAGGGACTCCCGGTTGGCGCCTCTGTCCCCTTTCCCCAAGGGCTAGGGTTGTCTCTAATACTGTGATTTCCTTGTTATGCATTTCAAGAGGGAGACAGGGTTGGGGGCAGTGACCACCAAGCAGAACAAGGGGTTGTACTGAGTCTGTGAGTCTCATGAAGGTGTTCTGTATGCTCATATCAGCTACATGTGGCAATGGTGGCCAAGATAAGTACTGAGTAAAATAATAAATAAATAAACAGCAATGTAAACAGTCACAGAAGACTCGTGTACATTGCTGGCCCATAACTTGAGCCTGGTTCGTGTTATGCAGCCTTACTGGTGCCAAGTCTTTCTCCTCCTCCCCGTCTAATAGCCTACTCTGAGCACTCTCAGTTCTGGATAAGGTTCATATCTTTTAATCACCTGTTTCTCTCTCCTCTGGCTAGAGACATGTAAGCTAAGGTGAGAGACAGGATGGAAGACTTGGGGAACGAAACAACTCCAAAGTAGCAGCGGGTCCTCAGGACCCAAAGGAATTTGTGGGGAAATAAATAAAAAAGAGAAAACCAGACCCCCTTGGGAGGCCAGCCCCAGTCTTCTTCCCTCTGTGTCTCACTAAAAAGAATGTGCTATTTTGGGCTTTTTTCTTCTGTATTTGTTTTCACATTCTCCTGTAAATTACTCAACAAGGTGCCTTACTGATCCTGAAAAATCCAATCTTTAGATTTTCCCATCAAGTCAAGAAGTTTCCGCAGCTTCCCTGGGAAACAAAGAGCCTTGTCCTCCATTCCCAGGCTCAGCTTCTGCTTTTGGGATGATCACACTGGCTGATGTTGAGACATAAATCTCCATAAGGTCACATGGGAGTTATTTTTTGGGGGATTCTAAAATAGCCTTCAGCAGATCAAAGAAAACCCTTTATGTTATAAGCAAGATATATGTATTTTTTTTTTTTTTCAGATCCCTGTGAAAGGTTAAACATCTCAACATACATGGCATATCCCGGCAAGGGATATTTGAACGACCTAGTTACTTTTCTTGGGAAAGTGCTGTAGTTATCTCTATTTTGTGTGTTGCCTTTGGTTTCTGCATGTCTACTTGTATGTGATATCTCTAAATTTTCAGCATTCACAAAACACAGTTAAAACAGTAGCTTTGACCTAAAATGCATAATGTGGAGTATTTTCCAGCTCATCTGTTTAACTGGTAGATTGACTCACGCCTGCCTTTTATTTTGGTCCATGACAGTAGCTGGCACATAGTAGGTATCCAATAAAGATATCGTAAATGAATGAACGCAGTTGTTCAATTAGTAAAGAAGACTGTCACATTGACAGCTGAAAAGGAAGAACAAGACTGCTATTTGGAACTATCCAAAAGAGGCCACTCACTATGGGCAGGAGAATATGGCTGAAAGAAAGGAACTCTTCAGATTTTGAAAAGTTTTATGTATTCTAAAGTAACCAAGGTGGGACAGGAAAGTCATTGACCAGGATTAAATCTTGGGAGTAAGGTACTTGGCCCATAGACAGGAAAGATAATTATGTGGACTTATTGGAGGGAAATATACATAACAGGTTTTAAATAAACATAATAGAAATTTTTGAATTTTGTATCTTTTGGACAAATACTAAATACCAAGCTAATTGCTGGTACATTCAGGATAAGAAATCAAATGCAACTTTAAATATAGTGCTAATTGGCTGACTGATTTATCAGACTCTAACTGACACCCTTCTAGGGACAAGGAAATGTCCTGGGGATGTAAATATGAATAAAGCCCAAATCTTATCCTACAGACAGTAACAGTACAATGGTGAGGAGTGAGGCAGTCAAGTCAATTTAAGATTATAATACAATCTGATGAGAGTAATGATAGAGGCAGGCTCAGATTAGGGTCACCCTAAACAGTCTGGCAGGGAGTGGTTAGGGATAACTCGCTAGACAGGCTGGCTCCTGGCAGACTTCTGAAGGATGTATAGGAAAGAGTGGCTAAAGTCATTCCAGGCAGAGGTTGCTGTGTGTGCAAAGGCATGGAGTCATGGTGTGGTTGGGGAATTTCAAGGCAATTACAAGGAACAGGAGAAGGGGTGAGGTGAGAAGGGAGTGTGACTTTAGAGATAAGATGGGACCGGAGACAGGAGCTCAGGTTATGCTTAGAAGTATCAGCATTATTTGAAAGCATTTTGGAGCTCTTGAAAGATCAGGCCATTATATGATCAGATTTGCATTTTAGGAAAATTACTCTTGTATTTTGTAGGAGGGAAATTGGAGAGAGTTAATGCTGTAATTAAAGAGACCAGAAAGACATTGGTGCTACGATCTATGTGAGATGTGGTACCAGTTCATTGTGGACATTATCTCCACCTTTGTGAGCAGGAGGAAATTTCCTGACTTTCTGTTACCCACCAAAACCACCTTTTCCTATTCATTGAGCCATCTGTGAGCCAAATTTCTATGTAAACCCAAATATTTGGCATCACAGCATCACAAGCTCTCATAGGAATGCTGAATACTGGAGTTCAGCTACTTTTTTTTTTTATTTTTTTTTATTTTTAACTAAGAGCTATAGCAACAGTGTATACTTAAAAATTTCCAAATCAAATATCGTGGTCATATCAAAAACCATGCTCTCTCTCCAGGTGTATGTAACGGGTCTCAGCTTTACTCGAAGTTCAATTGCAAACAGTAATAAAAACATTGGCATCTCATTGCTCACTTAATATTTATGTAGCTGTCACCATCTCAATTCTACACATCTGAAACCTCAGAGTTGGTTGGAGTTGAGGTGAACTGAAATCCCCTTTGACAGTAGGTTTTTTGGGGGATGCTTTCATCCTTAAATGACTTTCAAAACAACACTCAGATAGTGGCAAGAGATCAAAGAAACGCTCTGTTACCACAGGGGCTGCTGAAACTGTTATTTCCCCCCAAAAAGTTTCCCCTTTGCAGAGAATAAAGTAGATCAGCCTTATTAGGGATTGGAGCAAGTACTCTGTCAGGAAAAGCAGACCCAAGTCCAGACAGATGTACATTCATACTGTTTCTTCTGCAAGGAATCCAAGAGAGAGATATGGGGGAAGAAGCAACCAAGGAAGGGGAGACTGGGGCTAACTGTCTACTTCTCACTACAAGAGTAACACCTTGAAGTTCCGTAACACTTTTACTTTGAGACACCTTCTTCCACATTTTTCTCCTTTGATTTTCACAACGACCATATTATGTATTTTTCTCATTTTAGAGGTGAAGTTAAGGCTTTGCCAGACTGAGAGCACACACTGGGAATGAATGCCAGGGCCAGATTTTGAACCCAGGTCTGTCTGGGTTCAAAATCCAGTGCCTCTTTCTCACACAGTTTAATGAAACTTCAGCATGTACTCAAAAGTGAGGAAAACAGCAGTTGTAGAGAAGGAATCATGGAGGTACACAGGTCTGTAAGTTTTCATTTTGAGTAAGTCTGAGGGGCGGTACAGTTCTATGGATCAGTGCAGGCCCATGATGAAGGGTAGAGTTTTATGTCTTTAAAGGTGTCATCCCTTGGTGCACCCACCTGCTACCCTGTAGGGCTCTGGAAAAATCGATAGCATCTATTTTTAGAAGGACTATAATACCAGTTCCTTCAAGCATAAAACTCTGAGACTAAATTCACCTTTTATTTAGGTTATTTACCTTCAATTATAGCAATTACTACTTTTTAATGACACTTTCCAGTTTAAAAACACCTTTATGTACTCAGGTTTCTACATATAAAGCCAATCCATTCCTGAGCATCTTTAAGATTGGTGGATGACAGGGATGTAAACATAAATAAGAAATTGTCTTTACCCTAGAATTATCACAGCCCAGCACACAGATGGATAAAGATACAGACAATTACAATAAAAATGTGATGCTCCCTATAACAGGCACATCAGCAAAGTGCTGCTGAAGTGCCAACGACCAACAGAGTTGGGGCAGGGAGGAGGACGGGATAAGGGAAGGTAACATTTGGTCTGGGTTTTGAAGATTGAGTAGGATTTAACTCAATCTTGGGGCATTCCAGGGAGAGAGATTGAGAGCTGAAAAATTCGGGCGCAATCAAGTGAAAAAATGGATGTTCTGCAGAAGAGGAAGAAGAGGAAGGCAAGACGTAGGGACTGAGGGATGGGTTGATATGCGGAAAGCCTTGTGTGCAATGCTGAAGGTTTATGAGCAAGGGAATGAGCTGATCAATTCCTGGTTTAGTTTGATGACCAGTGTTGGTGTAAGGAGGGTCATTGGAGACATTTAAATCTTATAAGCTCTGCTGTTCTTACTCATATTTCAAATCAGCGAGCTGCTGCTTACACTGTTTCAAGGACTTTGCCCACTACTAGCTAGTAGGGGTAGGAATCACCACAGCTTAGCTGTACAATCTCTGACTTCAATTCCTATTGACACCACGTGTCCGTATGATGCATGACTCCAGCCTACTTGCTTTCTGCAGAGTCTTTGGTCTGTAATATTTGGGGTGATCTGCTCGGCTCATTCACTGTCAACACTGCACATATCACCTAGATTTCCCTTGAAGGATTGCCCTACATGAGAACAGTGACATTTCTACACTTTTTTTTTGTTTTTACTTCAATTTAGTTATTAAAAGGAATCTCCTCAGAATAATTGCTGGATGGTGTTGACAAAAGTTTGAATCACATCATCTGACTGCAGTTGTGCTGACAGCAGTCCCTGGAGAACTCTGCTGCAGGGACCAATGGTTGCTTTCACCCTCCTAGGGCAGCACCAGGACTTTGGGAACCCAAACAATTATAGTTACAGACCAAACACGTGGTCTAGCAAAAGCTAGAGTCCAGCCGAGTTAAAAAGAGTTATGCAGCTTTGGCCATCTTCTTTATGAAACAGATTCCTCCATTTTTTTTAGTGGAAAACGCTAAAAAATTTTTAGCATTGGGTCAAGGGTGAAATCAAGAATTTTGGGGAGTCTTAATGGTCACCACAATAATTTATTTCAAGTTATTTTGAATGGTAAGGGTTTATCAAATGTTCATCATCCTCCTCTGAAGGCTTAAAATAAAAAAAAAGTAATGAGGATCTTGCGCTTCAAGGTTTTGATTTACAAAAAGCATATGCAAACATTGGACACTGATTATTTATCTAAAAATTGTAGTAGCATATTCAGAGAAGTAGTTGAAGCGTGTGTGCATATGTGTGTGTGTGTCCTTGCATGTGTGTGTGTGTGCGCACGCGTGTGTGCGCGTGTGTGCGTGCACGTGTGTGTGCACGCGTGTGCGTGTGTGTGTGCGCGTGTGTGTGCACGCGTGTGCGTGTGCGTGTGTGTGTGTGGTGGCAGCAGGGGTGGGGGTTTGACTAAATGCTGCCAGGACTGGAGAATGAAGAAATGAAAGTTTGTTTATTTTAGTATTTACCATATCAAAATATCTGGTATAAAACTACATGGTCCAATAAGGCTAGGAAAATCAATTTACAAGTAAAAGGCCAAGGAAACCCAATAAAACATTTTGTGACAGATATAAGTACCGTGTATTAGCAAGGTGCAGTGTGAACATGTTGCAAAGAAACTCACTTTTAAAATGCATAATTTATGCCAAATTATCTGACTAGTATTAGGAGACACATAGTTTTAAAATTATGCATACATTTGGATAAAATTAGTTTTTATTTTCAGAAGACTTTGGAAATATCTGATTTTTCTAAGTGTACTAATCATTTCACTCATTGAGAGGGATAAAAATACAGGTGAAAGTGGTAGATCTGACATATTTCTTTCAAAAAGAAATGTGACATCGCCCACGGAAAAAATATAAATGTTGCAAAAGGTTATACTCCCCCTTATTTGGTGTCCCAGAGGCATGCTAATATCAGTTCTTGATTCTCCTTTTAGATATTTTTCCATGTATATAAAGACAGAATATATTCTGATGAACCAGAGTGAAATTACGATTCCTCGTGAGTAAAATGAGGCAATATTTCACTGATTGGATTGTTCAATGACATAATGATATGAAAAATCCTCGAACTTTTGGAGGGTTTGCAAATTTTAACCAATTACAGCTTCTTAACCTGGAGTCTGTGGACCTTTAGAAAAGTCTAAATCTTGGTTTCCAAGTGTTGTAGACACAATATACAGGGTATGTGTCCTCATGTGTTATTATAATTTGTTTTGTTTTGTATTTTTACTAGGCAGACAAAGCCATGATGTCCAAGAGTTTCTCAAAGGGAAAGTAAAGCCAGAGGTTTAGGATCAGCCTTTAGAGCCTAGTGCTGTTTTTTCTGGTTTGTGCCCTATTCATTGAATGAGCATCAGATGAATGAGAGGAGGAAGATTGCAAGGTGTTAATAGTTGTCCTTGGGACCCTCCCACTCCCTTTTTCTAGACCTCTCTCCCTGTTCTGGCCTTCATCCATAACTGACATACACTTCACCCAGTGCCTATGTGTTCCTCATTGAGGCATCTCATTCCTCTAACTAAGCCCACTGTCTTGCACCATTGTGCCAAGCTTCCAGAATTACCTTCCAGCCTTCTTTCGTCATCAAAACTCTGAACCTAGCTATCACAGAGGAAAACACTTCTAACTAAAAATTAAAGATACATCTAATGATAAACTACCTTCCCTCAAAGTGTGATTAATGGTAAGGGCATAGAGACATGCCCTGAGACCATTTTCATTTTTGTATTTTAACTAATTATTTATTTGTTTCCCCCCCACCCTCAACAAATATTTTCATTTTATAAGAAGAAGTCAGCCGGGCTCACGCACTTTGTAATCCCAGCACTTTGGGAGGCTGAGGCGGGTGGATTACAAGGTCAGGAGATCAAGGTCATCCTGGCTAACACGGTGAAACCCTGTCTCTACTAAAAATTACACAAAATTAGTCAGGTGTGGTGGTGGGCACCTGTAGTCCCAGCTACTCGGGAGGCTGAGGCAGGAGAATAGTGTGAACCCGGCAGGTGGAGCTTGCAGTGAGCCGAGATCGCGCCACTGCGCTCCAGCCTGGGCGACAGAGTGAGACTCCATCTCAAAAAAAAAAAGGAGTCAGAAGAAGCAACATCGAATATTAATTTCTGCCACGGAGTTTCCAGGCCTTTATTTTTGCAGCACACATAACGGATTATGGGTTCTCATATGTGCTGAATTCCTATCGATGTATCCAGGGTTATACACAATTACCTGCACCCTAGGTATAATTTCAACGCTTTTATACTAAAGATAGTGTATCAGAATGCAAGTGGGTAAAAATAATATATAGATAACCTTGAGTTTCCCATAACATTAAAAAGCAAAAGAAATAGTTTGCCAGCTTTGCCACTCCAACTTTAGTATCATAACCATTATTTTAACTATTTGCCATAGACTTCATAAGTAATAATCACAAGATTGGCGTGGCCCACAAGGATGCTGAGACTATTTATTAAGATAATAGAGGTGTAATTTAACTTTTTTGAATGGGAGCTGGAATGACTCTAAGTCAGCAGGTTCTGTAGTGCTGCTTAAATTATATTATATGTATTCATTCCTTCATTCATTTTCCACCCATCTATTCATCTATGCAGCCACTTATTTGTTCAGTCTGGATGTTGGGGAGAGGTAGAAAGGCACGTCATGCAGGGGAATAACGTGGTGCAATGGCATGAAGGCATGACTGTATATGAGATTATAAATACCAAGGTAACATGAGCTGCTCTGGGGATTTGGCCATAGACTGCAGGATAAGTGGTGGGAGATGAAGCTGGAAAGGTGTGGAGAACCAGGTTATTAAAAGATTGTCTGTCCATTTAGCACTACGGACCCATGCAGTCATTGCCCCCATGAAGCTGGTTATGCTTAAAGGGAATCCATATACAGAGCAAAATCAAATTATTGAATTTATATTTCTTTTCTTTTTTTCTTTTTTGAGACAGGATCTCTTTCTGTTGCTCAGGCTGGAGCACATAGCTCATTGTAACCTATAACTCCTGGGCTAAAGCTGTCCTCCGTCAAGAGTAACTAGGCCTCTTGAGTAGCTAGGCTGTAGCAGTAGATATAACAGGTATGTGCCACCATGGCTAGCTAATTTTTTTTTTTTTAATGTTTTGTGGAGATGGGGTCTTGCTATGTTGCCTCAGGTGGTCTAGAAATCCTGGCCTCAACTGATTCTCCTGTCTTGACCTCCCAAAGTGCCGGGATTACAGGCATGAGCCATCATACCTGACCCAAATTTATATCTTTTTTTTTTTTTTTTGAGATAGAGTTTCACTCTTGTTGCCCAGGCTGGAATGCAATGGCAAGATCTCGGCTCACTGCAGCCTCCACCTCCTAGGTTCAAGCAATTCTCCTGCCTCAGCCTCCCGAGTAGCTGGGATTACAGGCGCTCGCCACCACACCCGGCTAATTTTTTGTATTTTTAGTAGAGATGGGGTTTCGCCATGTTGGTCAGGCTGGTCTCGGACTCCCGACCGCAGGTGATCTGCCCGCCTCTGCCTCCCAAAGTGCTGGGATTACAGGTGTGAGCCACCGCACGGCCCCAAATTTATATCTTAACATCATGGCCAGGGCCATGGAGAGGAGAGGCCAGTGGGCTGCTCCCATCCACTGACGGGGGGTTAGCTAACTGCCTGGAGATTCTGACCTAATGAGTTGGTTCCCATGGTCCACTCAGTTAAAAATGCAGAGATCTAAGGGCTGAGGTGTGAACCTCTGAAGCCATTAGAAGTAGCAAAGGCCTAAGAGTTCTCAGCATGTTACTCTAATCCCCCTGAGATCAGAGTTGAACCAAGCTTCTCTTGTTGAGAATGCTTAACTTCTACAAACTCAAGAAATCTCACCTCAGTTCTACAAATTGCTCAGATCCTGGGCAAGGTGCATTAACCCTTGAAGTTCCTAGCCTAGGCTTCGGACTCTCTGTGGTTTCTTGCATTTTTTTTTTTTTTTTTTTTAACTTAGAAAGTAGTATGCTATAGGGGAAATATAATGAACTGGGAGTCAGGAGTCTTGCATTTTTGTCCTGGCTCTGCCAAATAATTTTGTGACCTTGAGAAAGTCCCTTCACCTTTCTGGGTCTCAGTTTCCTCAGTTTTAAAAGAATAAATTGGGCCAGATAATCTCTGCTTTTATTTTGTTATTAAATTCCAGACTCCTGGGGTTTTCTTTTGTTGTTATCACGTATATTTTAAAGGGCTTCTAGTGTTTTATTATTTTATTCTAGGTTTTTAAGATCTCATCACACTGCCATCTTAAGCAAAACTTTACGAAAATCAACTTATACATTTTCATTTTTATTTCACTCTTTTCATCACTCTGCATTACTCTTACTGTTTTAAAACAAAGAGGCTTCTCTTCAAATCATTTTAATCCCAGTTTAAAAAAACTATTACAGGGTTTTGATTTTCCAGAACTGTATCAGGCAATATGAGCAAAAGATCCATGAGGCCAAATTTTTATCCTCTGATCTCAAAGAACATCAAACCAACACAAACACAACCTTCGCCTTTGTTAATTCCTTACCAAATAACAAAGAATTTATCACCACAGTGTCAAATAGTTTCGATTATTTAAATGTGGAAGAACAAAACATCAGGAAATAAAGGGAGGTCTTATTTACAAGGATGCCTCCAGAAACCACTTAATAATTATGATCAAATAAAATTTACTAAAAAATCCGGGGGAAATTTTGCCAAACAATTTCTATTGGATAGTAGAAGACTTCTCACATAAAAGTTGCAAGAAATTAGATTCCCTGCCCCTGACTAGTAAAGCAAACAAAGTATATTCTGATTCAAGAAAACACTCATGTAGAAAAGATGAAGCCTCCCAGAAGTGCTCATCCTCCTGTGTGAACAAAACTATCTTAAGACCTAACGCCTTGAAGAAACAAAAGAAGGTGGACTTCAGAGAGTTCTAGTAGGCTCCCAGTTATAACACAGGGCAAAAAAAGGAAAGTCTAGAGCGATATCAGCAACATAATGGAATAGGAAGCTCCTGCTTATCCCTGCTCCCACAGACTCAATGAATAAACACCCACATATGTATCAATTCTCTTCAGAGAAAGTGGAATCCACTTGAAAGACTGCACACTGGGTGACTGAGCAAATATCCGTAACAAAATGGGTAGAAAAAAGGCAGATGCACTCATGCGCTAACCCTACCTTGGGCACAGAGCCTTAAACTCAGGAGAAAACTCCAAATCCCAGTTTCTTCCTGAGGGGACAGGGACTTGTACCACACATATAGTACCTGACTATATAGTCCCTGCTGCAGAGCTTGACTCTTAAGTCACTCTGCTGGAGAAACAGCAGGGACAGGGCATCAACGAATTTCCAACAAACACAAAGAACAAAGGGATCTTGAATTTTTGTATTTTAAAAAACTTTTGTGGGTACATAGTACACGTATATATATTAATGGAGTACAAGAGATATCCTGATACAGGCATGCAATGTGAAATTATCATATCACAGAAAATAGGGTCTCCATTCCTTCAAGTATTTATCCTTTGTGTTACAAACAATCCAATTATACTCTTAGTTATTTTTAAATGTGAAATTAAATTATCAATGACTATAGTCACCCTGTTTGTCTATCAAATATGAGGTCTTATTCATTCCTTCTAACTATTTTTATTTTGTACCCATTAACAACCCCCACTATCCCCTGCAACCTCCCACTACCCTTCCCAGCCTCTGGTAACAATCCTTCTATTCTCTATTTCCATGGGTTTAATTGTTTTGATTTGTAGCTCCCACAAATAAGTCAGAACATGTGAAGTTTGTCTTTCTGTGCCTGACTTATTTCATGTAACCTAATGACCTCCAGCTCCATCCATGTTGTTGCAAATGACAGGATCTCACTCTTTTTTATGGCTGCATAGTACTCCATTGTGTACATGTGCCACATTTTCTTTATCCAATCATCTGTTGACGGACACTTAGATTGCTTCCCAATCTTGGCTATTGTGAATGGTGCTGCAACAAGCATGGGAGTGCACATACCTCTTTGATATATACTGATGTTCTTTCTTTCATGTATATATCTAGCAGTGGGATTGCTGGGCTCTATGGTAGCTCTATTTTTAGATTTTTTTGAGAAATCTCCAAATTGTTCTCCATAGTGGTTGTACGAATTTGCATTCCCACCAACAGTGTACGAGGATTTCCTTTTCTCCACATCCTCACCAGCATTTGTTATTGCCTATCTTTTGGATGAAAGCCATTTTAACTGGGGTGAGATGATATCTCATGGCAGTTTTGATTTGCATTTCTCTGATGAGCAATGATGTTGAGCGCCTTTTGATATGCCTGTTTTTCATTTGTACGCCTTCTTTTGAGAAATGCTTACTCATATCTTTTGCCCATTTTAAAATCAGATTATTAGATTTTTTTTTTTTTTTCTGTAGAGTTGTTTGAGTTCCTTATATATTCTGGTTATTAATCCCTTGTCAGATGGGTAGTTTGCAAACATTTTCTCCCATTCTGTGGGTTGTCTTTTCACTTTGTTGATTGTTTCCTTTGTTTTTTAACTTGATGTAATCCCTTGAGAATTTTTGCTTTGGTTGCCTATGCTTGTGGGATATTACTTAAGAAATTTTTACCTAGATCATTGTCCTGGAGATTTTCCTCCAGTGTTATTGTGTAGTAATTTCATAGTTTAGGTCTTAGATTTAAGTCTTTAATCCATCTTGATTTGATTTGTATATGGTGAGAGATAGAGGTCTAGTTTTATTCTTCTGCATATGAATATCCAGTTTTCCCAGCACCATTTATTGAGGAGACTGTCCTTTCTCCAATGTATGTTCTTGGCTTCTTTGTCAAAAATGAGTTTACTGTAAGTGTATGGATTTGTTTCTGGGTTATCTATTCTGTTCCATTGGTATATGTGTCTGTTTTTATGCCAGTACCATGCTGTTTTGATTACTATAGCTCTGTAGTATAATTTGAAGTTAGGTAAAGTGATTCCTCCAGTTTTGTTCTTTTTGCTCAGGATAGCTTTGGCTATATGGGGTCTTTTGTGGTTCTATATAAATTTTAGAATTTTTTTTTTTCTATTTCTATGAAGAATGTCATTGGTATGTTGATAGGGATTGCATTGAATCTATAGATTGCTTTGGGTAGTATGGATATTTTAAGAATACTGATTCTTCCAACCCATGAACATGGGATATGTGTCCTCTTCAATATTGTATCCTCTGCAATTTCTTTCATCAGTGTTTTATAGCTTTCATTGTAGAGATCTTTCACTTTTTTTGGTTAATCCATAGGTATTTCATTTTATATGTGGCTATTATAAATGGGGATACTTTTAAAATTTCTTTTTCAGATTAGTCACTGATGGCATATAGAAATGCTACTGATTTTTGTATGTTGATTTTTGTATCTTGCAACTTTACTGAATGTATCAGTTCTAACAGTGTTTTTTTCTGAGTGTAAAGCCTTTAGGTTTTACCAAATATAAGATCATATCATCTGCAAACAAAGATAATCTGGCTTCTCCCTTTCCAATTTGATTGTCTTTTATTTCTTTCTCTTGTCTGATTGCACTAGCTAGGACTTCCAGTACTATGCTGAATAATAGTGGGCATCCTTGTCATGTTCCAGATCTAAGAGGAAAGGCTTTCAGTTTTTCCCCATTCAGTATGATGCCAGCTGTGAGTCTGTTATATGTAGCTCTTATTATGTTGAGGTATGCTCCTTCTATACCCAATTTTTTGAGGTTTTTATTTTTCTTTTTTTGAGACAGGGTATCACTCTGTCACTGAGACCAGAGTGCAGTGGTGCGATCTTGGCTCACTGCAACCTCTGCCTCCCAAGTTCAAGTGATCTTCCCACCTCAGACCTCAGAGTAGCTGGGACCACAGGTGCACATCACCACACCTAGCCAATTTTTTGTATATTTTCTAAAGATGGTGTGTCACCATGTTGCCTAGGCTGGTGTCAGACTCCTGGACTCAAGCAATCTGCCCATCTCGGCCTTCCAAATGCTGGGATTAAACACATGAGCCACCATGCCCAGCCTTTTGAGGATTTTTATCATGAAAAGATGTTGAATTTTATCAATGCTTTTCAGCATCAACTGAAATGATCATATGATGTTTATCATTCATTCTGATTATATGATGTATTATATTAACTGATTTGCATATGTCAAATCAATTCTTTCTCTGTATTATCTCTCTGCATCCCTGGGATAAATCCTGCTTGGTCATGGTGAATGATCTTTTTAATGTATTGTTGAATTCGGTTTGCTAGTATTTTGCTGAGAACTTTTATACCAGTATGCATCAGAAATATTGGCCTGTAGTTTTCTCTTTTTTTGATGTGTCTTTGTCTGGTTATGGTGTAAGTGTAATACTAGCCTTGTAGAATGAGTTTGGAATAGTTTGAGTATGCATTGTATTTGTTCTTTACAGATTCAATGCAATCTCTTGATTAAAGATTCAAGGTAATCAAAATAATCAAAGCAAAAATAACAAAACTGGATTTCAGAATATGTTATAAAGCTATTGTAATCAAAATCGCATAGTATTGTCATAAAAACAGACACATCAATCAATGGAACAGAATAGAAAGCCCAGAAATAAACCCATGTATTTACCATCAGTTGATTTTCGAGAAAGATGCTAAGAATATACAGTCAAGAAAAGACAATCTTTTCAATAAATCTCACTGAAGCAGGGTAGAAAGGTGGTTACCAGAGGTTCGCGGAGAGGTGGTGGTAGGAGCTGGAGGTGGACAGATGGGGAAAGGGAGATGTTGATCAAAGGACACAAAGTTTCAGTGAGACTGGAAGAAAAAATTTTAGTGATCTATTGAACTGCTTGGTGATCACAGTTAATTAGTAATACATTATATATTTCAAAATTGCTAAAAGAGAAGATTTTTAAAGTCCTCACCACAAAACAATAAGTTGGTGAGGTGATGGATATGTTAATTAGCTTTATTGACTTTTTCTACAATGTATACATAGATCAAATCATATTATACCCCATAATTGTAAGCAATTCTTTGTGAATTAAAAATAATAATAATAGGCCAGGCATGGTGGCTCACGCCTGTAATCCCAGCACTTTGGGAGGCCGAGGTGGGTGGATCATGAGGTCAAGAGATCGAGACCATCCTGGCCAATATGGTGAAACCTGGCCAACATGGTGAAACCCTGTCTCTACCAAAAAAATACAAAAATTAGCTGGGCGTGGTGGCACGTGCCTGTAATCCCAGTTACTTGGGAGGCTGAGGCAGCAGAATCGCTTGAACCTGGGGGGCAGAGGTTGCAGTGAGCCAAGATAGCACCACTGCACTCCAGCCTGGCGACAGAGTGAGACTCCGTCTCAGAAAACAAAACAAAACAAAACCAATAATATAAAATTAAAATAAAGAAAATGAAAACTCTGTCATTTGGGGTTTTACCTCCTAAAATTGGCCTGCCTTTTCTTCTGCTTACTAGTACTCTACTTTCAGTTTTTTAAAAACATCATATATTATATTAAATAATGGTGCATCCATTTTCATGACTCTGAAAACAGAGGCACTGCCTTCCTATTTTAAGAAGGCCAGAGGAGTTAAGTAACTTGTTCAAGGTCACACAGCTAAGCAGAGGAACTGAGAACAAATTCAAATTAATGAAGAAGGTAATTGTGATTGCTTATGTTTAAAAAATGGTACCTGTTTTCCCCTTATTAAACTAATGTTTTAGAAAAAAGTTGGGCATAATAAGAGTATTATAATCATGAGGTAGCTGTCTGGGAATAATTTGGCTCAATCAGGAGGAACAAGGGTTATGAAGTCCATTTGAGTCTCCGTTAAAGAGATGCTGATTAACTTCTGTGAGGGCTCTCTTCATCACAGAACAGTCAGCTATCAGGATTCATTTTGATGGCTTTAGGAACAAACTTTTAAATAAATGAGACTAGTATGAGATGTTCTTCAACTCCAAGTCCCAGAAGTCACCTCTGGGTTGTTCTTAGGCTCTGAGGCTCCTAGCTGGTCTGCTTTCTTTTTTCACCTCCCAGGGTCTTCTTATGCTTGTTTTATGTACAATGTTAAGTGTTTTGGGTTGCATTTAGCAGGAAGAATGAGGGAAAGTACATCTGCTCCATCTTCCTGTAAGTGCAAACAGTCCCAGGATGAGATTTTAAGATTATTGAAAGCCAGCTGCTTTCTTGGACTCTCATAAGGTGGGGAAACAAATCATAAGACACAGACATAAAATTAAACTTGGCCTGGCACGGTGGTTCACGCCTGTAATCCCAGCACTTTGGGAGGCCAAAGCAAGTGGATCACCTGAGGTCGGGAGTTCGAGACCAGCCTGGCCAATATGATGAAACCCAGTCTTTACTAAAAATACAAAAATTAGCCGGGCATGGTAGCAGGTGCCTTTAATCCCAGCTACTCAGGAGGCTGAGGCAGGAGAATTGCTTGAACCCGGGAGGCGGAGGTTGCAGTGACCCGAGATCGCACCATTGCACTCTAGCCTGGGCAACAAGAGCAAAACTCCATCTCAAAAAAAAAAGAAAAAAAAAAAAAATCTTAAAAGCATTTACCATTTTGTTTTCTAAGTAACATAATCTCATAGCTGCCTCCCAACTCTATCGTTTTTTAATTTTTGTGTTCAAACCCAGTCTAAAGTGAGAGGAGAAACTTTTGTTTTTACATCAATTTAATCATCCGTATAGAATCTGCAATGCTGATCTTTAAGGAGCTAGTTACCTCTGTAACCAGGAAGGATGCTCACATCACAGACTACGCCAAACTTCTCTCTCTCTTTCTTAGCCTGGCATAAATAATTTTGAAATAGGTAACAGAAATAAAATCTTTCACTAGTCCAATAATCTAACCTTAGAATCTCTGACCCTCTCCTCTCTTTTTCTGCAGTATATGTGAGTTGAATGTAGTTTTTGAGAATGAAGAATCTGATTGCTCTTTCTTCACCACCAAGGTAATGCAGAGTGCATCCCTGGTGGGCCCACATAACAGCTTCCACCATTTTCACAGGTGTATGTATCCTAATCCACTGCTAGCAATTTATACCTATATTAATTCATAACAGGAACTCAGAGTTAACTAGAGTGCCTTAAAGAAAAGAAATGGAGAAAATATGGTTAACAAACACTCACATAGGAAGATAAAATTTGTATAAACATCTTTGATAATATTCAAAGAGACACCCAGAATATTATAATGGGCCAACTGATTGACCATTATAAATAATTTAAATATTGGCTGGGCACGGTGGTTCAAGCCTGTAATCTCAGCACTTTGGGAGGCCGAGGCGGGCAGATTGCCTGAGGTCAGGAATTCAAGATCAACCTGGCCAACATGGTGAAACCCCGTCTCTGTTAAAAACACAAAAAGTAGCCAGGCATGGTGGCCTATGCCTGTAATCCTGGCTACTCAGGAGGCTGAGGCAAGAGAATCGCTTGAATCTGGGAGGCGAAGGTTGCAATGAGCCGAAATCATGCCACTGCACTCTAGCCTGGGTGGCAGAGGGAGACTCTGTTAAAAAAAATTTTTTTTAAAAATATGTAGTTATTTGTGCTTAACACAATTCTCTTCTAGAAAGTTTATATTAAAAACAGTTGTAGTAATTGGCATTATTGAAGAAAGCATCAAGAAATTTTATTGAAACTTATCTCTAAGATCATTCTAGTTTAACTTATTTCTGATACAGAAGTATGTAGCTAAAATGTCCTACAGTTACTGTAGCCAAATAGTCTTTGTGATAGTGTTCTAATCTATTTGCTATTTTATTTTTAATCCTATGGTAGTTTGGGAGTTCTGAGGTGAGAGTGGTTGGATTCCCTTTAATTCAAGCCTATGATTAAGAGCCCATAATCAAATACAAATAATCTATCGATCATTAGTAAGCTCTACAGAACAATAAAAGCCTGAATGTATATTAATATTGATGGAGCTCTGATTTGATGTTATGAGCACACACTTCAGAGAACTATGTATTCTGGTTTCATCACTTACTAGTTGTTAGACTTGGGCAACTTCTTAATTTTTTTGAATCTGTATTTCCTCATCTACAAAATGCAGTTAAGAATATATCCTACCTCATAAGATTTTTGAGAGGATTAAATGATATAATACATATAAAACATTTAGCTTGGCACCTGGTAAGAGCTCAGTAAATATTTCCTAGTATTACTGCTACTGCTCCTACGTCATTTCTCTCATAAATCAATCTAAGGGATAGCACTTTGTTCAAAATGCTCTGTATGGTAGACTGTTTTTAATCAGATACAGATTTTGTTTACTCTGGTAAAATAATTAAACCTCTTTCTGGGTTCCATGCTAACCTCCAAGTTTGAAAACAGGTACTATTAGACAGTTTTAGCTTATCAAATGTTTATTTTTGGAACCCCTGAGCTACGAAATTACCCACATTTCCTTCCCCCTTTTCCCCTCCCTATTTATACCTGGCCCCATGCCAGACACTTCTTCGGGCTAATTCCAATCAGCATCCATTACAGATCAATCTAGAAAAGATTGGTTATTTATTGTCAGGTGGATACATGAACCTTGGCAGTTTCAGAAACCAGAGCTAAAGTGATCTTATAAAGTTCTAGGTAGATCAGCATGGTACTGTGCTGGTCCCATGATGACTTTCATGAAATTACCTCTGAAATGCTGTGCATTTTCCCACTCAGAACCTCACTCTAACTCTATAACTTATACCAAAGATCACACTGTACCTGCTCCTAGCCTTGTAAGTCTCACAAAAGCCCTTGGCCAAAAGCAATAAAATTTGACCTGACCTAATCCTGGAGTCACAATGGATAATGTGTGTATTTTTCATTCAATAATTTAACGTAGAAATTAACTGCATGTGTCACATATTCCCCATCTGAAAGAGAGAGAGTTTATGGTTCTAACGTTACGCAAAAATTAAGTATGTAAACACTCCTGTCATTTAAGACTCTTCTCTTTCTCAATAGCTTAAATAAGCATTATAAAAGACTCTTTTGGGGAAATTTATTATTTCATTCAGTATGGGAGCCTGCTCCACGAAATTCACCCTCCGTGGTCACAGAAATGATAGCAATGGAGATATTTTTCTTTCTCCCTGAAAGATTTGAAATAACTTGCCCATTTTGGCTTACTGTATTGTTTTCTCCTGTTTGTCAATATAGACGGAAAAATCATTGTGGAAATTTACAGAAAACTTTGTTCTCTCTGTCCCTTCTTTCAGGCATACTTTTGAATATTTTCTATTCCTGGGTATGGGATGAAAAGAGTCGGTACCTGGCCTCCTCATTTTGACTGCCCTTACGTGATTTCAAAGACTATTCCTTTATGGTAGCCTTCTGTCTGACCTATTTTTTCCCATTGCCTTTTCCTCTCTTGCCTCACTCTGCTTCCTCTGTATCTCATTAACTTTATTTTTATTTTGATCTTTTTATTAAATGTTTTAAACAGATCTACATGGTTAAAAAACCAAAAGGTATAAACAGTTATAAAGAGATAAGACTCCCTTATTTCTTATCTACCATCTTCCCAGTTATTAGATTTTCCCTCCACCATAGATATTCATTGTTCTTAGTGTCCTATACATCTTCCCAGAGTTTCTTTAGTATATTCAAGCAAATTTGAATATTGATCCTCCTCCCTCAATTTTACACAAAAGGTAGTATATTATATGTATGTTCTTTCAATTTTTTAACAATATACTTTGGAGGTCCTTCCATATACAATTCAAAATGAGATCCCACATTCTTTTTTATAGCTGTTTTATATGTACGTGTATGATAATTTATTTAACTAGTTCCTAATTGAAAGATACTCTATATTTTACTCTTATAGACAACATTGATGCAATTTACTTTTTAAAATTCTTATAAACAACTCTTGTGCATATGTTATTTTATACATATCTAGGTGTATTTGTAGGATAAATCCCCCTAATTAGAATTACTAGGTCAAAGATTATTTGCATTTATACTGTTGATAGATACTGCCACACTGCTCTCCATAAGGGTCATAATAATTTACATGTCTGCCAGCATTATATGACATTGACTGTTTCCTATAACTTAATCTACAGAGTGTATATTAAACTTCTGAAGTTTCTGATATTCTGAAAGGTGAAAAGTGATACCTCAAGTTAGTTTTAAGTTGCATTTCTTGCATAATGAGAAAGTTTGAACATCTTTTTATATGCTTAGGAGTTGTCTGTGCTTCTCTGTGAACACAGAGAAAAAATGTTTCCCTCATTTTTTCATATATATTTCAAGAGCTATTTATATATTAGAAATATGGATACTACTGATGCTCTCTGGAAAGAGCCACCTTTCGGCAGGAGGCCAACCAGCATAAAAATAGAGCGTTAAACTGCCAGAGCTAAGAATCCTCATGGAGTTCATTGCATCGCCCCCCACCACCACCTCCACTGGAACAGGAGTTGGTATCCATGGCTGACAGACCCATAGATGGTTCACACCACAGGACTCTGTGCAGACAACCCCCAGTACCAGCCTGGAGCTAGGTAGACTCTCTGGGTTGCTAGACCCAGAAGAGAGACAGCAATCACTGCAGTTCTACTCACAGGAAGCCACATCCATAGGAAAAGGGGGAGAACATTACATCAAGGTAACACCCCATGGAACAAAACAATCTGAACAACAGCCTTCAGCCCTAGACCTTTCCCTCTGATAGAGCCTACCCAAATAAGAAGGAACCAGAAAACCAACCCTGGTAATATAACAAAACAAGGCTCTTCTATATCCCCCAAAATCACAGTAGTTCACCAGCAATGGGTCCAAACCAAGAAGAAATCCCTGATTTACCTGAAAAAGAGTTCATGAGGTTAGTTATTAAGCTAATCAGGGAGGCACTAGAGAAAGGTGAAGAGCAATGCAATAAAATCCAAAAGGCGATACAAGAAGTGAATGGAAAAATATTCAAGGAAATAGATAGCTTAAAGAAAAAACCATTAAAAAGGCAGGAAACTTTGGACACACTTTTAGAAATGTAAAATGCTCTAGAAAGTCTCAGCAATAGAATTGAACAAGCTAAAGAAAGAAACTCGAAGCTTGAAGACAAGGTCTTCAAATTAATTCAATCTAACAAAGAAAAAAGAATAAGAAAATATGAACAAAGCCTCCAAGAAGTCTGGGATTATGACCAAAACCTAAGAATAACTGGTGTTCCTGAGGAAGAAGAGAATCCTAAATACTTGGCAAACATACTTGGGGGAATAATCAAGGAAAACTTCCCCAGCCTTGCTAGAGACCTAGACATCCAAATACAGTAAGCACAAAGAACACCTGGGAAATTCATCACAAAAAGATAATCACCTAGGCACATTGTCATCAAGTTATCCAAAGTTAAGAAGAAGGAAATAATTTTTTTTTTTTTGACAGAATCCTGCTCTGTCACCAGGTTGGAGTGCAGTGGCACAATCTCGGCTCACTGCAACCTCTGCCTCCTGGGTTCAATTGATTCCACTGCCTCAGCCTCCCGAGTAGCTGGGACTACAGGTGTGCACCACTATGCCTGGCTAATTTTTTGTATTTTAGTAGAGACTGGGTTTCACCATGTTGGCCAGGATGGTCTCGATCTCCTGACCTTGTGATCTGCCCGCCTCGGCCTCCCAAAGTGCTGTGATTACAGGCGTGAGCCACCGTGCCCGGCTGAAGGAAAGAATCTTAAGAGCTGTGAGACAGAAGCATCAGGTAACCTAAAAAGGAAAAACTATTGGATTAGCAGCAGATTTCTCAGCAGAAACCCTACAAACCAGAAGGAATAGGGGCCCTATCTTCAGCCTTCTCAAGTAAAATAATTATCAACCAAGAGTTTTGTATCCAGCAAAACTAAGCATCATATGAAGGAAAGATACAGTCTTTTTCAGACAAACATGCTGAGAGAATTCACCATTACTAAGCTACCACTACAGGAACTGCTAAAAGGAGCTCTAAACCTTGAAACAAATCCTGGAAACACATCAAAACAAAAGCTCTTTAAAGCATAACTCACACAGAATCTATAAAACAAAAATACAAGTTAAAAAGAAAAAGCCAAAAAATCAAAGTACACTCTTTCATCAAACCAAAGAGCATGATGAATGCAACAGTACCTCACATTTCAATACTAACATTGAATGTAAATGGCCTAAATGCTCCACTTAAAAGCTACAGAATCACAGAATGGATAAGAACTCACCAACCAACTATCTGCTGCCTTCAGGAGACTCACGTAACACATAAGGTAAACTTAAAGTAAAGGAGTGGAAAAAGGCATTTCATGTAAACAGACACCAAAAGCAAGCAGGTGTAGCTATTCTTATCTCAAAGAGGGACATTATATAATGGTAAAAGGCCTTGTCCAACAGGAAAATATCATAATCCTAAATATATATGCACCTAACACTGGAGCTCCCAAATTTATAAAACAATTACTAATAGACCTAAGAAATGAGATAGACAGCAACACAATAATAGTAGGGGACTTAAATACTCAACTGACAGCACTAGATAGGTCATCAAGACAGAAAGTCAATAAAGAAACAATTAATTTAAACTATATCTTGGAACAAATAGACTTAACAGATATATACGGAACGTTTCATCCAACAACCGCAGAATATACATTCTATTCAACAGCGCATGGATTCTTCAAGATAGACCATATTACAGGCCATAAAGTGAGCCTCAATAAATTTAAGAAAATTGAAATAATACCAAACAGTCTCTCGGACCACAGTGGAATAAAACTGGAAATCAGCTCCAAAAAGAGCCTTTAAAACCATGTAAATACATGGCAAATGCATGCATACTGCTCCTTTTGGGTCAAAAACAAAAGTAAGATGGAAATTAAAACATTCTTTGAACTGAACAACAATGACACAACCTACCAAAACTTCTGGGATACAGCAAAGGCAGTGCTTAGAGGAAAGTTCATAGCCCTAAATGCCTACATCAAGAAGACTAAAAGAGCATGAACTGACATTCTAAGGTCACACCTCAAGGAACTAGAGAAACAAGAACAAACCAAACCCACACCCAGCAGAAAAAAAGAAATAGTCAAGATCACAGCAGAACTAAGTGAAATTGAAACAAACAAACAAAAATACAAAAGATAAATGAAACAAAAAGCTGTTTCTTTGAAAAAATAAATAAAATTCACATACTATTAGAGATTAACCAAGAAAAGAAGAGAGAAAATCCAAATAACCCCACTAAGAAACAAAACAGGAGATATGACAACTGACACCAGTGAAATACAAAAGATCATTCAAGGCTACTATGAACAGCTTTATGTACACAAACTAGAAAACCTAAAAGAGATGAATAAATTCCTGGAAAAATACAACCCTCCTTGCTTAAATCAGGAAGAATTAGATACCCTGAACAGACCAATAATGAGCAGCGAGATTGAAATGATAATTTAAAAATGACCACCAAAAAGTCCAAGACCACACAGATTCACAGCAGAATTCTACTAGACATTCAAAGAAGAATTGGTACCAATCCTTTTATCACTATTCCACAAGATAGAGAAAAAGGAACTCTCCCTAATTCATTCTTTGAAGCCAGCATCACTCTAATACCCAAACCAGGAAAGGACATAACCAAAAGATTGGTTACACACTACCTGATTTCAAACTATGCTATAAGGCCATAGTCATCAAAACAGTGTGGTACTAGCATAAAAATAGGTACGAAGGCCAACGGAACAGAATAGAGAACCCAGAAATAACGCAAATACTTATAGGCAACCTATTTTTGATAAAGCAAGCAAAAACACAGAGTGGGGAAAGGACACCCTTTTCAGCAAATGGTGCTGGGATAATTGGCTAGCCACATGTAGGAGAATGAAACTGGATCCTGGTCTCTCACCTTATTAAAAAAAATCAACTCAAGATGCATTAAAGACTTAAACCTAAGACCTAAAACTATAAAAATACTAGAAGATTACATTGGAAAAACCCTTCTAGACATTGCTTAGGCAAGGATTTCATGACCAGGAACCCAAAAGCAAATGCAATAAAAACAAACATAAACACCTGGGACCTAGTTAAACTTTTGCACGAGTTTTTTGCACAGCAAAAGGAACAGTCAGCAGAGTAAACAGACAACCCACAGAGAGAAAATCTTCACAATCTATACATCTGACAAAGGACTAATATCCAGAATCTACAACGAACTCAAACAAATCAGTAAGAAAGAAAAAATGACATCAAAAAGTGGGCTAAGGACATGAATAGACAATTCTCAAATAGACAATTCTCAAAAGATAATATACAAATGGCTAGCTAACATATGAAAAAAATGTGCAACATCACTAATGATCAGGGAAATGCAAATCAAAACCACAATGCGATACCACCTTAATGCTGCAAGAATGGCCATAATCAAAAAATCAAAAAACAGTAGATGTTGGTGTGGATGCAGTATCAGGGAACATTTCTACACTGCTGATGAGAATGTAAACTAGTACAGCCACTATGGAAAACAATGTGGAGATTCCTTAAATAACTAAAAGTAGAACTATCATTGGATCCAGCAATCCCACTACTGGGTATCTACCCGGAGGAAAAGAAGTCATTATTCAAAAAAGATACTTGCACATGCACATTTACAGCAGTACAATTCACAATTGCAAAATCATGGAACAAACACAAATGCCCATCAATCAACAAGTGGATTAAAAAACTGTGATATATATATATATCTCACATTATGTATATTGCATTATACATTGTGTGTGTGTATATGTGTGTGTGTGTGTACACATATATATATGTATGTATATGTGTGTGTGTGTGTGTGTATATATATATATATATATAAAAAATATGGAATACTACTCAGCCATAAAAAGGAATGAATTAACAGCATTTCCAGATTTCCAGTGACCTGGATGAGATTGGAGACTATTATTCTAAGTGAAGTAACTCAGAAATGGAAAACCAAACATCATATGTTCTCACTGATAAGTGGGAGCTAAGCTATCAGGATGTAAAGGCATAAGAATGATACTATGGACTTTGGGGACTTGGGGGGAAGAGTGGGAGAGAGGCGAGGGATAAAAGACTACAAATATGGTGCTGTGTATACTGCTCGGGTGATCGGTGCACCAAAATGTCACAAATCACTAAAGAACTTACTCACGTAACTGAATACCACCTGTACCCTATCTGTACCCCAATAACTTATGGAAAAATAAAAACCCAAAGCCTAAATAAAGGGTTATGACTTGTGTGTTGAGAGATTTTTAAAAAAAAGAAAGCGAAAAGAAATATGAGCCTATGTCCATTGTTATGAATATTTGTCTTATTTACTTTGCTCATAGTTTTTTGTTGTTGTTGTTGAAGTTCTCTTTTAAAAAGTGAGGTTGAGTTTTTTTCTTGATATTAAACCATGCTATGCTATAAATGCCTTTCCTTCTTTAGTTATAAAAGATTTCTCCCATGTTTTATTCTAGAACTTTTATTATTTTATTTTATATGGAAATCTCTGGTGCCTTTATAATGTACTCTGGAATGACGTGAAAATGAATACAATTTTATTTTACTTTTCAGATGGTAACCCAGTAGCCTTCTTATTGAAATTTATATCTTTTCCTCACTGGTATGTGACATTATTTTTATTTTATACAAAATTTCTGTATTTGGAGCTACTTATGAATTTTCCCTTCGAATCCACCGGTCTATTATGTACCAGCAATGGCATTGGTCTATTATGTACCAGCAATGGCATTGCTTAATTATTTTGCCTTTATGATATGTTAATATTATGACCTTTATATTAACCTAATAGTGATAGCATTATCTCACATTTATATGGCACATTATAACTTACAAAGCATTATAACTTACATTATCTCATTTATTCTTCATAATATCACGTGGGGCAGCTGGGACAGTAATACTCTCCTTATCGGAAGAGATGAAATGTTTTCCAAGATCACAAAGATGTTAGGTGGCAGAGTAATGACTTGTCTCTTAGTTCTGTGTCTCTGCCAATTCATGGTTGTACCTCTCAGGGTATCTCATATAATCTCTGGGTATCTCTTCACCAGAGAGAGCTTGTTCATTTCCATAGATTAACTCTATGCTATTGAATACTAAATTTATGCAGGATCATCAGCTTTATTTAACTTTTGGATTGAGGAAGGGACTAAATAATGAAATTATGGAGTGCTATAGAAGGAGACCTGAGAGATCACAAATTAATCTAGTTGTTTTAAAGAAAAGGAAACCAAAGCTCAGAGAAGTTATGACCTTTGTACTCAAGGTCATATAGTTAGCAAGGAATTCGGGTCAAGCCATAACTCAGACATAGTTCTTTACACTTGGTTTAGCAATAAAGAGAAGGAGGAAAACAATGTGTTTTCTTTACTGAGACTAATCATATCCATGTTCACAGGCACTTCCAGGGCCAGAAATGAGAGGTATTAATTCAGTCATTTATTCATTCATTCAATAATGTATTATGTACTATGTGCCAGCTACTGGGCTACTCATTGGGTTTGTAATGGTGAATTAAATAGGCATAGTCTCTGCTCTCATGGAGAATATAATCTAGAAAAAAAACAGATATTAAGCAATTAATATATAAATAAAGATTAAATTACAAAGTGGGCAAAGGACTGTGAGAGAAACTTACATGGTTCCCTGAAAGCATACAACAGGAAGACCTAATTTAGACAGTGGAGTCTGGGAAACCCCTACTCCCACCTCCCCTGGCACTTCATGTTGTCCCATAGGCATCTCTGTGGAGACCTAAATTTCCATAGATGTTTGAAAACCACTGATCTAGTCTTATTCCCTAATGTCTTCACAGGGGAGAACTGAGGTTTAAAGAGGAGATATGACTTACTCAAAGTCACCTATGTAGTTAGGGCAGAACCAGAACTAGCACAATAGCCTCCTGACTTCAGGCTGGGTCTCTTTCCTCTACATAATTCTGTCTTAGTGAAGACCCTGGTTCTGCTACCAAAGTTTGCAATGACCTCATCCTTCCCAGGTCATGGGCTCACAGGGGATTTTGTCACTTTGGCTTAGTTTATATCACGCCATAGTTAACACACTGTATAGAACAGACAAGTCAAGATTTTGACAAACACTTGCCATTGATGTGCGGCATTTTTTAGAATATAGTTAATCTCATTTTTCTTGAGGGGTTCATCAGTCATTGTAATAAAGAGTCGCAAGAGTGGGATGGACTTTCCTAAACCAAGTGCACATTGTCAGAATGTAAAGCACTTTGTAGAACAGACTAAATCCTTCTTTTGGCAGTGGACAGTTCTTTGGCAGTGAACAGTTTAACCTCCATTCCCTTGATGAATTGTTTCTATCGATCGGTGTAGTCCTTAGCACACACGCCATCAGAAGTGGAAATGGTTGACTAGAAGATCTCCAAACCTATTTATTTAGATGTGGTGAATGTGTAGGCAGCCCATCCTGTTTAGCCTGCTCTCAGCATTCATGGATATGCTCCCATTTAACATCTGAGGCAGTGGGATTAGTTAGGGGTGATGGATCTTCATCTATTTAGATGCCAATTTTTGTTAAAATGTAAGCTACTTGATCCATTTTTTTGAGTATGAGTATAAAATTAACTTTATAATTTTATAAAACTATATATAATTTTTCTAACTTTAAAAAATTTTCTTAATTTTATTTTTCTTTTCTTTGGAGGTGGGGTAGACTGGTAGAATAGGAGAGTTTGATATTATTTCCTACACTACATTTAGCTTTCCGCAACTATATGAATTTGAAAGAAGAAAAATCAAGATGGGGGAAGAAACTATTGGAACTTTCCTTTAAGCTGATGGGTAGTGGAAAACCTGGTGGGATAGTGTAGTCCTTAAGAGTAGAGACTCTGGGATCAATGATTGGGATTAAATTTGATTCTGGCATATACTAGCTGTGGGACCTTCAGCAAGTTCTTCTCTTTGCCTTAGGTTCCTCATTCATTAGGAGAGGATAATAGTAGTACCTACTCCACAGGACTCTGTGAGGTTTAGAAGAAGCAATGCTTATAAAGTCCTGACCCACTTGACAAGTATTCATCATTATTTTTAGGTAGGTATAATAATATTATAATTATTATTAAATATATAATCTCAACTTTGTTATAAAATATCAAAAAAAATACCAGAAGTTTCTTCAAGGAGTAGATTTCTTTGGGATATGAAAACAAGAATCATCTTTTCCTGCTTTTTGCAATGTTCAATACTCTCCTTCCTTCCTTCCTTCCTTCCTTCCTTCCTTCCTTCCTTCCTTCCTTCCTTCCTTCCTTCTTTCCTTCTTTCTTTCTTTCTTTCTTTCTACGAAGTCTCGCTCTTTTGCTCAAGATGGAGAGCAGTGGCGTGATCTCAACTCACTGCAACCTCCGCCTCCTGGGCTCAAGTGATCCTCTTTCCTCAACCTCCTGAGTAGCTGGATTACAGGCATGTGCCACCACACCCAGTTAATTTTTGTATTTTTAGTATAGACAGGGTTTCACCATGTTGGCCAGGCTGGTCTTGACCTTCTGACGTGATCTGCCTGCCTCAGTCTCCCAAGTGTTGGGATTACAGGTGTGAGCCACCGTGCCTCGCCCGTGGCCCCTTCTTAAAATGTGCTCTCAAACAGTAGGATGTAGATGAGATGAAAAAGATGCTGCACACATTATAGTTTCTGGGGACCCAGCTGACTACAAGTGTTTTTTTTTTGTTTTTTGTTTTTTTTTCATTTTGTCCCAGGAGAGAGAAGTGATATCATTTTATTCATTAAATGGTGGTTTTTGGAACAATTACTCTACAGATGTTGGCCACTGTGAGGGATGCAAAACTGAATTAGACGTAGAGTCTGCACTGAAGAAGTTCCAGGGAAGGGAATCATGCTTCCCCCCATCTTTGTTTTCTTTTTTGAGACAGAGTCTTGCTGTGTCGCCAGGCTGAAGTGCAGTGGAGCGATTTTAGCTCACCGCAACCTTCACCTTTCGGGTTCAAGTGATTCTCGTGCCTCAGTCTCCCAAGTAGCTGGAATTACAGGCATGCACCACCATGCCTGGCTAATTTTTGTATTTTTAATAGAGATGGGGTTTCTCCGTGTTGACCGGGCTGGTCTCGAACTCCTGACCTCAAGTAATCCTCCTGCCTTGGCCTCCCAAAGTGCTGGGATTACAGTTGTGAGCCACGGCACCCGGTCTACAATGTTCTGATTATTATATTGGTTTTTCCGTTGGTCCTCTAGAACAATTTGTCTTTTCACCCTGGAATTCTTTATGGACCTTCTCTGTCCCACTCTGTGTCTTTGGGAGGCTGATCCCTATGGACTGCATCACCCAGGGCCCCTGGCCCTCAGGCTGCTAGTTGGGTACAGCCAGTGCCTCCGTCTGGCTGTGGTTGTGTCTTTTCACACAACAGCATCTGATTGGTGCTCCTCTCATCCCACCTTTTACCCTACTCCCTTTCAAGTGTAGGGGTGATAACAGCGGCCAAATGTTGTTAGTCCCTAAGTGCTTTAAAATCCCTTGTCCCTTCATGAAATAAACTCTTCATTAAAATTTCTTCAAAATTCAAGATGAGCATGGCTTCTGTTTTCCGCTGGAACGCTAACTGATATAAGGAGCCTACATTATTTTTATAATTGGCAAAATTGTATTAGAACAACACAAAGGGCCACCTCCACCTTCCACCCCCCACCTCCCAAAGGGAAGTACTCTTTAGGGACTGGAGCGGCCCCTCAGCTTCCAGACTTGAGGGTGATTATTTTTGTTTCAGTTTTGAGCCTTCTCATGAAATTAGGCTTCAGGCTACAACACCTATTTCTTAGAAAAACACACTTTCTGCTGGAGAGAAATTCTAGAAAGCAGTCGCGGGCTATTGACAAACTATAATGCTGCAAAGGGATCTGGCCAAAAATGATTCAAGAGAAAAATCTCTGGGGGGAGAAGGTGACCTAGAAAGCAGCTCATCATCTGCAGTGCCAGCTGCGTGTCCAGTTGGGTAGTCACAGACAGAGCTCTGCTTGAGTCTGCATGTGCCCTGAGTGGAGACCTGCCTATGTGGCCACTGGAAACTCACCAGCCTCTGAGGCGTATGGGCTCAGCAACTGCCAGGCTCCCACGGGATAAGTGATGCCATTTGTTCAGTCCAGGGGTGGGGATTGTGGGGATGGTGGTAGCTGGGGGGCAGGGGAAACTTGGCACGTCACCGTGCACTGCTCCACTGTTAAATCTCCACTGGCAGGCTGACTTTTCCCCAGGAGGAAGTGTGGAGAGGAATCTCACAGTTGCATGGCAATAAAGAGCTGCCTGGTGGGCCTCCATCTCCGCCAAGAAGCTTCATGGCTCCAGAGTTCTGGAGGGGTGTGTGACAGGGAAGAGGGAGGAATAAACTGCTCTACTAAGTTGGTGACATAATCACCTTTGCAGAAACTTTCCAGTGGCAAGTGTGTTGAAGACAGTGAGCTTGGAGGAGCCAACATAGTGTGAGATGAAACTGAAGACAAGGGGTGGGGGTCTGAGAAGAGAGCTGTGAACCACAGTACTTACAAAAGAAAGGGATTTGAGGTGAGGCTCACTGAAAGAAGGGTGTTGGACAAAGTCAGTTAGAAAGTCTCCCCTCAACACTTTGGTCAATGACAGGCTTTATTTTCTTTACACTGCAAAGTGAATTCTTATGTTGGTGAGCTTTGTTTACGCCACTAACATCCAAGCTCCACAAACAAGGGAACTGTGTTTAGTCTGTTAATTGTTGCATACTCAGAGCCTTGTGCACTACCTGGTGTATCATGAACACTTAGTATTCATTGACTGGTAAAGGAATGGATGCCTAAATATTAGTAAATTCCTGCACTGCTTGGCTAGGAACTCCACTATTATGGCAGGAACTGTGCTGATCTTATTTACTGCTGCATCTGTGGTGACTAGAAAAATGCCTGGCACATAGTAGGAACTTCAGCAGTGCTTGTTGAATGATAGGTAAATGAATGAGTGAATGAATGAGTAAATGACATCTGAACTACATGCTCCCTGTGGGGAAAAATCATGTATAATACATCTTCACTGTGCCCACATTACCTAGCTGAAGGTTTTTTGAATAACAAACAAATAATACCTATTCCTGTGTTTTCCTTTTGCTTTTACACAGAATTTTTGCTTTCATAGTTGTTTCTCATCAAGAGTTTAGTTCAGCTCAACAACTAGCCAGGTACTGTGCACTGACAGTTAATAAGGTGTAATTTCTTTTTGCCCTCAAGTTATCCATAGAGACAGGCATGCAAATAAATGTCATGTTGTCTAATGTATTCAGTGAAAATAATGTTCGCAGGCCACTGAAGTGTTACAGAGAATGTAAGTGGCTGGTCCTGTATGGGCGGGAGGTGGGGGCCAGTGAGGGCTTTGTGAAGGCAATGCCTGCACAAAGTTTTGGAGGATGTCTAAGGGTTTATTGGGCAGAGAAAAGGTTTGGAGGAAGGAAAGAACATGTCTAAAGACTGAGTTAATGGTGAAATTTCCACTGGACTCTTTCCTGCAGTGACTTTAGGTGGGAAGAGTTTTAGGTGGATTCCTCAGAGGTATTGTATCCAAATAGCCAAAGACTCAATTCTGTTGGTATCAGAGCCACTCAGGCCACAGGACTGAAGGTTTTGTTTAACTGTGGGCCTTACACTTAGGAGAAAGAGTCACCATACCATACGAAGGCCAATGAAAGGAACAGGGGATATTTTATAGCCTGGAACAAAATGACCTAAGGCAGGAGAAAGAGGAAGGTGATAGCAATTTCAAATATTAGAAGAGCTGCTATTCAGACTTCCTGGGTGCTCTTGGAGGTCAGAGCTAAAATCAGTGGAAAGTTATCAGAGAGCTTTTGCATACGACAGGAGCTGGCACAATGCGAGGCATATAATAGATACACAGTAAATATTAGAGAAAGTTTTCTGAAATATGGTTCCTCTAACTTCTGATGCTAATCCCGATTCCACAATCTGGAGCAAATGGATTGGCAGATGGTCCTGAGATTGAGAAAGCCAGATAGACCCTGAGCCTGATTATAGACCAGACTGTAAATCATCTCAACAGTTGTTTATTTTTGGTTGGTTCTGAAATTTTTCCATACCGTGTGAAGTATTTGGAGAAGATTAGGAGTTTCTGTAGTGTGTTTGCTGTGCCCACGGTGTGTTTATTTTATCTGTGACTCAGCCCACCTGATTTTAAAATGAAGGACACAAGACAGAAAGGTTAGAAACTCCCATTCAACAATGGAAAAGCTGCCCTACTGGGAGGTGCATCCCTTGTGTGTAGAGCTATTCACTCCAAGGCTAGAGACGCCCTCTAAGGGACCTGTTGGGGTAGAGCAGAATATGGGAGATGGGGCTAAATGACTGTCTTGCCATCATGAGCAGGACACTTCCTTAGGCTTTAGGTGAGTCAGAGACCAATTCATGCATTTGTTTGTTAATTCAGAGACATTTTCTCACCCAGGATTTGCTGGTGGTTACTGTACAGGCCCTTGCGCAACATTGCATGGGTTCAACTCCCTGCTCAGCCCTTACTTACTAAGGGCTTGCACAAATTTCTTAACCTCCTTGTATCTCAGTTTTCTCAACCATGAATTGACGCAATAATGCCTCCTAAAGATACGCTGTGAGAATTAAGTCAATTCATGTACATAAAGTTGTAAGAACATGGCTTGGCATGTAGGAACCACTTAGTATATATTATTATAACTCCATAAAATGTAAGCTCCATGGAGACGGGGATTTTTGTCTGTTTGTTTATGGCTACATCCCCACTGCCTAGAATATAGTCTGACACATAATAGCTGTCACTAAATTGTTAATGAATAAATACATTGATTAATTGAGTACCCATTGTATATATGGGTACATCCTATGCTAGGAATACAGGGATGAACAAAACATTCTTGCTTACATGAGACTTACAGTCTGGTGGGAGGGATAGATATTAAAAACTTGACCATATGTTCTCAGCCTAGATGAACATTAGCATCACTTAGTAGCTCTTTAAAAATATGTATTCTTGGGCCTTCACCCTGCAAAGACTCAGATTTGATTGGTCTTAGAAGGGGCTCTGGCATGGATCACCAGTAATTCTAACGTTCAGCTTGGTTTGAGAATTCCTGGTCTAAATATTCTGAAGGTTCCACGAAACATTTTCCCCATGAAACATCCAGTGATGGTCAAATTAAATTCGGGACATATTTTATTATATATAATAGATGTGAAAGACTCTAAGAAGTTCTATAATAAAGAAATCTGTTTAAACAAAAATATACTATACAAATAAACAGATGCTTGCAGCTGTAAATATTACCTTGAAGAAAAGGTGAGGGCATAATAGCACTTATGATAGGCCTGGTCTATAGTAAATACTTAGAAAATGATTATCTGAAGACATTTATGTGGCCAGCGAACATATGAAAAAAAATCTCAACATGGCTGGGCATTAGAGAAATGCAAATCAAAACCACAATGAGATACCATCTCATGCCAGTTAGAATGGCAATTATTAAAAAGTCAGGAAACAACAGATGCTGGTGAGGATGTGGAGAAATACGAACACTTTTACACTGTTGGTGGGACTGTAAATTAGTTCAACCATTGTGGAAGACAGTGTGGCAATTCCTCAAGGATCTAGAACCAGAAATACTATTTGATCCAGCAATCCCATTACTGGGTATATACCCAAAAGATTATAAATCATTCTACTATAAAGATACATATATATGTATGTTTACTGTAGCACTATTTACAATAGCAAAGACTTGGAACCAACTCAAATGCCCAGCAATGATAGACTGGATAAAGAAAATGTGGTACATATACACCATGGAATACTATGCAGCCATAATAAAGAATGAGATCATGTCCTTTGCAGGGACACGGATGAAGCTGGAAACCATCATTCTCAGCAAACTATCACAGGAACAGAAAACCAAACACCACTTGTTCTCACTCATAAGTGGGAGTTGAACAATTAGAACACATGGACACAGGGCGGGAAACATCACACACTGGGGTCTGTCAAGGGGTAGGGGGCAAGGGGAGGGAGAGCAATAGGACAAATACGTAATGCATGTGGGGCTTAAAACCTAGATGATGGGCTGATAGGTGCAGCAAACCACCATGACACACATATACCTACGTAACAAACCTGCATGTTCTGCACATGTACTCCAGAACTTAAAGTAAAATTTTCTAAAAAAATTAAAAAAAAAAAGAAAACATTTCTCCGAAGAAATGTCTTTTAAAAGACACCTGAACAATCAGTGGGCAAGTGAGTAGGAGAGGCAGTGTACCCAGCACAGGGACCATCGTGTGCAAAGGTCCTGTTGGGGGGGAACTTATTCAAGAGCAAAAAGAAGGCCAATGCTTGTGTAACGTAGCAGGTGTGGAAAAGAAATGAAAAAGGCATGGTTTCCACCTTCAAGGAACTCGTATCTCAGGAAAAAACTCACATATTCCAAAAACTTCTTAATACTCCGTGGGTCTATAATTTTCCAAATATTATAGGAAGAAGAAGAAATCAATGTCAAGAATAATCCTTCTCCAACTGACATAAAACCTCAGTTTTATATTTGTCTCTAGCCAACTTACACAATTTTTTGAAATACCAGATATACTTCCACAAGTGTTGACTTAAGCTAATGTTAGTCTGAGGTCATGTTTACTGAGCATACAGCCTGAATAAGAAGAAGTGACTTGGAACTTGAATCAAGAGGCCAAACCAACATACTTGCCTACCTACCCCTTTTCTCTCTAAATCCTTTAAAAGGTAAACAAGGTATTTTAAAATGCATCCATTAGCTAGAAAACAAGAAAGGGAGCTATACACACCCTCTTCCCTCTCCCTCATCTCCTCTTGGCAACCACTAATCTGTTCCCTATTTCTATTATCATTTTAAAAGTGTTCCATGAATGGAATTGTGTAACATGTAGACTTCTGGGATTGCCTTTTTTACTTAGTAGAATTCTCAGAAGATTCATCCAGATTGTTGTATGTATAAATAGTTTGGTTTTTTAATTGCTGAGTTGCATTCCATGGTATGGATATACCACAGTTTAACCATTCACCAATTTAAGGACATCTGGATTATTTCCAATTTGGCTACTAGGCATAAAGTTGCTATAAACATTTGTGTACAGGTTTCTCTATAAATGTAAACTTTCATTTTTCTGGGATAAATGCCAAGTGGTAGGATGTATGGTAGTTGCATGTTTAGTTGTTTTTTCTTTTTTTCTCTTTTGTTTGTTTAAGAAATTGCCATTGTTTAAGAAATTGCCAAACAGTTTTCCAGAGGAGTTGTACCATTTTACATTCCCACAATGTATGAGCAATCTAGTTTCTCCAACCCCTTGCCAGCATTTGCTACTGTCACTATGTTTAAACTCTTTGTTACTGTGATAGGCATGTAGTGATAGTTCATTGCAGTTTTAATTTGCATTTCCCTAATGGCAACCCTAATGAGTTATTACCATGTAGTGGAACAGGAGTAGAGAATATGCTGAGAGGGAAAATAGGTACTACTCTTGGGGAAATACGTAATACTCTGAAAGGAACTTTTGAAAGGAAATGAGATTATGTTGATTGTAAATAATGTAGAAGAGAAAAAAGGTAATTAGAGATATGAAGAAAATACATGGGAAAGGAAATATAATCATAGTACACTGCTTGACTTTGCAACATCAAAAATGTGTACACTCATAATGTATAAACATAGTTGACAATTAAAATAGAAATATAGCTATATTGAGAGAATAAGGGAGTGCAGAGGAGTGCAATATTATGAGAGT
The DNA here is from genome assembly GCF_000951045.1 of Mandrillus leucophaeus. Classification (NCBI taxonomy): domain Eukaryota; kingdom Metazoa; phylum Chordata; class Mammalia; order Primates; family Cercopithecidae; genus Mandrillus; species Mandrillus leucophaeus. Next base: position 5,912,106 of record NW_012102032.1, read on the forward strand.
TAAGGGCTTTTCTTTTGTAGCTATAATTGCATAGGTATTGACAAATCAAGAAACAGCTGACTGGGTGCAGTGACTCATTCCTGTAATCCCAGCACTTTGGGAGGCCAAGGTGAGTGGATCACTAGAGGTCAGAAGTTCAAGACCAGCCTGGCCAACATGGTGAAACCTCGTCTCATTAGCCGGGTGGTGGTAGCATGCACCTATAGTCTCAGCTACTCGGGAGTCTGAGGCACGAGAATCACTTGAACCCAGGAGGTAGAGGGGGCAGTGATGCAGTGAGCCAGGATCACGCCACTGTACTCCAGCCTGGGTGGCAGAATGAGACTCCGTCTACAAAAAAAAAAAAAAGCCATAGAAGCTTATTAATTAGAGGTAACTGATAGAACTAAAAAAAGTTAAAAGTGGCTGACTCTGAGAAGAGAGTAGGAAGAATGAAGTAAACCACTGCCTACTTTTCATTGTAAGCTTTTCAGCACAAATTTAAAAAAAATCCCCTATATCACCTGGGACAAAACGATTAAATGTGTATATGAAAAAAGACAGACTCTTAGATTGAGCATATAGATTAACCATATACCCTTTACAAGACACAATGCATTGCAAATGTCCTAGAAAGGAGAACAACAGGGAGAGAAAAGACAGCAGGCAATGCAAACATAGACGAAGCAATGTGAACTACAACTGAAATAGAAATCAAGTCAAACTGCATGAAGCAAGACAAATCAAGCAGCTTTTTCAGAGATCAAAGACCAAAGGGACAAATACTTTAAGGAAAAATCAGGGTTCTTAAACAATACACATACACATTCATACTTTATAACCTAAAGAGTTTACACACTCTTTTCAAACATCACATATGGCATATATACAACTTATTCAGTAGTTAGCCACAAGTAAGAATGTTAAATTCCCAAAAGGACTGTAGTCCATATTTTTGGATTTTTAAAATATGTGCATAATAAAATTAGACATTAACAATAAAAATACACCAAATAAAATCTGGCCACTTGGAAATTTAAAGTGATTCCTTGAAAAACTCTTGGATTAACATGGAAGTGAAACAAATTACAATTGTTTACAAATAAATGATACTTACAATACTACATTTTAAACGTTTTGGATATGGACAAAACAGTACTCAGGGGAACATTTGTAGCCTTAAACCCATGGATTAGAAAACAAGAAAAATAAAGGAACAAGTAAATTAAGTTTCAAATAAAAGAAAACAAAACTAGTAAGGAAATAATAAAGTAAGCCCATAGAAAGTAGCAGGAATTGGTAACATTAAAACCCAAAATTAATACAATAGAAAATAAGCAAAAAACAGGTTTTATGAATCAAAAAGCTCTTCAAACAAACCAACAAAACGGTCAAATGTTCAATAATTCTAAAAGAAAAGGCACAAAAGCACAAGCTTTTGATATATTAAAGGGACTATAATCACAGTGATTTAAACATTATGTTCAACAACACTGTATCAATAATCGTAATCCAGATGAAAATGATGATTTCTAGGAAAAATATAGTAAAATCACGATATAATTTAACATATCTTTTTTACACAAAATAAAACAAAAACACTTTTACTAAGCTGGTAAGAAAATAAGACCTCTTTAATTTGATAAAGGGTATCCACCAGAAACCTACAGTAGAAGTCAAACTTAATGGTAAAATATCATATGAATTTTGCTAAAAGCAGATAAGAGAGACAGACACCAACTCTCACAGCTACTGTTCACAATATAGTGGGAACTGAATTCACATTGATTCTTGTCAAAGAACTGAGATCAGAAAAAGAAAAAAAAATTAGAAAGAGACAAATGCATCCTTCTTAAAGACAATATGCAAAAAAAAAAAAAACTCATGAGATGCAAGATAATTTACTGATAAAAAGCTATTAGTAAGAGATTTTAGTAGAGCAGACAATTAATGTTTTTTTAATTAGCAATACTCTTCTATCGTCCCACAACTAAATGTCCTGAAAAGAGAGTTCATTCACAGCAGCCACAAAAACTGTAAAATATAGCTAGCATGAAACTCAATAGGAAATATAGAATATCTATATAAAGAAAATAATTAGACTGTTCTGAATATATACAATTCAACCTGATTAGGAAGACAGCTCACGGATGAGATTCTCCCCAAATTAATTTAGAAATATGATGTAAATCCAACAAATAAGATTTTTTAAAGTGAACTTGACAGGCCAATTCTAAAATTCATTTGTAAAAGACAATGTGTGTGAATAACAAAGACATTTTGCAAAAGATTGTAATGGTGAGGAACTTGACTTACCAGATGTTAAAATATACTGTAAAATTACGGTATATGTGATAGTAACACTGGTATAGACAGATCAATGGGACAGTGTGTGAATCCACAAACAGTCCCTTCTGCTTCTAGTTAAAAATACTAGAAAAATATTCTCCAGATAAAAGAGAGACACATATAAGGATTGTAACATTATATAACAGAAAAAATTAAAATAACCAATATCCATCAATAGGAGAATGATTATACCTTTCTGTGGAATAGGAATATTATACAACTGTAAGAGAAGTCAAACACATTTACATAGATGTGTAATTTATACTGTTGAACTGTAAAAATATCACTGAGTGGAAAAAACTCCAGTTGTAGGATTAGAAAAACAATATAATATTTGTATTAGAGCACACAAACAAAACTATAAATCTTTGTACATATCCATGTGCATATATGTATCGAAAAAGAATTTGTAAGGACATACATCAAACTCACTACAGACTTTGAGGTATGAATATGATTGGAAGAAGGGCGAAGGACTTTGACCTTTTTTTTTTTCTCTTGAGATGGAGTCTCGCTCTGTCGCCCAGGCTGGAGTGCAGTGGCACGATCTCGGCTCACTGCAAGTTCCACCTCCCAGGTTCACACCATTCTCCTGTCTCAGCCTCCCAAGTAGCTGGGATTACAGGCGCCCACCACCACACCCGGCTAATTTTTTGCATTTTTTAGTAGAGATGGGGTTTCACCGTGTTAGCCAGTATGGTCTCCATCTCCTGACCTCGTGATCCGCCTACCTCGGGCTTCCAAAGTGTTGGTATTACAGGTGTGAGCCACTGCGCCCGGCCTGACTTTTATATGTATATATATTCCTATACAAAATTGTTTGAGGGTTAACATTTTGTTAAATGATGAAAATGCAGAAAAGCTGTTCTTGACAATATACATTATTGGAGAAAGGTTTTGAGGTGGTTTACAAGACGGTTGGAGAATAAATTGGCCGGATCCTGACAACTCAGCAACTAGTGAATGAAAGTAGGATGAGTAAGGATGTAGAAGCCTTAGCAGCTTAGAAGAAGTGACTCTTGAGCAGTGTTGCCTTTCATTTTTCATCCTCTCATCCCCACCAGACTTATTATTTTTCTCCATCATACATTTAGTCACTAACCCCACTTTCATGTTTTCACCCCAACACAAAAAATGTTAATCCACTAAGTTTCATGTCCTCTAGACAACATTTCCTGCTCCTCCTCATTGCTCTCATCTGCAAACCTTTGGCCTCCTCCTCACCTCTCTTTCCCCAAAGAGGCTAAAGAAAGTTATAAATACTTTTGCTTTGTGGAATTGTATCACTTCAGTCTAGTAATGAAGGTAGCTACCTCATACCTATGATCAGATTAGTCCTTCAATAATTAAACATAGAAATAATTATATTCTTTAATGGAATGCATTTTTCTTGATAGGTAACTATCCACTCAACTACAAGGTGTAGGAGGAAAAAACAGAAATGGTAAAAAGAATACATAACACAGCAATGGGCACCCACGCTCTGTAAGGTCAGGGTTTTCTCCAGTCTTGTAGAAAAGATGGTCCAAGTCATCAGGTTATGATCAAGTTCTCATTATTATTATTATAAATGATCGACCCTGAGGGTTTTAATGTCCCAATGGTAGACTCTCCTTCCTAGAAGCTGAAATGCCCTCATACACCTCCCTGGAATTTTTTGGCTGCTTCTCCTGAGAAGGAAACTGAAGGTGGTAGTTGGCAGAGATATGGGCCTGGTCTCTGCAGAAGCAGATACACTATGAGCTCCTGAAGGGCCCTGGCAGTTTCTGCAAGGAGAGATGCTTTTTACTTTAAAAAAAACGTCATCAAGTGACGAGCAGTTAAACAATTTGCTATTACAAGTCCTTGTAGGAAGGAACTAGGGTGGTGGTTTCTAATCTGTTAGGGAATGAGGTAGGAAAAGACACGGGCAAGGGTACCACCCAGAACCCGGGTACTGCACACAGGCAATGCAGCAACTACTGCAGCTTGTTGTAATTAGCAAACTCCAAGGTGTAGCCACTTCCAGGCCCGATTAAGAAAAAAAAAGAAAAACTAGAAAATGTTACATCTTGTGGATGGAAAAGAGGTATTGTACTGCACCTCTTTCAGGATGCCTTCCTAACCATCCCCCGACCCTGCAAGGAGCAGTAAAATCACTTTTGCAAATATTTTCTGCCTCAGGCCTGCAAAGAAATGACATAATCTGCAAATGAGAGGTTCAGGCAGGTGACCCAAGGCAGTGAGGAGAAAATGTGGAACAAAGTTCTGGCAATTGTCCAAAGCATCAAAGCATCTGAAATAACTATAGGTTTTCCTCTGTCAGCCATAAAAATGGGTGAGATGAGACCAAAAGATGCAAACCTCCTTTGAATCCAAGGAGAAAACACCTAGAAACAGACAGTAGCTCTCCTAGCCCTGTTTTACTGCATTCAGGGGGAAATTCAGAAAAAATCACGTGGGTCTCACTGAAAACTGTTTCCTAGATTTGATGTGGAAATTGATGCCTTTAATCTCCAAGCTGTGATGGCAGTTGGCCTGGTGCATGTCCCTATGGTGTGAAGAAAACTTCAAAAGAGATGCTCTTAAAAAGATGTCTACATATCAGCGAACTCTTATAAAACAATATGTTGACGCATTGAGTGTAAACAAATGAGAAACAGAAGGATTTAGATTTCCTTTCAAATATACCCTAGCTTAAGCATGAAGGAGGAAAACATTGAGTTGTCAAAATAGGCTTGAGGTTTTGCTGAACCCAGAAATTCTGGAGAATAGTCTGAGATGTTTTTGCCAAACCCTGAATACCGCAGGGGCAAACTTTCCCTCTAACCAATTAGATAATTGTCATTTCATTCTGTAGATTTCCCAATTGTTTCTTTTTTTTCTTTTCTTTCTTTTTTTGCAAATAAAATGATTATCCTGTCTCAGGGTAATTTTGCTAATATTTTCATAGTTAAATAATGATTTCAACCCCTGAATTAAAAACTGCACTGCTGTCCCTGTGGATATAGTAGTCTACCAGCTGTTCTAAATAACCCTTGAGAGTGGTCGGGTTAAGGACTCAATTTATGACCTTATAAATTAACACAAGGAAACCTACTGCATAATGCAACAGACAATTCTATTTATAATGCTTAATTAATCCCCTCCAGTCTCTAACAGAACCCACTTGTGACCTTTCATTTCAACCTCACCCAAATGCAAGTCTCCTGAGATGAGAAGTGTTAATATGTGAATGCGGATAGAATTTGCCAGCATTACGGGTAAGTATTAAATTGCTGACAGTCTGGACACACTGGTTCCTGATAGCTCACTCATCAAAGTAAGAAGGAAATGTCAAGGTGGGCAGCACTGATGAAACTCTTCATCAAAATCCTGAGCTGGAGGGAGGTAGAAAGAAAAGAAAATACCCATATCTAACATTGTCTACAAACACTTGCTCTGAATTTCAGTCTTGGCAGAACAGACAACCAAGAGAAGGTATCAGAGCTGTTTCAAAGGATGGCTGTGGGGGGCCATCCTGGGTGGTTTCATTTATCTGCTGTCCTTACTACCCTAAGGCTGGTTTCTCTTAGACTGATACAGAAAATCCAGGGATAATCAATTCAATGCTGCCTTATCTAAAGTATTACAAACACAGTGGCGTTATCTGGAAAATTCTAAGTACCCAAGAAAGCTACAGGGTGTGGGCAGAGTAAAGTTTGCAGAGACATATGAAGTTCCCCCGAGGGACAGTCCTGAGAAGGAGAAAGGAAGGCATGTGCACCACTTGGACACGTTTGTGGGCAGAGAGAGCCATAGTGACCTGAATGCAAAGGAAGTCCACACTGTAGCCTGGAACCCTGGAATATGTGTGGAGAGTTTTATCAGCTTTTAGGGCTGTTCAGTGTAATTCCATACATCCTTGTGAATCCAGAAAATAGCTTTCCTTTTTTGTTCTTCGTATTCAAGAGTCAGCATAACGTGATGATTCTGGCTCTGTTGTAAGCATTTAGGCAAATTCCTTAACTTCTCATTGCCTCTGTTTTTCCATCTGCAAAGTTGGAATCATAACAATACTTGTCTCATGAGATCACTGTGAGGATTAAATAGAGTTAAAACTTTAAACGGCTTTAAATGGTGCCTGGTGCATAGTAGGTGCTATGTAAGCATTAGATGTTATCATCACAATACTTCTGCAGTACCTTTTTCCTCTGGGCTTTCCTTTTCTTTTTCCAGGGCTGCCATCGTAGCCAGGTCAGGCTGTCATGACTTCCTCTTGAATAGGTTCATAATTCATTCCTTATTCTAAATCTGTATTTCTCTCAATAAATCATACACAGTATTACCACTCCAATCTTTCAAAAGTCTACCTCTGATCCTGTCCCTACCTTATTCAATGGTTCTGCAGAATTCATCACATAAAGTCTAAACTCCTGAGCCTTAATTTCAAGCCTCATTCCATCTTTATCTGTTGATCCTAGTTTCCTTCTTTAATCTTAACATGTTACTGCACCTTCTCATGACCCTACGCTCATTTGGAGCCATGCTATTTTCTATTCCCTCTACTTGTTCCCTTAGTTTGCTCTACCTGTTCTGGTATGTTCTTGTTTTTATACTTGCGTTCATTGTCCTTTCCATTTGGAATTTACTTTCCCCCTAGTATCTTCCAGTCCAAAGCCTATTTATCCTTCATAGCCAGGCCTGAATGCCACCTCCACCCCAGGGGACTCTTACTGATCCCACCATTTTATCTTCCATTTGTTCTTTCCTGACCTCCAATGTCCTTTATCTGCATTTCTGAAAAACCTCAACCCTGTTACCTGGCTTTAGTTCTTCTTATTATTTTTTTTTACCCCTATTTAGTATGTTCCATATCACAGCCCCTCAGATCCTTGGATTAAGTCTGATTCTTCAGTGTTTCCTACTCAGACCTGTCCCCAGCCCTACGCTGTGCATAGAGCAGGACCTCTGCAGACATGAATGAAACAGTAATTGAGGGGCTTGAAATGACAGTCTGGTCTTGTGGTTCTTCCTTTCTGTGACATTCTTAGTCACTTGATTGTTCCTTTACATGAGCGCCTATGGAAATATTTCAACTCCAAAAGTTAATGGGATAAACACATTCCTATCAGCAGGAAAAACACACACAAAAAAATGCACAATTGATTCTCAAATAGCAGATGCTTTTTTAAGAAGGAGTGATGAAAAAAATGCCTTGGGTCCAGTACCTTTATACCTGGTAACTACAGCTGCATTGACGCTAAGAGGTTCTTGGAAGCTGACAGTGAGTGATGTGCTGCTGGTTACCATGAGACAGACATTGGTTGGCATCTCAGGGGCTCCTGGGACAGAAGGAAAAACACAAGGATCTTAACACAGCAAATCCTTTTCAAACAACGTTCCTCCCTCTTCAAAGGATACCCTGAAATACACACTATGGAAACATTTGTTTGTAGAGCCTAATAGCTTTTGCTTTTGAACATTTTCATTAGATGTCTCAATGGCTTTTATTTGTTGCCATTGGGGTCTTATTTGAGCAATAGAACATTTTCCGAAAAGGTAAATAATACCAGTTAAGCCTTCCTAAAGCATCCTGCAAACATGATAGGAGATTGGGCTGGATCAGTGAAGAGAAGGGCAGGAAGGGATAGCAGGATCCTACACTGTCTATGGACACCCTTATGTTTTATAAAGTACATCGTTTCACTGGAGGCTTTTTGCAGCCCTGCTAGGTAGGAAGGGCAAGTAATGGCACCCTCACTTTTGGTGTGAGGAAACTGCAGCCCCAAGTGGCCAAATTCCTTGTTCAAGAACACAGTGAAGACAAACAGCCAGGATGACAGCCCCTGGCTTCAGATGCCTACTTCTGGGCTCTTTCCAGTATTGATAGAATTCTAACTCACCTTGCTCTCAGGCTTTCTCCTATTACAAATGAGCAGTATTTTCTGAGAAAAAAATTTATGGGTGGATGTCATGTCCACTAACCTCAGGTTTTAAAGGACTCCTGATGGCTTTTGGTATTGCTTAACACGTAGAAGGTGTTTTATAATTTAGAAAATTACAAAAATTGACATCAAGTCTGAAAAAATGTCTGTTTCTAGTATTACGCTGTCCTAAATGAGGAACAATAGCAAATGCATTTATTAAAGCAAGTGCTGAATCTCTTTAAACAAACCCATGCACCCTCCAGCCTTGCTGGAGAGCGTTGATGCTGAAATCAAACTTTCATTAATGTTGCTAAGTTATTTGCTCCAAGAGAAAGGATTAGGCCTAGATTTGGTACTTAGTGTACAGTAGTACTTAAGAAAACATCATCACTGTCTTTGGTCTTTGTCTACATCACAACTAAGGTTCCTACAGCAGAGGCAGAGAATTTTCAAACTAATGAAATTTCCCTTATATTTAAAATTTCAAGCCTAATTTTTTGTTGTTGCTGTTTAGATAAGATCTCCTTCTAGAATGAGAGTTTAACATTTCACAAGTGTTTGAATTTTATATTTTGCTTTTATGTCAGGAGCTACACTCAGCATTACTTTTCAGTGCTAATGAGTATTATCCAAAAAGAAGGCTTTTCTTAAACTAACAAAAAGAATTGGTAAAGAGAATGGAAGTGCAGACAAAAGCATAATTCTTGAGTTGACTGACTGTTCTTTTCGGTTGCCTGTGTTAACTGAAGTTCACTTTATAGCTCTATATAAAAAATGCAGTGGAGAGTTGAAAACAACTTAAACTTGAGCTTGAAGCAGAAACTGGACAAACAGGCAAACAAATATTTTTCCACCTCCTTATCCCAAAATATAGCCACCTAGGGCATCAGACCATCCAGGTCATTAGGCATTAGGGCATAGCGGGTGGAAAGTGCTAGATGAGTGTGACATGGTGGAGAGAGGCCAGAGGCATGAAGCCTCATGGCTGTGGTCAGAGCACCCATCAGGAGCCAGAAACTCAAGCAAGACAAAAGACCCTTTGACAGCCTCTCAGAGCCCTTGCTCCACACAGGCTGACAACGGCCATCCATGACCCTGTAGAGCTGGGGGGGGGAAAAAAAAAAAGTCATTAAAAGAAGGCCTGGCTGTCTCAAACTGAAGCTCAGTCTAGTGAAACGTAGACGTTTTCTGCTTATACTCACTGGCATGCTCAAAGCCTGTTTTCATGCGTCTGTAGAGCCGATACCTCCACTCCCAAGCTTTCAGCTGTTTCTCTTTCTCTGTGTTGTCCAGAGTGAATCCTTCATTCTCCACCTGGGCAGACAGTTCACTCACCCTCTCCTGGGCTTCCTGGACCAGTGTGTTGAGGTGCATTGCTCGGCTTTCCAGGCTGACAACTAAAGGGAAAGAAATGGGATTACCTCTTTCTTTCTGGGGAAATGCTTCCTTCATTGGAAGGATACATCCCAGAGTCTACTATGATTTGAAAAAAAAAAAAATGCCTGGGAAAAGTGGGATCTGTGTTTGTTATCAAGTACCTTACTATGATAAGGTCTAATTAGTGACACGATCAGATTAAGTGGTAAATTCATCACATTAATATATTCCCATTGCTCTCTGGCCCTCCTATAACACGCACTTCAATTAGCTGCTTAACTCAGCTAATTAGAATTCCACCATCAAGTACCCAAAAGGACCACTTCTCATCCAGAGAGTACACATTTGTTGCCATGACCTCCGGAAGGACAAACACGAAGGGGCAAAACTCCGTACGGCCAGGAAGACCCTAGGAAAAGTCATCCATGAGGCAAGTTGCATTCTGATGAAGTTCTGTTTTGTTTTTGGTAGCACCTGATTCAGATTTTCTGCCTTTAACACATTCTTCCCAGCTTATAGACATTTTTGTATGCGTATCTTAGAGGCATAGTTTTATTATTGTTAATCAATGTATTTATTGCTTACAAAGAGTTCCACTACTGCTGCCACAGCTGAGCTAGTGAGTTCTGATGACTGGCTGACTTGAATGTGATCAGAAATTGATCTTTGATTGTGGTATAATGGTAGGAATGATCTCCAGAGATACCAACGCTCAAAAGGATAAGTTCTATAAAGCCCCTCTTGCTGAGAGAGGTTGGAGAGCATGCTATTTCTATTTTACCCAATATGTGATAGTCTTCTTTGGTTTACATCAGATTGTTTAGCCATCCTGCCCTTGTGTTCATGTCAATGAATGGCAAGGAACATTTCCCTTTCTTGTGGTGAGCAGTGAGGCTGCCTCTTATGATCTCCTCATGGCTGTTATGCATATGAGGGCCTGCCATGATGGTCACTTGGTCACTTCAGAGCCCCTTCTGGTTAAGTGACAAAAGATGGCCTCAGCATGGGAATATGGTAGGGGATCACAGAATAGCCAAGTAAACCAGAATAAAGTCCTGCAGATCTGTTGCTGAAATGTGTTTGACACTCCCTGTGACCAAAACAATATTTCTCTCTGGTGGGTGGGAAAGAAATATAACTATTTCATTCTTCTAATTAAGGGGGAATATATTGTGAAGATAACTCAAGTGAAAATTTGTTAGGTGTATTTTGAAATGGAAATTAGGTGGTTATATATTCATATTCTCTGTGTTCATAGGCATGTTTGCATTAATTACAGGAAATGAATACTAATTTATTATTGCCTCTGTGCACCATCAGTCTAAATTTATTTACAGATGAGGTCAATGAAAAATGAGTTGAGTCTTTTTTCTTTCTCTTTCTTTCTTCTTTCTTTTTAAAGTTGCTGTTTAGAACACTCAGGACTGTGTTTCGCTGCAGATTTGTCATGGTTAATGAATGTTGCTGTAGCAGTCAATCATGTACTCTAAATACTGTCACACTTTTTTTTAAAAGCCTCAGTCATGAGCCATGACAGAAAAATAAACAAATAAATATAAAGCTAAAAAACTCTTTCACTGAGCAGCTACACTATGCAGAATCCCTGGGGAAGGCTAAAGGAGGCCAGAATAAATGATAATATAAGTGCTGTGGACGTAGGGAAGCAATGATGGGGTATGAACGCAGAGGTTCTGGAGAAAAAAAATACACACACACACACGCGGGCGCACACTCCAGTGGAAAAATTGGCAATATTAGTAGCCTCAAGGTGCAATTTCCTGGAGCAGTGAGATTGACAAGTCAGTACTAAATGCTGTTAATTTAACTAACTTCAGATTAATGGTAGAGTCTGCTATGACTGAAGCCCTCAAACACAGTCTCATTATAGCCTTGCTGGGAAGGTCCTAAATATAGGCATTGACAGTTTAAAACAAATTCGTATACATTTGTGTATTTTTAGACATAGGTTAGGCGTCAGAGTTTGTGTCACAGTTTTCAGGTTGATTAATTGACCCAGTAACTGCACTCTCTACCCACTCCCCCCTCCTTCTTCCACTCCAAATTATAGGGAAAATGGGGGAATTGTCCTTGTTAAGTTATCCAGTGAGCTTTTTATTGTATGCCTGATGTTTGAATTGCATGCATGCGTCAACACTTGGGTGATAGACACATGATTTATAAAAATAAATTTTTCTAATACTATGAAATCTCCCCTATTAATTTTTATATCCACAACAGTTATTACTGGTGTGAATTCCAGGTGGCATTTCAGATGGACAGCTTCTCTTGAGCTATGCTTGGCTCCTTCTGACAATTTTTCTGCTTTCCCTAGAGCCACACATTTTGTTTCTGCATTTTCCTTTTCCTTCTAGGCTTTAGATGCAATTTGCGTTATAATGGTAAAGGAATTCCATCTCTTCAAGATAATGCATTTTGCCTCTTCAGAAACTTAAAGACAGAATTTTATAGCTGGGTGAGCCCTGCAAGATTATTTAGATCCCAGTGCACCTCAAACTGGGATATCTAAACTCTAACGTAATATGGTAGTGATGGTGGGTGAAGTAGGGGGAGAAATAATCATCTCTAAAAACACAATAGGAAAGAATGTGTCTTCTTGGAGCATCTAATTTTACGTGCAGATTTTGATTAAGCATATTATTTAGAAATTAAATAGGTCTATTATGGAGAAGAATGGAAAGTGTTTTCAAAAATTGAAGATTTTGAAAAAAGGGAAACTTGGTAAAACTCTATCCCTTTTTTCCAGGTTAAGTCCACAGGTGCCCTTGAGACTATCATTTGCATCTGTTGTGAAAAGTAATTGCATGCACAAGTCAGAGAAGGACTGACTGAGCCACTGGTTTCCAACCATTTCAGCAAGCAAACCTTTATTTATTTTTTCCAGTGGATTTTTTTAATAGCCTAATAAAACACCCTCTTTTGAAAGTTTTTTTTTTGTCTACCAAACCAGCTGACTTATAAAGTGATCAGGTTTCTCCCTATTATTAACGACGTATATAACCATCAATAGAAGCAGCATCTGTTCAGAATGAGATAATCAACCTAACAAACTGAGTTAATAAATTTTAAGTAGAATCAAGTAAATATGATAATTATATTAGACTGTGTAGTTTATCTTGAGTAATGGTGTGATAGTTAGGCTTTTTGGAAGCTTGAAAATTGTTCTGGGAATCCCATTTCTATTTTTGCCACCCTGGAATGGGGGCATTTTCTTTTCTTTTCTTTTCTTTTTTTTACAATTGAGAAATCATATTAAATAAATCATTATCAATTTTTTTATAATGTGTCAAGCCCATTCTTTGTTGATAGCCTCCACATTTACATGGTTAAGTCATTGTTGCTGTGTTTCTTACCTATGACATTATTTTTATCTCCTTTCATTTGTGGATCTTAAGATGTTGCAGAAGGTTCATTCCTGTACCCCAATACAGACTCACTTCCTTTAGCTTCCTTTTCTAGCACCAATATGCTTTAAAAAAAATGCACAAACAACAAGCAGTGACAGTGGCCAATTCCTCCAATGTCCAGATTAATAACTGTAGCATGCTAAAGAAAGGTGTGTGTAAATAGCTGGAGATGGTGTATGGTCCAGAGTCCAGCATAAAATGTATTTCCTTTCTGAGCATTCCCTCCATTCCCCTAACCCGAATACATGCATTAGAATGTAGCAAAACCCTTTGGAAACTTCTGTTAGCTAACTGCAAACTCATCTGTTGCCACAAGTGCAAAGGGGTAGGATGTGAACCAGTATATCACAAAGCTCTTTAGCCACTTTCGTTGGCGACAGAACACAAAAGGAAAAAATTCCTAAGTATACACATCAGTCTGTCTTTACTTTTTATAAAACTGGAATAAAATGGAAAAGTGCCATTTTTACTAATCATAATTGAATTTTAAATGTCCTTTTGACACAAAAAGGTATATACATGACACAGCTACACAACCTGTTTTCAACTGGACGACAAGTATCAAAACCCTGGGGATGCATGGGGTAAAACAAGATTGGTCAGGAAAAGAGAATTGTTCCTATAACTGGTAATCTGACATGATGTCCTATTGGCATTAAAAAAAAAAAGGTAAATTTTCAGTCTATTCAAGTTTGTTTTCATGGTGTTTTATCCCTCTTGATAAAAAAAAAAAAATCAGACTTTTGTAACTTGTGTATCAGAGTCAGTGGTGTCAGAATATCTATAATGATCAGGTTCATTGTCACTAACATCTGGTGTTACAGAAGTGTAACTACTACCCTCTGGATTTGATGGCAGAATGGGGACATTTTCAACTTCCTTATTTTAAAGATGAAGAAATTGAGACCCAGGGAGATGGGATGACTTATTCAAGATCTTCATCTAAACCTTAAAGAACTCGGTGGATTTTCTCTAAACCAAATAGAATACAAATCAACCTATTATTGACATATTGCAATTTCTTGATTGTTATCTATTTGGTATGAAATTGGTGAACTCAGTTTGACTGGTTGGTTTGATTTAGAAAATAGAAAGGCTATGTCTGTTTGTATCATTCCTGCCCATCCACTTCTCTTTTTCTTGGATTCATTCCCCTTTCACTTCCACCCACAGGACACTTTTCCCTGGAGGCCATACTCCTGATCTCTTTGCAAGGTTTGGTCTTTTCTCTCATTGCAATTGGTCCCTTCTCCAGCCAAGCAGCTGTCCCTCTGAGCAGCCATGCCAGCACAATGGAGGGTCTGTGACTGTGTGGTAAGCAGTCGGCAGGGGCAAGACCAGTCGGTGGCTCCTGAAACAGGCTCTGTGCTATTGTGGTGTTTAATTATCAACAGCATTTCTACCTCCCAGTGCTTCTGAGTGGATATTTGTTATAAGACCTACCCAGCTAATTAACTACGGGATGGGGTGGGGGGTGGCACGGGAACTTTGTGTTCAAAGAATACAATTAGAGTTACTGTTTAAATCCCGAGATAAATAATGATCAGGGATTGAAGGGATTTTCTTCACCATTAGAATCTAACCTATGGATTGCCACTTACAGTTTCTTAATTTTGCCCTTGCCTGCAATTGCTAAATTTGGGCCCGGTTGATAATTGCTTAAAGCTTGAAAATACAACGAGTGTAAAATGTAAACTAATTTTAATTTTTAAGGATTTCAGGGAACAATTTATTTGGTTTGCTTGAAAAAGACGGACATATTTATCCATTACTAATGATGTGCCATTTTTCGATTTAGTGACAGCTTTTCCATTATTATTGGTATGTTCCTCTTTTTTAATGATGACAAAATGAGGCAGTAAGACAATCATTTCATCTCAGAGTTAGAAGGAAACCTTCCAACCAACCTCAGATACCTCTCCTTTAGTACCCTTGGTCCTGTATAATTTCCTGCATGAGGAGAACTCACTGTTTACTGAGATGACCTTGTCCATTTTCATACAACACCGAATTGGAAAATTTCCTTATCCTGAACTGAAATATGCTTTCCTATTACAGTCATGTGTCACTTACTGACTGGGGTATGTTCTGAGAAATGCATCGTTAGGCAATTTCATTGTTGTGCAAACATTACACAGTGTACTTACACAAACCTGGCAGGTACAGCCTACCACACATCCAGTCTATATGGTATAGCCTATTGCTTGCTCCTAAGCCACACACCTGTACAGCATGTTGCTGTACTGACTATCATAGGCAGCTGTAAGACAGTAGTATTTGTTTATCTAAATCTATTACAACATAGAAAAAAGTACACTAAAAATACTAAAAATATGGCGTAAAGGATAAAACATGGTAGAGTTATATAGGGCATTTACCCTGAACGGTGCTTACAGGACTGGAGGTTGCGCTGGGTGAGTCAGTGAGTGAGTGGTGAGTGAATGTAAGGACGTAGGACATCACTGACACTACTGTAGACTTTATAAACACTATACAATTAAGCTACACTAAATGTAGAAAAAATTCTTTCTTCAATAATAAATTAGCATACCGTAAGTCTTTTGCTTTATAAACTTTTAAAAACTTTTTGAGTCTTTTGTAATAACAGCTTAAAACACAAACAAACAGTACCACTGTACAAAAATATTTTCTTTATATCCTTATCCTATAAGCTTTTTAAAAATTAAAAAAACAATTTTAAACTGTTTTTGTTAAAAATTAAGACTCAAACACACACACTAGCCTACACCTATGCCTAGGGTCAACATTTTTAATATCACGGTTTTCCACTTCCACATCTTATCCCACTGGAAGTTCTTAAGGGGCAGTAACACGCATGGAGCTGTCATCTTTCATGGTAACAATGCCTTCTTCTAGAGTACCTCCTGAAGAACCTGAGGCTGGTTTACAGTTCATCATTTTTTTAATAAGTAGAAGGAGTGCACTCTAAAATAAGGATAAGTATAGTAAATAGATGAAACAGTAACATAGTAGTTTACTGTCATTATCAAGTAGTGTGTCCTGTACATAATTGTATGTGCCATACTTTTATATGACTGGCAGCACACTAGGTTTGTTTAAACCAGCATCACAACGAACATGTGAATAATGCATTGCACTGTGATGTTATGACAGCTACAACATCATTAGGCAATAGGAATTTTTTAGCTCCCTTATAATTTTATGGGACCACCTCCATATACATAGCTTAGCGTTGACTGAAATGTTATGCGCGTGTGATTGTACTTCCAAACTGCAAGCAACGTGGTAAAAGGGCTTTGGGGTCCTATAGATCAAGCGCTGCCCTTACATATGGGTGATCCTAACCAGTTACTCTGCTATATTGAGCCCAGGTTTCTCATTTGCAAAACTGGCATTATAATAGCACTTGTCTTATAACTTGTAACAAACTAATGATAATCTTTACATAGAAGACTCTCTTAGTGGAGGTTTGCTTATTATTATTGCATCCATTGATCTTATATTTTTAAAAGCACACAAAATAAATCAAAATACTTGTTTTATAAAATAACTCTATGTTCTTCCATCAAAAACCCCTCTTGCCTCAAATAAAATTTTTCCATCCTAGCTGCTGTTCAGACATATATACTAGTAAAGTGATAGCAATTTCAACTCTGTTATTTCAAGGCAGAAAACAAGGTCACTTAGATTTGAACCTTGCATTGTAACAAATATACTCTGGGCAGTTAATAAAATTTATTTTTGCTGATTATAAGCGACAACCTTCTAACAACTTCACCACTGACTTGTTTTAAGGTAGGAATGACAAAGTAATGTAGGGGAATTCTAAATATTAAATATTTTTAATTCGAAAACTCTTATACCAGAGAAACACAAAACTTGGTTCCAATTTACCCGTCTTAAGATTCAGGACGCAAGACTCATTTTGGCTTCACTGAGGTCTCAAGTTGTTATTACATTTTCAGATTTTCCCAGGGACATTGAGATGTGGTTCCAAAAAGGTTTTAGAGATCTGGAGATTAAACGTTTCATTTTAATTACTGTGAAACTTTCTTCTCCTACAACTTATTACACCCAGACATGGGGATCTGAAGTGTTCTCTGCAACTTTCCAGTGGAATGTTGACTCACAAAGTCCTTATATAACTTAGATTGTAACTGGTGATTTCTTAAGAAGCCAGAACAAATGACACAGAAAGGAATTTTTGGTACTCATCAAACTCAAAGGGGAAAATGGACATCTTCTCTAAAAGCACAACATGCAAGACACTTGAGTGGATTATTTGGGAAATTCAAAGGAGATTGCCCCATGACATCACTGGAGGTTTAAGTAATGAAACAAGATAAGCATGTCTTCTGCCAATATTTTCAGTGCTGTCCATAGACGTATAGTGTGAGCCACATCATTTAAAATTTGCTAGTCATGACAATAAAAAAGCAAAAATAAATAGGTGAAATTAATTTTAATAATATATTGTACTTAACTCGAGATATCCAAAATGCTACCATTTCAACATGTAATCAATATAAAATTTATTAATTTTATATTTTATGTTATTTTTGGTACTAAGACTTTGAAATCAATGTAATTTTATATTTAGAACACTTATTCATTTGCACTAGACACATTTCTTTTTTAAATTTTATTTTATTATAAATTGATAATAATATCATATGTATTTATGGGATACAAAGTAATGTTATGATTTGTGAATACAATGTGGAATAGTTAAATCAAGCTAACTAGACATATTCATTACCTCAAATATATATCATTTTTTTTTTGTGGTGAGAACATTTGGAATTTACTCTTTTACCAATTTTGAAATGTACAACACACTGTTACTTACTATATTTATGACATAGTGCAATAAATTTAATAAAGCCAATTATTTCTCCTGTCTAACTGAGATTTTGTACACTTTGACCATCATCTCCCCATTGTCCCTAACCCCCTGACTCTGTAACCACCGTTCCACTTTCTGCTTCTATGAGTTCAATCATTTTAGAGTCCACGAGACTCTAAATAAATGAGAACATGAGATATTTGTCTTTCTGTGCATGGCTTATTTCACGTAGCACCATGTTCTCCAATTCCATCGATTTTGTCACAAATGACAACATTTCCTTCCTTTTTAGAGGCTGAATAGTATTCAATTATGTGTGTATATATATAATATATAATATTTTAAAAATCCACTCGTCTGTTAATGGATACTTAGGCTGATTTCATAACTTAGCTATTGTGAATAGTGCTGCAGTGAACATGGAAGGGCAGACATCTCTTTGACAAACTGATTTCAAATCTTTTGGGTAAATACCCAGAAGTAGGATGACTAGATCATATGGTAATTCTATGTTTAGGTTTTTGAGGAACCTCCACTCAGTTTTCATAATGGCTGTGCTAATTTACATCCCCACTAACAGCGGACAAGAGTTTCCTTTTCTCCATATCCTCACCAACACTTATCTTTCATCTTTTTGATAATAGCCAGTCTAACAGGTGTTAGATGATATCTCATTTCTCATTGTGATCTTAATTTGCATCTTCCTGAAGATTAGAGGTACTGATCACTTTTTCCCATAAATCTGTTGGTCATTTGTATGTCTTCTTTTAAGAAACCCTATTCAGGTTCCTTGCTTATTTTTACTTTTATTTTTATTTTTGAGTTGGAGTCTCACTCTGTCGCGAGGCTAGAGTGCTGTGGCACAATCTCAGCCCACTGCAACCTCTGCCTCTCATGTTCAAGCAATTCTCCTGCCTCAGCCTCCCGAGTAGCCGGGATTACAGCCGCCCGCCACCATGCCCAGCTAATTTTTGTATTTTCAGTAGAGACAGAGTTTCACCATGTTGGCCAGGATGGTCTCAGTCTCCTGACCTCATGATCTGCCAGCCTTGGCCTCCCAAAGTGCTGGGATTACAGGCGTGAGCCACCGCACCTGGCCACCTATGTTTAAATTGGTTTATTTATTTTCTTCCTGTTGAATTGAGTTCCTTACATTTTTTGGACATTAATCCCTTACTGGATGTACAGGTTGCAAATATTTTCTCCCAATACACAGGTTGCCTCTTAACACTGTTGTTTCCTTTGCTGTGAAAAAGTTTCTTAGTTTGTTTTAATCCCATTTGCCTACTTTTGCTTTTGCTATCTGTGCTTTTGGGATCATACGCAAAAAATCATTGCCTGGACTAATGTCATGTAGTTTCTCCTGTATACTTTCTTCTAGTAGTTTTACAGTTTCTGGCTTTATATTTATGTCTTTACTCCATTTTGAGTTGGTTTTTGTATATGGTATGAGATAAGGGTCCAATTTCATTCTTCTGCATATGGATATCCAGTTTTCCCAACACCATATATTGAAGAGACTATTCTCTTTCCATTGTATGCTTTTGGTACCTTTGTTGAAAATCAATTTACCATCCATTCATGATTTCATTTCTCGGCTCTCTATTCTGTTCCATTGGTCAATGGAAGAGATATATTTCAAATGTTTGATAGTCATATGTGGCTAGTGGATTCTGTGTTGGACAGTGTAGTTTTAGAACATAAAATTATACAAATTTTAAAAAGTGCTTCTATTGGGAAGTGTTTTGGAATACAAACTATATAACTAATGGGTAAAATATTTAAATTCTTTACCAGGAACTCTTGGGTCATTTTATTTTGTTTTTGAAAGTTAGGTTGGCTAACAATTTTTAGAAATCATTTACAATTGGCCAGGTAATGTGATAAATGTTTTAATGGTATTATTCCACTTAATTCTCAACAATCTTATATGGGTAATAAGGTAGCCAGCCTCCAGGAGGGCCTGCAGTGACCTATGTCTGCTTGTATTCACACCCTTGTATAGTTCTCACCCACACTGTACCAGTGCTGTTCTGTGAGATCAGCAGAATTCTGCAGAAATGACACTATGTCACCTCTGAGGTTAGGTTATAAACGTCACTGTTGCTTCCACCTTGGCTGGTCTCTCTTTTTCTCTTCCTTAGATCATTTTCTCTGGGGGAAGCCAACTTCCATGTCATAGAGTAGCCATATGGAGAGACCCATATAGCAAGAAATGCGGGGCTCATGCCAGTAGCCACTATGAGTAAGCTCGGAAGTGGGTCCTCTAGCTCAGTCAAGCCTTAAAATGACAGCAATCTCATGGGGTCCCATGAGATGATGACTGAGCCATAACCATCCAGCTAAAGCCATTCCCAGATCTCAGACTCACATGAGACAAACATTTACTATTATTTTTAGTTGCTGTTTGGGGGTAATGATTACACAGCAATATATAATAATACAAGTTAGGTACAATTATTATATCCATTTTACAAACGAAGAAATGACGCCACAGAGAGGGTAAGGAATTTTCCCAGAGCTATAAAAGGTCAGTTGTGGGATTTGAAGCCAGAATGCTCTGACCTCAGAAATTTAATTTTTAGCCTTTTCTAAGGGTTTAACTTAAAAGCTGCACCCCAAACAATTCTATTGTTGTTGTGTTTATGTTAAAAATCATGGGGAAAAGTCTGCATACCCTCTAAACTGATAACAATGAATATATTTGGGGTTTTGAGGGATGGGAACCTAGATTGTGTGTGCATGTGGGGGTGAGTTGGGTGGGCTATCAAAGATACTTTTTAACTTTATCTATAATCTTTCCATTTCTGACAAGGAGAAGATATGCTATGTTGCATGTATATTTAAAAATTTTTTTAAAAGAAAAAAAGATGACTATAAAACAACATGGATGAACCTGGAGGACATTATTCTAAGTAAAAAAAGACAGACACAGAAAGACATAATGGATGATCTCACTTAAATCTGGAATTCTAAAAAGTCAAACACATAGAAACAGAGAGTAGAATAGTGGTTGCCGTGGGCTAGGGGTGGGGAAAATAGGGAGATATTGATCAAAGGATACAAATTTCTGATTAGAAGATGAACAAGATCTGGGGATCTAATGCACAGCATGGGTGGTGATGGATCTGTGAATTAATTTGATTATGATAATCTTTATACCACGTTTGTATATCAACTCATCACACTGTACACCTTGAATATATACAATCTTGTCAATTAAATATTTTAAAGCAAAAAACCAGAAAAATGCAACTATCAACTCAAAGAACAGGTAACAGGAACTTAGGCTTTGGCCACCTGGTGTTTAAATAATTATTTGAAAACATAAAAAAGATCAATGAGCCCAACATTAAGCAAAATCATTCTCTTCGTAAGGGATAATATATTCACCCCCCTCCAAAGAAATAGGCTTGGGATTGATTCAATTAAATTCAGTTGAGTGTCTACTGTTTGCTGGGGATTCAGTAATAAATGAGAGAGGTGCTATCCTTTGGAATTTATGTTCTATTGCAGAAGAGATGAAAATAAGCAAATAAAAACACTGAGAAAAATCATAAGTGCTATGCACAAAATGACAAGACAGTGATGTGATGAGAAAATGTCATTTTAGACTTTGGACTTGGTGGCCAGAGAAAGCCTCTCTCTTGAAGATGTCACATATAAGCTGAAATGTGAATGTTAAGAAGGATTTGGCCATGTAATGAACAAGATTAAAAGCATTCAAGCATTCCAAATAGGCGGAATAGTACGAAGGCCCTATGGTAAGATAGCCTGGCAGGTTACAGGAACAGAATGGAGGATGGTGTGGGTGAGGAGTACGCAGTATAAGATGAGTTTCGAGGAACAGATTTGTAAATTAGGGTGAAGATCTATACCCCTATTTTAGTGAAGCAGAAAAAAATATTGAGGGCTCATTCTAGAGACCTGTCTAAGGCTTGTTCTTTACATATTCTTATTGGCTGCAAATCTTTGTCCTTTGAGGGTGGATTTGATTTCAGGAAATCTCTCTAAATAATTTGAAGCCAAGTCTGGCGAACACAGAGGGTGATGACGCTAGGCAATGCTGTTTTGGAACAAAAATCAGGTGTGACTCTCAGCAACGAGTCAGATTTTCTCATAAACTGACTCCGAGGACAATTCCAAAGTGTTCAGAGCAATGGCAGCACTGTTGGGGCAAGTGTGGGGTCTCCCAGGAGGACCATGTGGAAGGATAACATTCGCTTGGATTGTAGACTTTCTCGTGTGTTTGTTTACATAAAACCAGCCTCATTAGTTTATAGTCACACCTCTTAAGACATGGCCTGACCAGTCCCAGCACAAACACGAACCCCTTACTACTGCAGAAATGAGTGGTGCATCCTGACGAGACTGCCAAAATTGTAACATTGGTGTCTGCACCATACTCAAATGACAGCAATTCTGCAGTTGCATTTTATGAAGTAACTGGACACAACAAATTCTGAGTGACACTTTCTAGTTCCACAGGCAGCATCTGAGAGAAAGCGAGAGGGAGGCATTCACCAAGAAATTCAGAAGGAGGGGAGAGGGACTAGAGAGAAGGAGAATGTAGCTAAGGGAAAGGGTAAAAAGACTGAAACTAAGAGGTATTCCACCATTCTTACTGGTCCATATTATTAAATAGTGTAAAAATAAAAACAACTAGGGCTACATCTACAACCAAATTCTGTAACAATGTCTGGAAAACAATAACAACAGAATTAACAACAAAAGATACCGCAAAGTTTAAGTTACTGGAATACTTGAAGGTTTTTTTCCATACATTCGGTGTATACGCATGTGTGTGTGTGGGTCTGTGTCTGTCTAGGATACACATAATGAATGTATATGTGCACACTAAGACTTGACATCTGTGACTCCCAGTAGCATAAGACAGGGCTGTCACAAAGGCTAAAATTTCAACTGTAGGCCAGGCACGGTGGCTCATGCCTGTAATCCCAGCACTTTGGGAGGCCGAGGCGGGCGGATCACGAGCTCAGGAGATAGAGACCATCCTGGCCAACATGGTGAAACCCCGTCGTTACTAAAAATACAAAAAAATTAGTCGGGCGTAGTGGCGGGCGCCTGTAGTCCCAGCTACTGGGGAGGCTGAGGCAGGAGAATGGCGTGAACCTGGGGGGCAGAGCTTGCGGTGAGCCGAGATCACGCCACTGCACT
>NW_012102032.1:5938849-5941263 GCF_000951045.1 Mandrillus leucophaeus
ATATTGCAATTTCTTGATTGTTATCTATTTGGTATGAAATTGGTGAACTCAGTTTGACTGGTTGGTTTGATTTAGAAAATAGAAAGGCTATGTCTGTTTGTATCATTCCTGCCCATCCACTTCTCTTTTTCTTGGATTCATTCCCCTTTCACTTCCACCCACAGGACACTTTTCCCTGGAGGCCATACTCCTGATCTCTTTGCAAGGTTTGGTCTTTTCTCTCATTGGAATTGGTCCCTTCTCCAGCCAAGCAGCTGTCCCTCTGAGCAGCCATGCCAGCACAATGGAGGGTCTGTGACTGTGTGGTAAGCAGTCGGCAGGGGCAAGACCAGTTGGTGGCTCCTGAAACAGGCTCTGTGCTATTGTGGTGTTTAATTATCAACAGCATTTCTACCTCCCAGTGCTTCTGAGTGGATATTTGTTATAAGACCTACCCAGCTAATTAACTACGGGATGGGGTGGGGGGTGGCACGGGAACTTTGTGTTCAAAGAATACAATTAGAGTTACTGTTTAAATCCCGAGATAAATAATGATCAGGGATTGAAGGGATTTTCTTCACCATTAGAATCTAACCTATGGATTGCCACTTACAGTTTCTTAATTTTGCCCTTGCCTGCAATTGCTAAATTTGGGCCCGGTTGATAATTGCTTAAAGCTTGAAAATACAACGAGTGTAAAATATAAACTAATTTTAATTTTTAAGGATTTCAGGGAACAATTTATTTGGTTTGCTTGAAAAAGACGGACATATTTATCCATTACTAATGATGTGCCATTTTTCGATTTAGTGACAGCTTTTCCATTATTATTGGTATGTTCCTCTTTTTTAATGATGACAAAATGAGGCAGTAAGACAATCATTTCATCTCAGAGTTAGAAGGAAACCTTCCAACCAACCTCAGATACCTCTCCTTTAGTACCCTTGGTCCTGTATAATTTCCTGCATGAGGAGAACTCACTGTTTACTGAGATGACCTTGTCCATTTTCATACAACACCGAATTGGAAAATTTCCTTATCCTGAACTGAAATATGCTTTCCTATTACAGTCATGTGTCACTTACTGACTGGGGTATGTTCTGAGAAATGCATCGTTAGGCAATTTCATTGTTGTGCAAACATTACACAGTGTACTTACACAAACCTGGCAGGTACAGCCTACCACACATCCAGTCTATATGGTATAGCCTATTGCTTGCTCCTAAGCCACACACCTGTACAGCATGTTGCTGTACTGACTATCATAGGCAGCTGTAAGACAGTAGTATTTGTTTATCTAAATCTATTACAACATAGAAAAAAGTACACTAAAAATACTAAAAATATGGCGTAAAGGATAAAACATGGTAGAGTTATATAGGGCATTTACCCTGAACGGTGCTTACAGGACTGGAGGTTGCGCTGGGTGAGTCAGTGAGTGAGTGGTGAGTGAATGTAAGGACGTAGGACATCACTGACACTACTGTAGACTTTATAAACACTATACAATTAAGCTACACTAAATGTAGAAAAAATTCTTTCTTCAATAATAAATTAGCATACCGTAAGTCTTTTGCTTTATAAACGTTTAAAAACTTTTTGAGTCTTTTGTAATAACAGCTTAAAACACAAACAAACAGTACCACTGTACAAAAATATTTTCTTTATATCCTTATCCTATAAGCTTTTTAAAAATTAAAAAAACAATTTTAAACTGTTTTTGTTAAAAATTAAGACTCAAACACACACACTAGCCTACACCTATGCCTAGGGTCAACATTTTTAATATCACGGTTTTCCACTTCCACATCTTATCCCACTGGAAGTTCTTAAGGGGCAGTAACACGCATGGAGCTGTCATCTTTCATGGTAACTATGCCTTCTTCTAGAGTACCTCCTGAAGAACCTGAGGCTGGTTTACAGTTCATCATTTTTTTAATGAGTAGAAGGAGTGCACTCTAAAATAAGGATAAGTATAGTAAATATATGAAACAGTAACACAGTAGTTTAGTGTCATTATCAAGTAGTGTGTCCTGTACATAATTGTATGTGCCATACTTTTATATGACTGGCAGCACACTAGGTTTGCTTAAACCAGCATCACAACGAACATGTGAATAATGCATTGCACTGTGATGTTATGACAGCTACAACATCATTAGGCAATAGGAATTTTTTAGCTCCCTTATAATTTTATGGGACCACCTCCATATACATAGCTTAGCGTTGACTGAAATGTTATGCGCGTGTGATTGTACTTCCAAACTGCAAGCAACGTGGTAAAAGGGCTTTGGGGTCCTATAGATCAAGCGCTGCCCTTACATATGGGTGATCCTAACCAGTTACTCTGCTATATTGAGCCCAGGTTTCTCATTTGCAAAACTGGCATTATAATAGCACTTGTCTTATAACTTGTAACAAACTAATGATAATCT
>NW_012102032.1:5945473-5958148 GCF_000951045.1 Mandrillus leucophaeus
TGACCAAATTTGTACACGATAGGCAAAAGAACTAGTTTCTTTATGATTACTATCTATGGGGCCTTAATGGCCATCTCAGAAAGGCAAGACTCCCATTGATGATTCAGCAAATTCCTCCCGGAGGCTATTGGTTTGAGGGTGGGGGCAGAATATGAGTTAGTCAGAAAAAGGGAGGGGTATATGACTGGGGGCTTTTGTACACAGAGACAACAAGTCTTTCTTTGATAGCAGTTGTTCAATTGAGCATGAGTCACAGCGACTGGGATCCTAAGTGTATGAAACAGTCCATGGCATACCAATGGGTGTCCTGCGGTTCCTCTATACATTGGCTTTCCTAGTTGCAGTGCTTTGAGATTCGGTGGCTGTTTTCCTAAGCTCAGCACATCAGTCTGCAAGAAAATACTTGGGACTGTACTTCAATAATGGCTGATTGTTTTTCTGCAAGGAAAGTATATTATTTTGTGCTGTTTGCATGAAGATAGGAGGAACAGAAAAAAGTCACTGAAGAAAGATAGTGGATTCATCTAATGAGTAGGCTGGGGTTCTGCATATATTTAACTTCAGAGCAGTGTGCAAGTTTAGATGACCGCTTCTGGGATTTTTCTATGAGTGAGGAAACACACATGGTTGAGTTTCAAGCTATGCATACAAAGAACACGTCCATGTGGCTCTGGCATCAAGGGGTTAAAGAGAGAAGACAGGCCTGACCAATGGTTTAGGAGTTAAGTCCCTAAACCCTCTGTGCCACTGTGATTCCTGTTAAGAAATAGAAAAAGCTACTGAGGATGTTCTGAATTGTGTGAGGATACTTAGTTGGCATAGTGAAAAGAATACTGGGCTAGTTTTCAGAAGGGAATACACAGAGAAAGAGAGGAAAGAAAATTAACCTTGTTAGAAACCCTGGCCTCTGCACTCTGCTTTGAAATATGTAACTGTCATTAGAAGAGGAGCAGATGGAGAGCCAAAGCAGGGAGGAATTGAGCATCTAACATGTAACAGTGAGCATGCCAAAGCTTTCTCACAAACACCAAGGCAGTTCATACAGATCTGGGTTTAAATCTTGACTCTACCACCCATTAACTTTGTTGTGTTGGGATAACTACTTGACCTTTAAAATTCCAATTTCTTTATTGATAAGATGAAGAAAACAACTTCTACCTCACAAGCCAGTTGTGAAGATCAAGGGAGACGACGTAGACAAAAGCATTTTTGTAGGTGTAAAATACTCTAAGAGCTTCAGACCTCATTGTTACATTTCCTCTCTTATATATCCTGCCTCTTTGGCTTCTGAGGAACAGTTTACGGCAGGTGTTTGCTTATCTGGTTCTGGTTGGCAGACTGGTTTTTCTCTTGGGCTTGCTCAAACTCATGTACAGAAGCATTTCTGCTTCTTTTGTACTTGATATATAAAGTGAATTAAAAATGCCTGAAAACACTATGTTTTTCTATCCTGCCTCTGTCCAACAGGACTGACACCTTAGTGCACAGAATAGAACAAAGAAATACATCATATGACTTTAGCAAACAGTAGAAAGGGAGAGGTGCAGGGATCCAGAGGCCACAGCCCTCCACATTGGTTATGTGAAAGGCAGTGAGTTTGTGCAGAAAGATTCCAGGTGTTGGCATCCTACAGATTTGGACTTGAGTCCTTGGCATCCCTATTCATTTGCTGGATGTGTGACCTTGGGACAGTCAGTTAACTTCTCAGAATCACAAGTTCCTATCTTTAAAATGGAGTCAATAACCTTACCCTGCAGAGTTGGTGTGAAAACCAGAGATGTCGCATGTGGAGACTTCATAGGTACACAACCAATATTGCATTGCCATTTTTACACATGTGAGTCTATGTGTGGTAGTATCTCTTTGCCTTCTTAGGTAGCCAAGGTGACTTAGGTGTCATGTTTCCTGGAGATTGAAACCTGGGTTTATCTCCCATCATTTGTCCTTTACAACTTTGTGATGGTAACATGGTTATCATCCCAGAGAGAATGAGGAGGAAAACCAGGGATCTCTTGAATAAATTTGCTTTTGGTTTCACTAGATATTTAGTACTTGAGTTCTTTTATAGAGGTTTAATTATGCACAGGGGGCTTTGGGAGGTAGGGAGTCTTACTGTTTTCACAGAAAAAGCAGAGTTCTTTGTAGTGTCGCAGGTAAGTAAGTAGGACTAATGTTTCATCCAGCCCAGTGCAGGATGGCCATGGCAACATCTGGATGAATGGTCTCCTTGTTCCTGTAGAATGGGGCTCAGTCTGCGTTCTCCATGTTCAGACCCACTGATTGTCTCTCCACCCTTCTCTCCCTGGATCTTTGGGACAGACGTTGTTGCAGAATAAATCAGAAGGCAGCAAAGATGCCATTTCAATTTCTTCCATCCTCATTTATCATCCTTCCAAATCCTACAGTTCCACTAAAAAGGGGCAGCACTTTGACTATAGAGCTCTTTTGAAGAGCTGAAATTCTACTGAACCCAAATCTTCACTGTCTCTGATATGGATGTGGTGAGCTTAGCATTTTTAAAATAAGAAATTTTCTGATACAAGGATCTGCTTCTGTACCTAGTCTTTGGGTAGTGGTGATTTATGAAATTTAGGAGCAGAGATGCAACCTCTAATTATATATTTGCTTGCTTCTCTTTCAGCCTTCTGGGTCTCACCACTTGGAAGTAAGTGAATCAGTATTAGTGAAACTAACAGT
Organism: Mandrillus leucophaeus; assembly: GCF_000951045.1. Classification (NCBI taxonomy): domain Eukaryota; kingdom Metazoa; phylum Chordata; class Mammalia; order Primates; family Cercopithecidae; genus Mandrillus; species Mandrillus leucophaeus. The sequence goes on from NW_012102032.1 coordinate 5,948,171, forward strand.
TTGATGAGTTTACTTTTTTCTTTTAGGAAACATAAAAACAGTGGCTCACAGCCATTGTGGTCAATGGGTCAGAGAGTTTTCACTAAAGGGAATGTGAGTGCCTACTTCATAATGTTGCTGTGAGGATTAAAGGAGTCAATACATGGAAAGTGCTCAGAAAAGTGCCTGACACAGGGTGAGTGCTGCATGATATTATCCCATCCACTCCTGGGTGGGGTCTGCCATTGGCCCCAGTGCAGCTTTCTTCCCCAAGTACTATCGGTGCTACTTCAAAACACATCCAGAAAGAAGCCAGTCACAAAAGACCATATATTATATAATTCTGTTACATGAAATGTCTAGAACAGGTAAATCTATAGAAACAGAAGTTAGGTTCATGGTTGTCAAGAACTGAGAAGAGTTGGGGAGGTTGGGGAGTGATAATAGTTAAATGGTATGATGCTTCTTTTCAGGGCGATGAAGTTCTAAAATTGATGGTAGTGATGGCTGCAAAACTCTGTGCATATACTAAAAACCATTGAATTATATACTTTAAATGGGTAAATTTTATGGTATGTGAGTTGTATCTCAATAAAGCTGTTAAAAATATATCCAGGGCTGGGCGCAGTGGCTCATGTCTGTAATCCCAGCACTTTGGGAGGCCAAGGCGAGTGGATCACGAGGTCAGGAGATCAAGACCATCCTGGCTAACACGGTGAAACCTCGTCTCTACTAAAAATATAAAAAATTAGCCGGGCGTGGTGGCAGGGGAGGCTGAGGCAGGAGAATGGTGTGAACCCGGGAGGCGGAGCTTGCAGTGAGCTGAGATTGCGCCACTGCAATCCAGCCTGGCAACAGAATGAGACTCCATCTCAAAAAAAAAACAAAACAAAACATATATATATATATATATATGTATCTCCAGAATTCTGACACTACTCAACATCACTGTGTTGTTAGTCCAAGCATCCAGTCTGTCTCCTGGACCACTGAAATGACCTTGTAACTGGTCTTCTCAATTTCACAATTGCCTCACCACTGTCTCTTTTCCATAGAGCACTGTAGTGATCTTCTAATGTAAATCAGAATATGTCACTTATCTTCCTAAATTGCTCCACTGCCTTCCCATCGTACTCTCCACAATTCAAGTTGAACACTGACCATGGCCTCAAGGTCCTGCATAATCTGGTCCCTGTGACTTCTCCCTCAATCATCATTCTCCCTCTTGCTACTTTGTTTTGGCCCCATTGACTTTTTTTGTTCTTCCAATATGTCAGTCTTATTCCTGCCTTCCTCAGCATCTTTCTATTTGCCATTCACTCTGCTGAGAATCTGACCCCCATGTCTTCTCATAGCTCATTCCTTCATATCATCTAGAATTCAACTCAAATATTACCACATCGGAGAGGCTTTTCTTGCCCAACCCTATTTATGTATTCATTTTTTAATTGACATATTGTAACTGCCCATATTTATTGGGTACAACTTGATGTTTTCATATACATTTATGTTGTATAATCATTAAATTAGGGTATTTAGTGTATCCATCACCTCACGCATTTATCATTTCTTTGTGGTGAGAACATTCAAAAGCCTCTCTTCTAGCTACTTTGTAATATACAATACCTAACTGTTAACCATTCCAACATCACCCTACTGTGCGGTAAACAGCAGACATTCCTCCTACCTAATTGTCAAAATTAAAAATAGAACTACCATGCAATGCAGCAATCCCACTACTGGGTATATATCCAAAGGAAATGAAATCAGTATGTTGAAGAGATATATGCATCCCCATGTTTATTATGGCACTATTCACAATAGCTAAGATGTGGAATCAACTTAAGTGTCTATCAACAGATGAACAGATAAAGAACATGCTGTATAAGCCAAGCAAAGAAAGATAAACATGCCATGATCTCACTTATATGTGGAATTTTTAAAAAAGTTGATATCATAGAAGCAGAAATTACAGTGATTACCGACAACTGAGGGGTCGGGATTGTGAGAGATTGGTCAATGGGTACCAACCCATTTCAGGGCGATGGGTTTAAAATAGTCCCTTCCCTATCAATCTCTAGCCACTCATCCATTTTATTTTTTTTCATAGCATTCATCACTATTTGAGTTTGTATTTTATCTATTTACTTGCTCATTGGAAGTCTTCCCAACAAGCATGTAATTTCTGTGAGAATAAGGATTTTTGTCTTGTTTGCTGTTACATTCCTAGCACTTAGAACAGTGTCCCGCACTCGGTGTTTATTGAATGAATGAATGAATGAAGCCACCGCATTGACTGTGGATACAAAACAGAAACACGCAAATGCTCATTCTTCTATGTATATCTCCTATTCTGTATCCTTACTTGGAGTATCTCACATAATTTAAAGCTCGTGATAAAATTCTTAGAAGTTCTTTGGGGCTTCCTTTTCACCACTCAGCATATTCTATTTAGAAAGGAACTTGATGCTTAGACCAATAAGTGCTGTCACTATTTGCATGAAAAGTCCATGAAAACATCCAAGGGCTATCAGAGTCTATGCTTAGTCAATCATTCCTGCTCTGAAAGTCAGCAATGGCTATTTTGGTGGCATAAGGCTGGAATCTGTCTTTACCAGTACATGTGTTTATTCTCAGGTTACTTACAGTGTGGACTTTCTTGGGCCCCTGTCCTCAGAAGAATCCTCGCAATGGGCACATTGTTGGTCATGATGGCAATATCCAGGGGTGTCAAGCCCTCGCTGTTAGGTGTGTTAAGGTCGAGTTCTTCTGGTGTATACTGACACAGGAGGATCTGCACAGCATCCATGTCCTGCTGTTCGACTGCCTCAAACATGGCTTCATTGCCCTGGAAATTCTAGAGAGGAGCAAAGGTAGATTAACACAATTTCTTAAACCAGTGTGTCTTTGTAGCTTAGCTCTTTTGAAGTTTAGAGACTGTTTCAGGGACTGTATGTCCACTTTTAAGTGGTATAACTACAATTTATCTCAAGGTCTCCAAAGTAAACACTCTGTTGGACTTCCTCTCCATCATTTCTAATGGACATTGAATAGATGCACTGAGAGAATACAGGATAGCCTGGCTAGGCTGTAGATAAGAGCAAACCTCAGCTTTCCCCAAACCAGTCTTCTGAAAAGTACTCCAATAGTTCATTTGGCTGGGCGTGGTGGCTCACGCCTGTAATCCCAGAACTCTGGGAGGCCGAAGTGGGCAGATCACTTGAGGCGAGGAGCTTGAAACCTGCCTAGCCAACATAGCAAAACCCCATCTCTACTAAAAATACAAAAATTAGCTGAATGTGGTGTTGGGTGCCTGTAATCCCAGCTACTCCAGAGGCTGAGGCAGGAGAATCACTTGAACCCAGGAGGCAGAGATTGCAGTCAGCTGAGATTGTGCCACTGAACTCCAGTCTGGGCAACAGAGGGAGACTCCATCTCATGGAAAAAAAAAATAATTAAGAGATGTTCTATGAAGAAAATAGCATGTGGTCAAATCAATTTGATAAACATTAAATTAAACCAAGGGTACCCCATTATTTCCCTGTAAGCTTCCTCAGGGTCTTTAATAATTTTAACATGTATTTTATTGCATTTGCTTTGACTATTCCTGGAATGGTATTCTACAGAGCACAGTTTGAGAAATGCTGGCATAGATAATGTTAAGGTAGCCGTTATGGCTAGCTTGGAATTGACAGTATACTTGCTCTGTTTTTCCTCAAACTCACACCCTCCCTCCCCATCCCCAGCCTCTACATTGTCATCTCGTGTCTGGACCATGGCAATGACCTGCCTGCTGCTAGTCTTGGGCTCCCCCAGTTCTCGCTCTATACTGATACAAGAATAATCTTCTTAAAATACACATATTACATGTTACTTCCGTATTTCCAGATATCTACTAGCTCCATGCTGCCTGCGGGCTGATAGTTTCTGAGCCCTAAGATGAGGGGTCCGAGTGTTAGAGTTCAGGGAGGGTTTCAGTGACTGGATGGCAAATTGGTTTTGGGCCTTATGGGACTAGAGCTGAATATTTACAGAATACAGTTCACTTAAGAAAATATGGTTCCTTTGAAAACTTCTTTCAAAGGATTAATAGTAAACAAAAGAGAAGAACTCCGGAATTCTTTTAGGTACATATTTCTTAGCATGTGGGAGAAGACCAACACACATATTATTTACACATCTATCTGGTATCTTCACCAAGAGTTGCTTGGTCTTTAAAAGAGTTGAAATACCACTGGTTTTGACGTGCATAGGGATCACCTGATTAACATGTGGAAGATCTCCAGTCACCAAATGTTCAGGTGGTCAGGTTTTATTTTTAGTCTCATTAAAAATCAATTCTCCCTATCAAAGGCTGCAGGTCAGCTTTAGCTGAGTACATAACACAAAATTGAAATTTGAGGAAAATACAAAGCTATTATGCAAATGCTTGTTTTGACAATGGGGACCCAGGGAATAAAGCTATTTTGGTATGCAGTTTTCTTTGCTGCAAGACAATCTGCTGAATGGTAAAGTGTTTTATCCACAATCTGCTAAACTGAAGAGCCTCTGATGCTTAGGCCCCAATTTAACCACAGCCAAGTCCTCCAAAAAGATGAGTTTGAAATTAGAAAACACATTAGAAAACAAATGAGTTCAAAGTTAAAGTGCCACCCCATCCACAGTCATGTATTTGTTTTTGGCTCTTAGTATTCCTAATTTCTCATGTGCCATATTTACTCTCACTCTTAAGTCATTTCCTCCTCCAAGCTTTTGTTGGCAAACTTTGGCATGCTTCTATCTGGAAAGGCTAGGACTCATTTCTGTTTTAAGAGCAAACAAATGGTGCCATTACTCCCTGCAAAAATCCCCTTGCTGAGCATGTTAATATTATGCTCTCAGCTTTTACTGAGGGCCATTCTAAGAAACTATTATATGTGAATGTCTGTAACATCATCAGTTCCACTATTTATGCCATTCTCTATTACATAACTCACTATGACATCTACAAGGTCCAGAGGACTGAGCAGCAGGTGAATATTCATTTCTCCTGATGGACTGAGACATTTTTAGCTATCAACAGATGGGATGCTATAACCAACTGCGTTTCTTTTTCTGCTTTGACTTTCTGGGAACTCAGCGATGAATGTAATGATACATTTCAGGTACAGGTACTATATTTGCCTAGATTTTTTGATATATCTATTTTTATTCTTATATCCAATATTTTCTTTTCCTAGTTTTTTTTTTTTTGTGTGTGTGTGTCTGTGTTTTGTGTTTTTTTTTCTTTTTTTTTTACATTTTTCCTTTACTTTCCTTCCTTCCTCTTATCTCTCTTTCTTTGTCTATCATATAAAACATGTACATTCTTTGGATTCTATTTTGAATGCCTTTGGAAAGAATGTGTGGTATACATAAGAAATCACTAATAATATTATTATTTGAATGAACACTGGAACTCTCAGAAAGCCCATTTAACCTGAAACTTCATATTTGTCAAGCTGCTAGTTTTTGGGGTTTATTTATTTTTTGGTGTAGTAGTGAAATAAAAATTAAGGGAGAAGAAAAAGAAACAAAAAGAAAGGGAAACAGCTCACAATCACTCAGGCTTTGTCTAAAAACATTAATACATGCAGTTACTGCCTTACCTGACTATTCCAGCATTTATAAAATTGCAAGCATCAACTTCTGAAATAAACGTGAATCATCTTAGAATATACTTAAACCCAAACATAACTGAATAAATCAAACTGACACAAGAATAAGAATGGTTTCGTTACCACTGAGGTCTTCCTGAGACTCAGCCGATCAGTTCTTGTCCTAAAATAGGCCTCATCGAAGGAAGAGTGGCTCCCCTTCAGTTTCTCAGAGAGGTTCCTGTACAGGCGTTTGGCTGCGTTGGGAGATGAGGGAGCACTATGCTTTTTTGACTGACAGAGATGTAAATTTTGCATTTGTTGGGTCATTTTCACACAACAATTCCTAAGAAGAGGAAAGCCTGATGTTATATCTTTTACACCACAAATTATAAGTTGACATATAATTTTATCATCTCCAGTCAGTATCTGGAATCCAAATACAATATTACAGCTGGTAGGGACCTTAGAGATGATCAGACCCCACTTTTTAATGTTGTAAATGAGAAAGCTGAAACCTACGGGAAGGAAGCAGCTTATTCATGGCCACAGAGCTAATTGGTGGCAGGAATGAAATGACAACCTCCATTTACTATATAAACATATTCAGTTACATACAGACATATATATGATTGAACCTCGACTCAAGTCTTTACTTCTCTATCCCAAGTGTAGAAGCGTCTCTCTGTAACCTAGGGGGTCTGTTCAATTCCTCTTGGGTATATACAACTGGGAGTTTTCTACTTACATCCCCCTAGATGCTGGCGTCTGTTGGGTATATAAGAAAGTGTGACTCTGTCTCAGATGGACAGACACAAGTTAACTTCTGCATAGCCCCAATCTCTTGAGGTAGCAGTTAACTTGCATCTGTCCTCTGTCCATCTGAGGTTTGGTGAACTATCCCAGTACTCAGAAGCTTGGGGAATTTGTACCCATAGGCCCATCCCTGCTCACCTCAGATACCCTGGATGGGGTCCACCAAAGCACTCACTACTGGCATTCTTCAATTAGTACTTGACTGTTGTTTCAGAAATCTCTAACGAGGTCCCCACCAATGTCACACCTGAAGTCAGTTTCCAGATCAGCCATGCCATTCAAAAGCCACCCACAATGACTTTGGGTGTTGATCTTGAAATTTTGATGCTATCAAGGCTGTGGCTTCCTGGCATGTGTATATGTATATGTATTGGATGAACAAAGGAATGAATGAAATAACTAGTCAAGGTAATTCTGTGCAAAGTGTCTCCCTGGTAGAGCCTCTGATGCACCGGGCCCAGCACTCTCTGGAGCATGTCACTGCCTTCTCACCACTTCCCCTCAAATGTTTTAAATTTAAGTTTTAAAATTAGTACATAATAAATATACACATTTTGGGGTATATGTGATAATTTAGTACATTTATATAATTTGCAAAGATCAAATCAGTGTAAATTCCCATCACTTTAAATATTTAGGAGCCTAGTATATAGGAAGACTCATAGTATCTAATATTTTTGTTGCTGTAGGCATTCAATAGATAATTGAGAATAAATGAGTGCACATACGAGAGTCTATTATATTTAATATACTAGAGCACTACCCAGAAAGTTAATTTCATCTTCATGCCTTTGAACTGGATTCCATGTCTGCTAGCACAAACTAACTTCGATTCACTTTGACTTTAAGAAATGGAGATTCATTTTCATTACATTGTCAAATGTCCTCAGGCTTTTTGTTTGTTTGTTTGTTTTCTTTTTGTTTGATTTCCAGCTTTTAAGTTCATGGCTACATGTGCAGGATATGTAGGTTCGTTACATAGGTAAATGCGTGCTATGGTGGTTTGCTGCACAGATTATCCCTTTACCTAGGTATTAAGCCCAGCATTCATTAGCTATTCTTGCTGATGCTCCTCCTCCTCCCAGCCCGCAACCTCTGACAGGACCCAGTATGTGTTGTTCCTCACCATGTGTCCATGTGTTCTCATCATTCAGCTCCCACTTAAAAGTGAGAACGTGTAATATTTGGTTTTCTGTTCCTGCATTAGTTTGCTGAGGATAATGGCTTCCAGCTTCATCCATGTCCCTACAAAGAACATATCTCATTTCTTTTTATGGCTACATAGTATTCCATGGTGTATATAAACCATATTTCTTTATGCAGCCTATCATTGATGGGCATTTGGGTTGATTCTGTGTCTTTGCTATTGTGAATAGTGCTGCAGTGAACATATGCATACATGTATCTTTATAATAGAACGGTTTGTATTCCTTTGGGTGTATACCCAGTATTGGGATTGCTGGGTCAAATGATATTTCTGCCTTTAGGTATTTGAGGAATCGCCATGCTGTCTTCCACAATCGTTGAACTAATTTACACTCCCACCAACAGTGTAAAAGTGTTTTGTTTTCTCCATAATCTAGCCAGAATCTGTTGTTTTTTGACTTTTTAGTAATAGCCATTCTGACTGGTGTGAGATGGTATCTCATTGTGGATTTTATCTAATGATCAGTGATGTTGAGCTTCTTTACATGTTTATTGGCCACATGTATATTTTCTTTTGAGAAGAGTCTGTTCATGTCTTTTGCCCACTTTTTAATGGGGTTGTTATTTTTTCCTGTAAATTTGTTCAAGTTCCTTGTAGATGCTGGATATTAGACCTTTTCAGATGCATAGTTTGCAAATATTTTGCCCATTCTGTAGGTTGTCTGTTCACTCTGACGATAGTTTCTTTTGCTGAGGCACCTTTTAAGTTTTGTCTGCAATTTCCTTCGAGATAAAAATACTTCCTAGATCCTTTTAAGGTGGTCCTACTTAGTCAGTCTTAGTGATGTCCAGGAGGCCCTACCCAGTTTTAGCTAAATGGACATATTTACATTTGGAAGGATGATGCAATGCATTGTCTGTAATGTATATGTATGTATATGTTTTTATAAATCTTTAACAACCTTCTCAAAAGTAGAAATGGAAAGGGAGGTGATTTGGCATCTTTTTTCTTCCATCTACAAATCCTTTACCTTTGATTCAATAGCAAATAGAGGGTTTTCTCTCACTTATTTTTTTCCATTCCCACAAAAATTCCAGATTCATATGCAAGCTGGCTCACATGGGGATTGCCTTAACCTCCTTCTTTCTGCCTTCTGTCTCTAGCTTTTTCCTTCAGCATTAATGCCCCAGTTCAAGCCATCTGTTTTCTCTACATCATTATTGTTCCCCAAATAACTCTACATTCTTTTGTATCTCCCACAATGCCCAGAAGTCCAGTAAATAAATTCTTGTCTATTGATCAAATTCCAGCTACTTGCCCTCTAACTGATGACACCTACCCACATGGCCCCTTTTGTCTTTGCTCATCTCCCATCTGTTCCCTTCAGTCAACATAGGTTGACTTTCTCTGTCTCTCTGACTTCCTTCTCATCCTCCCCCAGCTGTCCCTTCCTTCCAGGCTATTCTGTAGCTGTTTCCACTCTTTTAGCTTCATCTATCATTATGTTTTCTTTTTCTACTCTATATTTAAAATTTTGTCAGATAAGATGGTGAGAAAGACAACTTTCTGTTATTTGTTATTACAAATATGCCCCTCCCAACTAATTGTACTCTTAAATTTTTACCCTTATGGAAAGAGACAAGCATTTGAGAATCAGTGTAGCTTTAGTTTTGGAATTTGGCAGACCCAGTTGGAATCTTGATATTGTTACCTACAATCTATGTGACTTTGGGAATCTTATTTAAATTCTATGAGTTTATTTCATCATTTATCAAAAGACATTTATCAAAACTCTTTTTTTCTAGAGTTGTGAAAATTAATCAACAAATGAAAGGTACCTATTCTGTTTTGTGCATAGTATCCACTCAATAAAGAGTAGAAATTATTACGTTAAGTATTTTTCTCAAAATAGAGACACCCAAGTATATCATAACAATTTAAATAGTTTTATTGCTTGTTTTAAATAATGTCTTGAAATTAATTTTATGTACTCAAGTAGAGACTTCCATATGTTTGTTTATAGTAACATATAATAAAACAGATATAGGAAGTAGAAACTTCAAACTATTAGAGGGAAGGGTAGAATAAAGATTAATCTAAAATAATTTAAAAATTAAAAAATAAAAAACATAATAAACAGAAAATGTAAAATGAAGTCATAAGGTTAATGTCCTAATATTATCTTTTCATAAATGATGAAATAAGCTCAGGGAATTTAAATAAGGTGCCCAAAGTCACAGAGACTGCAGGTAACAATATCAGAATTTGGGCCTGCCATTCCAGAACCAAAACTATAGGTTGAATATATCTGTGCTCACAACATAGTCAAAAGTTTACTTTTCCTAATAAAAGACAAAGACTCTCCGACCAGAATTCCTAAAAAGCCATTTACAAATGGTACACCTAAATAAACATTTCACA